>NC_073340.2:20995357-21307142 GCF_027580225.2 Misgurnus anguillicaudatus | reverse complement strand
CTGAAACGTAATGGTTTGAGTTATACTTTTCTTATCATATCAGTCATATAGAATAGAATAGAATAGAATAGAATAGAATAGAATAGAATAGAATAGAATAGAATAGAATAGAATAGAATAGAATAGAATAGAATGATTATTTTAAAGGAGCATATCATGACAATCTGATTTTTTTCATGTTTAAAGCGTAACTAAACCCCTGGTCAGAGCGTGACTCCACCCACTGGCAATATTTGAAAAATGCAAGAAAAGTGGGAAGAGATGGAGGGGACGAACTAGTGTGTGATGAGATCGTAACAAGGGCGTGGTGAGCTTGAATCTGCTTACGTCACGAGTTTTTTTTTGGACCCAACATCCAATAGGAAAATTCAACTGCAGTAGCCACCGTTCAACCTGAAGAGGGCAGCACTCAGACGTTTTTACACCATATATTGTAGTACTGAAACACTTTATACCCAAATGTCAAAAAACGTACTAAAATCAATGAACAGCACTAATAAACCATCATTCTTACAGATCATTAACTAAAAAAGTTGGTTTAGTTACTCTTTAAGTGTATAACTGGGTCCCCAGTGCTTCTATCAACCTTGAAAATGTGAAAAAGATCAACCCAGTAACTTAGTTTTGGTAAACCATTCTCTGCACGCATGTGTAAAAACAGGTAATTGAAATTTGTCTCCCCTGTGTGTAGTGATGGGAGAAACGAAGCTCGAAGCGTTCGAAACACCATACACGCTGGCGACACCTGCTGGTCAAAATAGTGTAAAAGCAGCAAAATCTGTTCGAACATTTTACACTTTTTACAAAATAATAGCAAGATTGTTCCAAAAATATGTTTTTAAGAAAAAAATTATAATTTAATTTAGTTAAGACATAATTAAAAGTGTATTCTGTGTTTTTAGTTTTATTTATGGCAAACAAGTCATTAAAACGAACCCCCTTTTTAATTATTCACATTTTTGTCATTAAATCTGTCTATAAACAAAAAGTAGACAAAATGGTAGTGTAATTAGTCAGAAGGATGAATGTTTTGTGAACTTTTATAATAAAACTGACCCGAGTTCACCTACACTGATCATTTGTAATCAACTCACCCTAGTGGTGAATCGTCGGATTTTTTTATTCAAACAATTAGATGAAATATACAATCACCTTCAGGAGAACATTATCAGATAAAAGATGATAGAAGTCAGAGGAAAAAAAAAGAAAAGGAGAAATAAAAAAACACAATAAATGGGTATGTAGCTTACAATCAAGGAAAAAATAACAATAAATATATAAAAGCAATAGACTCAATACAAATATATATTTTTATATATATCCAAAAACGTAACAATTTTTTTATTGTTAGTCAAACAAAAAGATGTGAGCAGTGAGTCAACCTCAATCAGGAAATGTGAAAAAGTAGGAATTGAGCCCATACATTTTTGCTTATGGATAAAGAATTTGCCAAACAAAATAAAAAAGTTAAATAAATGTTAATAAATTTGTTGGCAGAGTCAGGAATAGCAGATAGTATCTTTCAAGCTAAAAGATTGTGCAAGGTGTTTTGTTTAAATGGGAGTACAAGTCTAGCCAACATTTCTGAACAAACTTACAAGAATAGAATAAATCTATTAATGTTTCATCTTCATTGCCACAAAATATGCAGGTACTAGGAATATCAACATATTTGGAAACAGTTGAGTTAACAGGATATATGTTATGCAGTATTTTAAAATGGACTTCTTTGGTTTTATTAGGAAGAAGAATCGTCGAAACAGATATGACGTAATGAAGCCTCGTTTGCTAAAATCATGTGACTTTGGCCAGTTTGAAACAAGCTCTGAAACAATTATTCAAAACACAAGATTCGTAAATATTTCAAAGCCTTATGTGCTTCGAAATCGCCCATCACTACCCCTGTGATGTCAGAAGAGGATAATACCGCCCCTTAATATGCACTATCCAACCACAGCACTGGCATTTAGTGCAGATATCAGCTCATTTGCATTTAAAGGATACACCCAAAACGGCACATTTTTGCTCACACCTAAAAAGTGACAATTTTAACATGCTATAATAAATTATCTATATAGTATTTTGAGTTAAAACTTCACATATATACTCTGGGGACATCAAAGATTTATTTGGAAAAAACTTTAAATAGTCTAAAATGTCCCCTTTAACTAGTGCAGTAATATCCGGTATTAATAAATAATATAAAATCTGAAGAACACTAGCTGTGTTTAAAATAGGTAAAAGAGATGATAATTTTAGGTTGGAAATTCAATGGTGTCGCCAAGCTGAAATACCTAAACATTCCACAAGAGGGAGATGTAATACAACTCTTCTATCTCTCTGTCTCACTCTCTTTTTGCTTCTCTTGTTCTGCTTTTTACAAAGCTTTAATTTAAAAAAAATATGATTTAGAATAGCCTGACAGTGATCATGAGAAGTAAAAATATTTTGGATATTTTCTGCACATATCCACAATGCTATTTCAGCTCTTCAAACGTGTTAATATCTGATGTAGGGAGTGCAGCAATACTTATCAAATTCTACATAAGTAGTTTATAAGAGTCATGTAGCTCAACTGGTAGAGAATTTCGTTAGCAGCGCAATTTTCTTCTCGAATAGATACACAAATAACCATAAAATATAAACCTTGAATGCACTGTACGTCGCTTTGAATGAAAGCGTCTGCCAAATGTACCTAAACGTAACATCCAGGACATTGTAGTCATTTAAATAAATGTTAAAATAAACATAATTATCAAACCTTTTAAAGCTTTATAAAAATGTCACATAGCTTAATGTTAAATTTTTATTCGAGGCAAAATACATTTTTATCTGATTTTCATTAGATTATCAAACGTAAGTAGCTAATGCAGTTTATCTAAGAGGGAGAACTTCTGCCCAGACACAGTGATGTCAAAGCGAATGGGTGCGCCTGCAGGACACCGTTATATGGGTGCGCGCACACGTGCGCGCCCACACAAATACACGCACACAGACACACACGCGCGCTTAAGGTATGAGGTAATTGTTTGGTCACATGACTCCTGCAGTAGCTGTCAAAAGTGATACAGCAGCGCATCCCTGACCAGCCTGCCTGCATCCAGCTGATTGGACTGCGATCCGGTGTTAGGGATCATCTACAAAGTGCAAAAACGTCATTGACTTGTAACAAAACGAAAAAACAAATATATTGATAAAGAAGACCACTTTCTAAATAATGAAAATGACTAATATAACAAGTTGTATAGTATAAACAAATCAGTTTAAATTCTGATTGAACAAATCTATTGTTGGAAACACAATGCAGTAAAACACCTGTATGTTATTACAAACAACAGGCAACCTATCATTTCATTTCTCAATGATATTTTGCAACATAATGGTAATCCACTTAAAGCTTAGTTTACAGACTTATTTTGTTCTTGATTCGGACACAGACAAGGATAGCAAATCTTTACACTTGATCCCTTGATTCAGAGTGATCCCCCCGCCTATGTCGCAAGTCAGTCCGTGTTGGGCTCAAAAGTCACCGGAGGTGATACAGGGGTGGGAAAGTAGGGAAAGTGGGACAGCAGAGAGGGCGTGTGGTGTCGTGCACGCGCCTCGGCCTCGGGGATTTCTCGCGTTCGATGTCTTGACAACGCGAAGTTTATCGGGTGGCCCCATCGTGCGGTAGCAGCGGCACGCGCTTGGAGTGTGCCAGTATCTTAGGAAAACCTCAGTCAGTGCCAGATCTGGGCAGCGGGGTTGAGGAAATGGCATTTGAGACAGCCGCTGGCGGCGGTGACGCCTGATCAAGAATAAAGCAGGATCTATAGCGGCTGAAAATGGTGAATTCAAGTGTTTTCTCGTCATGGCAAACGGAACCGGCAGCATCATGTTGAAATGCGTGGTGGTCGGCGACGGCGCCGTGGGAAAAACTTGTCTGTTGATGAGCTATGCCAACGACGCCTTTCCTGAGGAGTATGTGCCTACGGTCTTTGATCATTATGCAGGTAAATGAATCCGTATAATACTGCGACAGGATCACAGTTATACAGTTTGTATTTCATGTCAAGATGTATAGTGATATTTTAGACACCTTAATGGGTTCATGTATTGACTTGCATTGTGTTTCTATGATGAAAACCACCTGTGGGCTGAGGATGCAACTGGTGCTGCATCCCTTATTTATGCACAATAATAAAATACCAGGTTTTTGTTAATTTATCAAAGCTTATTTAAACATTTTATTTTATTATTAAGCTAATTTTTATGTTTATATGTTTATTTCACTTTATGTTGTTACATCATATTGCACCATGTAGATGAGAATGTGACACTAAGATGAGATGACTCATGTTTCCTCTTGTGTTTTATTCTGCTATAAAAAACAGGTGTACATCAGCACCCATTTTTACACAATTGTTCATGAGCAAAAAGCAATGCTAATGATCATGTACAATTATATAAATCTAAGTGCATGACTTAATAATAATAATAATGTCAATTTCCTGTTTGATTTTTTAGTGAGTGTGACGGTTGGAGGAAAACAATACCTGCTGGGCCTGTATGACACTGCGGGTCAGGTAGAGTAAAACCATTTATTTCTACTTACTTAACCTGGAGGTTTTTATTAGTCATGGGTAGATGTTTTCTGTAAAAGTCTTTTGTTGCCTGGCATCTTTGTGTGAAGAAGTCTTTACCAAACTCAACAGGTGCGTCCACACTAAAGTCTCTCAGGGAATAGATAAACATGTGAAGCAATGGAAACCCAACGGCAGTAGGAAATATTTACTTCCTCTTATAATATATTTTAAACTAAAGAAAGCGATCAAAAACACTTCAGTATGTAGGTTGTTGATACAATAGTGCACTATATGCTTTAAGAAGGATATACTAAGCAAGTAATGAATGTATATTGAGCTTTGTGCTTCACATCTATGGCCAATAATTCATAGGCAGTCTGGACTGTTACTTTAAGAAACATCTAAAATCTGAATATCTGTCTGCACTTTGGTCTTTGATCTCCAATGAATGATTTACACTATGGGCTGCATGTCTAGTGAAACTTTTTCCAAACATACCAAATCTATGAGATAAATCCACTTTGAAGCTAGCAGTCCTTAAACGTAATGGAGTATCGGATCTGTAACAGCTGTTCATTTTCCATTGGGGACCATCTAAACGTTCTCTTGTTTAAAACAAAAATCAAAAGAAGAATGCAAGTGGTGGGCCAGATGTGTAGAAGTGTTGTGAAGTTTCCAAGCAGTTTAAACACAGTAAACCCTGCCCATGTGCATGCTCTCTCCACACCTGGAACCAGTTAGTACCATACAGAAACCACAACTGATCAGTTGATCAAGAGGATTAATTTAGCCTAAGAACAGGAAGGAGTCTGGGTTAAATTCAGAGCTGATGTTCAACAGATGTGTTTCCCTTTTCTGATGATCATGGTTTATTTTCTATACATGTAGGGGCCTACTGAGTATGTCAATTTTAACTTCATTTTTAAGTTGGATAAAAGGAAAAATGGCAGGTTGTTACACTCAATTGTTATGTTAAAATATGGAATTGTTGGGTTTAAAAGCTAGGTTGTTTCAACCCATGGTTAGGTCAGATAGGTTCATTTAAACCACCAGTTGGGTTTTTCCATATTTTACCTAACCATAAGTTACAGCGAATCAACAAGATGTGAATATGTGGCATGCAGCCATTTCTGAGAGATTACTTGCTACCTTAAAACTGCCGTCTTCTCCACGTTACATTATGTTTGTGACCATGGACCACAAAAGCAGTCATAAGATTTATACATCATCTGAAAGCTAAATAAATAAGCTTTCCATTTGTGTTAGTGTTTGTTAGGATAGGACAATATTTAGCTGAAATACAACAATTTAAAAAAATCTGGAACTTGAGAGTGCAAAAAATCTAAATATTGAGAAAATCGCATTTAAAGCTCAAAGTCTAATGAAGTCCATATAAAACTTGACTCTTCTGTATCTTGTACTAAGACCGACAGAAAATTAAAAGTTGCATTTTTCTAGGCAGATATGGCGTAACTACAGAAGAGTCAAGTTTTAAATGGGAAAAATATCGAAACTTTTTAGTGCGATGCTAATGGTCTAATCAGATTCAATGAATTATGCTAAGCTATGCTAAAAGTGGAACCACCAGACCCGGAGATCAGCTGAATTGATTCTAAATAGGTAAAAATCAAATGTTTTACTCTAGAGGAGCTGGAAAATTAGCATATTTTCAAAAAAAAGTTGGGTGTCCCTTTAATGAAAAAGTTTGTTTTGGTGCTCTCTACTGGCTTACCACTGTAAGTTTCTACCAAACTTGAATGGGAAATCCCCAACTTGGAACAGGTAGGAAAGCGAAGTTTCTAGTTTCTGGCCAATTTTGAGTGCGATTTTGCTGCTTACAAAAAATTAGTTTTGATATTCATGGTTGGAAATGTACAGAATATTTTCATAGAACAAGATCTTTACATAATATAGAAAAGAAAAATTTATAATTTTGACCCATGCAATGTATTTTTTGCCTTTTTCTTCAAATATTCCTGTGCAATTTACACCTGGTTTTGTGGTTCAGGGTCACATTTAGCAGGACACTAAAACAAAGGCACTTTGAAGCCAATCTAATAGCATAGTCTAAGTTTACAGTATGATTCGGATGCCAAATAGTTTAGGTCTTTGAACCATGAGTGTCATGCAAGCAATATGTATTCTGAAGACTCTGTTGGGAAGATCAAATGATTTGGAATATTTTTAAGGTGCCAAAGAATGCACTGAAATTGAAGAAGTTGAATTGGTCTCTGATATCTACATAGGAAGGTATTAAGGCTTTATTAAGTGCAAAAATTACCCAGTTTTACATTTACAATCCTAGGATTTGTCCCCAGAATTAAATTGTCTATTATTACCTTATTTAAAAGGGTCATGAATGAAAATGTTGAGCTCTGCTCTGATTGGCTGTTTAAGTAGCTTTGTGTGTGTGTGTGTGTGTGTGTGTGTGTGTGTGTGTGTGTGTGTGTGTGTGTGTGTGTGTGTTTGTGTGTGAAGAAGTAATGGACGTTTCTGAGTGGTAAGTTTGTGGGGGGGTTAAGTATGGACCTCCAAAACTTAACTGTAAAGTCAATAGTAGAACTTCAGCCAAATGCTAGCATATAGCATTAACTAGCATATAGCGCATACTCAGCGGTCACAACTTTGTTTTTAGCATTGTAACAACATTGTAATGAATTTAATGTGTAATTTAATGTTGGGGGCGTACATCTCGACTGTAACATCACAGTTGCTGTTATGTTGAGATTGGCCCGTTGTGAGTGTGAGATTATTCTAGTATTATTAGGCATCTGACTGCATTATTCTGCTTTAATCTATACTATCCCATCTGAATAAACCTTGTATGACTTTCAGTGATGTGCATGTCCTAATGGGTTTTTGCTTCATAGCAAACTGATTTCAAACCTCCTTGAGGAAAAGTTTGCTTTATCTGAAAAGACCAGCCTGATATGAAGGATTAAGGCACCTTATTAGTTATTAATTGCCATGAAAAGGTTTAAAAGCTGGATGTTACCCTTTAAAAAGGTACTAATATGTACCATTTACTGTATGTACATATGAGGTACCAATATGTACCTTTAGAGCTAATAATATGCGCTCTTCAGGGACAAACTTTTCTAAAGGATACAGACCCGTGAAATTTTGAACCTTTTTCCTGAGAGTGTGTAATGCACGATTGATTTTCAATATTGGAAGATTAAGCAGGTGCTCATCCATTTTTAGCATGGTAAAAATAGTTTCTTTGCAGAGTCTGTGGTTGCCAAAAAGAAGGGCGTCGCTTGGCTCATAAGCAGATGCATGTCAGTCGGATGACATCACAGGCTCTCTGTCTGATTGGTCCTGACATGCTAATTGCCTCAGGAGGAGTCAGTAGGAAGCTGGCTAGTGTCATTAAAGAAGCGATCTTTCAGATGTTGGAATCTGTCTTCTAGCTCAATCGCTAACATCTAATCGTGACCTATCACCTGTTTCTTTCCACTTTAATCTCCACAGATGTGACGTTTTAACTGGCTATTGAGCCGACATGCTCAACTTACCGAGCTTTAGAGATGGGACTGGGGTCTCAGATGTGAACAACAGCTGTAGTTTGATTTTTTTTTGTATAACCACCAGGAAACTCCCACCCTGTAGGAGCAGACCATTTGTCTGTTGCCCTTTTGGTCTTTCATGGGTTTGAAGCTACCTCATGACAATCCAAATAACTAGAAGGGATTTAGTCATGATGGAATCATATGATAAATATTTTAAATCTCTTAGATCTTTTGTTCCTTTCATTTAAAATTTCTTTGAATTCCTCCTGGGAGGAAGATCTATTTTTGGCTTGAAAAAAGACATTGATTTTTACCATGTGTACACACACAAACAACACGCATTTATAACTTTTAGTATACAATTGGGATGGGACAGATGAAGCACACCAATTGCAGGCCACCAGAAATAGACATTTTGGCTGATGGTAACTATTTTTATGAAAGATGACCTGAAGCAGATGTTTAAGCAAAGCTACTTACGCTGGGTTGTTTTAACCCATGATTTGGTAAAATATTATGGAAAAATGCAACCGATTGTTTAACCTAACCTAGAAAATGTCCATATTAGACCCAACCATTTACACTTTCCAGCTCCCCTGGAGTTAGCATTAGCATTGTGCTAAAAAATAACCAAAGAGTTTCGATATTTTTCCTATTTAAAACTTGACTCTTCTGTAGTTACTTCCTGTACTAAGGGCCTGTTTACACGAGAATGTTTGAGGGTGGGATGTGCCTTTCGTTTACACGGTGACGACATTTTTGGGGCAAAAAAGTGAAACCACCTTTCAGAGTGTAAATCTTAAAAACGATCTACCCTCGCGTTCCCGTCTAAATGGTAAAAACGCAAAAGTCTGCTCATGGTGGCTCTCGTCGCTTACGCATTTACGTCACAGGCATACGCCAGTTCAGGAAAATAACAACAAACATGTCGGATTATTTCCATACGTCGGACTTTCAAGTTGCCATAGCAGCTCTGATAAATATTCAAGTCTTTTCAGCAGTTGTACAAAATATTCACAGCTAATATTACTGATCAGAGAAGGCGCATGAATTACCTCTATCAAATTGTTGATGCGCCAATTCTTCGGAGGCAAACCAGACGGCTTTGGACGAGACCTGGGAGAACAAGGAAGAGGGTTGTACGCGGGCGTGCGGACTTGGTGGTGTTTTGTGTCAGTGCTTCACATTGCCACCTAGCCACCTGGAGTGCATACTACATCGAATATCACACACTTTTGCGTCAACATATGCACCCAGATTTCCCCCTCAAAACGCTCGTATAAACGACAACAATACTTTTGCGTTTTCTTTCAGATTGTAACGTAGCCTTAGACAAACAGAAAATTAAAAGTTGCGATTTTCTATGCAGGTATGGCTAAGACTATACTGTCATTCTGGCGTAATTATCAAGGACTTTGCTGCTGTAACATGGCTGCAGGAGGCGCAATTATATAGCGGAGTGCCCGCAAAAAGTCCCCTGCCATTAAAAGTTACTAAGAGGACTATTTTCGGCTGCTGCGTAATATCATTGCGCCTCCTGCAGCCATGTTATGGCAGCAAAGTCCTTTTCATTTTATGTCGGTCTTGGTACACGATGGAACTACAGAAGAGTCAAGTATTAAATTGGAAAAATATCCAGTGTCTTTGGTTATTTTTTTAGCGTGATGCTAACGGCCTAATCAGATTCAATGGATAATGCTAAGTTATGCTAAAAGTGGTAGCGGCAGACCTGGAGATCAGCTAAATGGATTCCAAAAAGGTAAAAATCAAATTTTTAACTCTAGGGGAGCTGGAAAATGAGCATATTTTCAAAAAAAAGTGGGTGTCCCTTTAAAGAACAGAACATTTTGGGTTGAAACAACCCAGCATACGTTTATTTAAACCCAAACAGTTGGGTTTGTCCATATTTTACCTAACCATGGGTTGGAACAACCCTGCATTTGAAGAGTATACTAATAAAAAATATATATTTTACAGGAGCCAAAAATGTTAGCAGCACTTCAATGCCAAATATCCAGAGTAAATCCAAGCGGTACAAAACCTGTAGCAGTGTGCTGAATAGTAGTGAAAATTGTTTTTACAGATATAACAGCACCAGAGCTATGAATTTCAAGCAAGACAATGAGGGGATTGACTTGGACCATCTTTAGTTGGTTACAGAATAGAGGTGTTGCCCTGTTCTGGACCACCTGTAGAGATCAAATATCAGTTAGCAGGTGGTTTGTTTTGATTGGTTAGTTACAAATGAAATATGGTATGCCAGATGCAAGAAGCCACACTGCTGAACATCTAAAGCATCTGCCTAGATTCTGACTCACCCTCTGGAGGAAAAGCGAGACAGTAGACCTGACTGAGCTTCATCTGGTCTGAATAATCTGCCTGCGTGCGTGTTTACTCGCTATAGCGCACAGCAAGCTTCAATAAATCTGCATCGTCTGAGTAAACACAGCCATGAATAATTCTCTTTAGAGAACGGCACAGGAATGCTTTTTTTGTCTCCCACCCTTCCTCAAGTCCCCCTTGTGTTTCATTCTGAATATAAAAACATCTTTAGAATTTCATCCAACCCATTACATTACATTCTTCTTCAGCTTGTCTATGTGGGACTTGTGGGTAAATTTAGATTTCACATTTCTTCAGATTCTTGCTCTTATGTAAGGAAGAAGCAAAGACGACTATCAACTCCAGATTGACCCACTTATTGCAGCACAGCAAATCCACAGGAGTACATACAGATAAACATAACACACACAGTCATGCAAACTTAAGTATGCAAAGTGGGTTTACACCAGCCGCATTTGAGGCATCAAAATCGCGTCTACCGCGTCTAGTTTGCCGCTTGAACATTTTGAGTTAACTCGCTTCATTCGCGTTTGAAATTCATTCTAGTCATTGAGACTTTCACGTGGAAATTCGCATCATGGGAGGGGCTTCTGTGACTCCGCTCGCTTTCTGTAATCACGTCACTACTAGAGCAAGCTCCTGATTGCTTAACGCGGCGTGTTTTTTCCTTCAAAGTTCACATTTTTTAACTTGTGCGTTTGCCGCGGCAATGCTCAATTCGCGCCATTCGAGCGAACTAGACGCGGAATTGCGTCTACCGCGCAGCACTAAACGCTTTATTCGCGCCGCGAGACCTCACATTGATTTAACATTAAAATCACTTGCGCTTGACGCCTTAACCGCGGCGCAGCATTAGGCTACGTTTACACAACAACGATGTAGTAAAAAATAATATTTTTACAGATTTCACGTAAACTAGACCACACTGTCAAAAGATACGTGTATACACAAATCTACAAAGATGACTAAATATGGTGAAGGCCAGCAGATGGCGATGTTACTTTGTAAAGAAACACTTTACTGCTGAGCATATGCACATTCTTTTACAGAGCGATAAATATTATCAATGTTGTTGTGTTTATAATCATCCATGCTTATAGACTGAATTAACACATGCACATGATGTCGCTATGTTATTATAGATTGGCACTTACGTGGTTTACACAGAGACGACATAGCGTCGTTTAAAAAAAAAACTTGCACTTTAAAAACTGTCTTTAAAAAAATTAATTTTCAGGACCCCAAAACGTCACTGTCCTGTAAACGAACAGTCAAACCGCCTAAAAACTTTACTGGTATGGTTGAAACGTTGTCATGTAAACGGCCCCTATACATACTATACAGACACACCCTGAGTTTAAATCTGATGGGATTAAAAGTAAAGACATGAATAATGCAGTAAAGGGAGATCATAGGAACTCTAGAGATGAATGTTTCATAGGAAGAGCTGTGTCAAAACACTTTCTTTTGCTCTCTCTCTTTCTCCATCATGGTCTCTCTCTCTCTCTCTCTCTCTCTCTCTCTCTCTCTCTCTCTCTCTCTCTCTCTCTCTCTCTCTCTCTCTCTCTCTCTCTCTCTCTCTCTCTCTCTCTCTGTGGGAATCGTACTGTAGCATTATATAGGAAGGCAGATTGGAATCTTATCTGCAAAACAAAAAGGGGATGAATGGATGTACGAATGCTTTGTTGTTTGCTTTTTTTGGTATGCTTTAATCCAATATTGGAAGCCGTGTTTCATTAGAATGCAAACTCAGTCAACATAAGCTTGGTAACACATGAGAATACAGCATGCTTTACGATAAATCTAAAACATTATAGACAATATGTAACTTACTACATCGGTCGACTCAAATGGGGTTCTTAATGGCTGATACACATATTTAGTGCAGTGTAGTTAACAAGAAAATGTATCAATTTAATCAACACTTATTTTGGTAAAGGAAAATGGATTATACTGGAGCTGCTGTAACAATGAATCAAATTGTCAATAATATTCGATAGTGAAATAGCGTTGAGTGAACGTCATTATTGATAAGTTTAGTCTGTGTAGCAAGCAAAAGGTGTCTCGGTACAACAAACATGTAACACTCACACTCTATCCCCTATCACAGTGGTTTTCAAACTGGGGGCCGCGAGATGGTGCCAAGGGGGCCCCAGTTTTATGACATTTCATGAAATACATTAATTTATCATGGATTCTATGTAAGTAAACCTAAAAAATAAAGCTACTCACCAAAAGCACTACTTTTTTGTATAATTTAATGTTTTTTTATTAAAATGTTGAGTTTTAGAAGTTTTTTTGTCACAAATTTTCTTTGGGGGTCCGCGAAGGAATGCACCATACACAAGGGGGGCCACACGCTGAAAAAGTTTGGTAACCACTGCCCTATCAGACATTTGCTTTTGTGAAAGAAAGAAAAAACAAGATCCAGAAGAGTCAGGAGTTGGATTGTACAGTACTACCATGTGTGAAAGAGAGTCAAAATACAATTGTCTGTATTGTCACAGTCTTCATACTCCAGGAGAAATGCATCTATTCAGAGGCGGTCTTGTCTGTTGTGTGAGGCCTGATGTTGGTGGTATCAGCTGGAGGGTGAGCTTTATGGTAATAGTGGCAGCTGTGAAGGGTGTTTCCAGGTTTTCTGCATTCGACTGCTTTTATCCCAATCCATTGCCCTCAGCTCTCCACAGTGCAAATCTCACGCATACACGGTTTCCTCAGAAATGTCACATTTTTCATTATTAACAAGCTTTGGATTGTGACTAGCCATCACATGGTGTTTTCAAGGATATGGGGCACCATTAATAGCATTTTTAATCAGCTGGTTTTACCACTGTCAGGCATATATCATGTGACAGGCAAACTGTGTTTTAGCCACATTATAAACAACTATGATACATGTAATTAAAAACATTCATATCATAGTGCAAAAGCTAAGACCGACAGAAAATTAAAAGTTGCGATTTTTTTTTTTTAGGCAGATATGGCTAGGAACTACACTCTCATTCTGGCGTAATAATCAAGAGCCGTTTCTCAATACCAAGTACGCCAAACTCGGACTTGTGTCCTTCTTAGTTCGAACTTGCAAGTTCAGACTCGGAAGAACGAACTCCTGACGCGAAATGCATTCTGGGAAACTTCGCTGTCATAAGTCCACACAAATCTCCTCTGATGCATCCTCGATAAAATGGGCGGATCAAGAACACATCCATCCGGGATTTTATGTGAACTTGGGCTTGATGCAAACTTTGAATTGGAACAGTACTTGGGCCGCGACTGATGACGTTTCACAAGTCCACAAGAACACAAGTACAGACAAGAACGCATATTGAGAAACGGCTAAGGACTTTGCTGCCGTAACATGGCTGGAGGAGGCGCAATGATATTACCCCGTGCCCGAAAATAGTCCCCTGCTATTGAAAGTTACTAAGGGGACTATTTTCGGCTGGTGCAAAGTATAATCATTGCCACTGTCGGTCTTAGTACAAGATGTAACTACAGAAGAGACAAGTTTTAAATAGGAAAAATATGGAAACTCTTTGGTTATTTTTTAGCGCGATGCTAATGGTCTAATCAGATTCAATAGATTGTGCTAAGCTATGCTAAAAGTGCTAGCGCCAGACCCAGAGATTGACTGAAAGGATTCCAAAAAGGTAAAAATCGAATATTTAACTCTTAGGGGAGCTGGAAAATGAGAATATTTTAAAAAAACCTTTAAATTGTTGCTTAAAGGCAAAATGTATCATTAAGTAGCCCCAAACAGAATTGCACACCATTGTTTTACCTAATGTTATGTTCGGCCCAGTGCCTTCATTTCAGTGCTACTAATGGTGCAAAAATTAACCGACTCGCAATGAGTTTGTGTTGGTGTTAAGCCAGTAGCATTGAATTCAGCTACTCCCAAAAACTAAAATAAATATGCAAATGTGAGATCTCTGGACGAGCAGGAGATATGCAGGAGACGTGGGTGGATGATGTGTTGCCTTATACTGTGTACAGTTTTGGCAGACACCAGCTGTAAAAAAATACCTCCTGTCCCACCCTACCCCCTGTAGAATGTTTAAAGGGGTGTATTTATATCATAACTGGGCCGCAGGGACAAACGCACACTTGCACAAAAGTCCAACAGACGCATCTGCTGAACTTTGTTTTGTCAGATATCACAAAGGGAAGTACACAGTCTTCCTACAGGAAAAAGCAAACCCACTCTGTTCTACAGTGCTTCGAAACTGTATGGCTGTAATTCTTGAGACTGTATATCGTAGGTTCATATCTCTGCCAGAGAAAAGCTTTAGCCTTGAAGGTTTGACAGTTTCAAGCAAAACATGACAGATTATATATCACTTTTCAATCTGTTTCGGGTCACACCCCATAATATATGAGCACACTGTCTGCCTTAGCTGTGTGTGTGTGTCAGAGAGAGAAGCTCACTGTGAGCCACATCAAGTCCAAAACGGACAGTCTTGGTGTGCGAAACTTCCAAGGGTGTTACGGCTGTTGGCATTCATCCCATGTTTTATCTCACTCAAAATAATCAGTTTGCGCTCGTGTCTTTTACACTGTAAAAAATTGGTTCAACCTAAAAAGTAAATTACCTGGTTATCTTACAATTTTGAGTTCATTCAACTTTAAAATATTAGTTGAAATTGAAAATGTAATTAATATTAAATTTTCAACTAATATTCCAATTTTTTATGTTGAACCAACAATTCAATTTTTTTCACCTATTCCACATTTTATTGATTCAGTTTCAGGAGCGCTCCTAAGTCGTAAATGAACAGTGTTTGATGCACGGCCAAAGGCACATGCTGTTAGTTTAGACACACTCCCATTAAAAAGAATAACCATGGATAATTAGATGCAGACACACACACAGGACATGGAAACACATGAACACACACATTGAAATAAACAAGCTCCCAAAAATACCAGTCACATGTCTCCCGTAAATCCAGCCTTATCTGTTAGCGTCTGGAGTCTCTGGTTTCTGTTGCAGCCTCTTTCCTGGTTTACAGGGTAAATGGACCGGCAGGGAAAACACTTGTGAATGAAATATGGATTTTCAGGTCATGAGCCATAATCTAAATCATATTAATCTGTGCAATATCATCCAGGCCGCTGTAGTTTCTGGTTTCTGCTTAAGTGGATGTTGATATGCTTTACTGCAGGATTTGTGGCCAGTTGTTCAATACAGTGGCGGATGTTGTTGGTTAAGATTTGTAAAGGAGGACTCCAAATATTCCCTGGATAAAGATTTGGAATTGTAGCCTCTATAGGGAACTATATCTCTTATTTTCTGCCATTTTAATTGACTGTTAGGCATCTGGTAAAATTTGTAATACCGTATTTTCCGTTCTACAAGTCGCTCCGGAGTATAAGTCGCATCAGTCAAAAAAGCATCATGAAGATAAAAAAACATATAAGTCGCCACAATGGACTACACGTCACATTTATTTAGAAAATGATTTCACAAAATCCAAGCCGATGAACAGACATTGAATTTGGAAAGGCAAGTTATTCAACTAAACAATAGCAAACAGAACAGCAGGCTGAATAGGTGTCTGTACGTTAATGTAACATTATCAGTTATTTATACGATACACAATAGCATACTGAACATACCTGAAAGGCTGAATAGACTAAATGAACTGAACAAGCCAACAAGCATCAAGATGGCAGGCTCATCATTCCACATCACTGAATTCATTGAATTACATAACTACAGGAGCAGCATATAGCTGTCTCTCGCGGCTGTAGACGGTAACGTTGTCTCTTGGTTCATATATGTCAAAATTAATTCATACTGACTTACAACTCGCGCCTGACTAAGTCGCAGGACCAGTCAAACTATGAAAAAAAAGTGTGACTTATAGTCTGAAAAATATGGTACAGCTCTGAATTCTTAATAGGCCATTCATAGTGTATGAACTAGAAAAGTGCACATGTTTACCGAAATTCTGTACTTTTGATAGGAAGATTATGATCGCCTACGACCCCTGTCCTACCCCATGACGGATGTCTTCCTCATTTGCTTCTCGGTGGTGAATCCGGCCAGCTTCCAGAATGTAAGAGAGGAGTGGGTGCCTGAACTTCAGGAGTATGCACCCAACGTCCCTTACCTGCTCATTGGCACTCAGGTAGGCACACCTGCTGCACTAAACCGTGTGTACTAGCATATTATGTAGTATTTACTGTATTTAAATAGTAATGAAGCAGTAAGAATTCAAGTAGTTGTGTCTCACCCCTTTATTATGCATGTTTAATTTTGTGTTAATATTATGAATTCAATGCATTTGTTTTATTATAAAATGTGAGCATGTCACATTGATTCACGATCTTACTCATCAAGGTTATATTTTCACAGAATCTTATTTACAGTATGTAGGATGATTTGATGTACAAAACAGTAAGAGCATAAAAACACGTTGCATGTATTGAGCTACACTGCCAATGTAAATCACAACCAACACATGAAT
The DNA here is from genome assembly GCF_027580225.2 of Misgurnus anguillicaudatus. Lineage (NCBI taxonomy): Eukaryota > Metazoa > Chordata > Actinopteri > Cypriniformes > Cobitidae > Misgurnus > Misgurnus anguillicaudatus. The sequence continues at coordinate 21,290,243 of NC_073340.2, read as the reverse complement.
CACTTCTAGTTGGTTTTAATTATTTTTAAAAGGGTACATTTCTGTCATCTCAGCATACTGTGTGATTCAACTGAACATCTGTGAGTTTATACTTGTTACTGCTGATCGAATATTTTAATGAAACCGTTCCTATTAAAGCCGCATTCAGACAGCCAGCGATGTTATCGCTGCTCATCGCCTGCCACTGGTGGTTGATGTCGCTTGTGGGCGTTCCCACTTCTGGTTGCGTAGTAGTGTGACGTTACCCCATGTTGTAAACAACAAATCAGTGCTCCACTTACTTCACTCCATTGGTTGTCGCTCGTGAAACTCGCTGCTAATTTGCATAAAGTTTAACTTTTCTCAACTTTTGTCGCGCGACTCCGTCGCTAATCGCGCCTACATTCTGTCGCCAACGGTCACGTTCGCTCGTGTCGCCGGAAGTCGCCCAGTTTCCATTGAAATGAATGAGATCGCGTCGCTCTGCACTGTAAAAAATAAATTGTTGGCTCAATGAATTATTTTTTAGTAACTAGTTCCACAGAAATTTTACGTTCACTCAATTTCTGTCTCCAAAGTGTTACCTGGATTGATGTTTTTTAGTTGGCCCAAATTTGACTCAAATATAAAAAAGTATGTTGGCTCAATTAGCTTTATAGTTCATTCAACTAAAATGTTTTAATCAGTTGAATCTTTAAAAACTTACAGCAAAGACTCTGTCAATTAAAATTTAAGTATTCACTCAATGTTTTATGTGTTACTTCAATTAATATTTATTATTTGGGATTTTTTTAATAACATTTTCACATTATTTATCAAATAATTTATGCTGGTGTTGTAAACAAAATAATTAACTTCAGTCACATAAAAACAAAAGCTTTTTATTCACTTATTCACTTATCATACAGACTGAACATACAGAATTAAGTCTTTAAATAGAGGGCATAAAACAGTCCAAAAAGCATCCAAAGTCAGTCAGAACATCTCCAGGGCCATTTAGGAGACTTTCCTCAGCCAGTCCAAGCGGAGATTGTCTCGCTATGTATCCCTCTGAGGAATATAAACACACAAACATACATAAATACATGTTTAATATAATAAAGCTTGACGGTGAAAGACTTTATTCCCTAAATAACGTTAACGTTAGGCCAAATTTCCCTCAGACATCACACATAATTAAACACTATTGGGCGGTTTTCTCGGACAGGGCTTTTCACTGACTAAAATAACTTACTGACATCTCTTAACATATGAGTGCTATTGTTTTGTCTCAAAATGCACGCCAGTATTGTATTATATAAGGTTTGTTTGTAAAAATGTCCCAATTATAATAAAAACCAAGTTCTAAACTCTGTCCGGTAAACCAACCCTATATCCAGGCTTTTTATCTTAACTAAAATAGCTCCACTTTACTTCGGTCACATAACATAACACACTTCTAATATATCTTTACAAAAATATAATTACAAAAACGTCGAGTATTTGCGTCTTTGCCAATTAATATATTCTAAAATTAACATTTAATTACAAACACTTACCTGACGTGAACTTGAGGAAACGGGTGACTTGTGTCCTTCCTTGTGTGAAACAGTAAGTGATTCCAGCTGTTGCGTGCGGATTGATCTCAGATGAAATGACCTGTGATCCAGATCCTTCCGAGTTAAAACATTTTAAATTCAAAATACACAGACGCACGCCCATACATACATAAATACATGCACACGCGCGAGGACGCGCGCGCGCACACACGCACGCACACGGGTACACACACGGGTATATTTAGAAGTTTTAAGATTGTTATGATATTGGGACTATTTCTCCACTCGCACCTTCAGCTCTGAAGTTCAAATTCGCAGGCAGTACGCAGTCCGATTATAACGAATGTGAAAGATATGAAATATCATTCAACAGCGATATCATTTAAGTGCAATCCTAAAATATGATTTAAAACATACCGGTAAACCTTTTATTATTATAAGTATAAGAAATTAAAATGAATTAAATCGCATGTTTAAACGCCACAGAGATATCAGAGCCAGCAGTCGATTTCTGATGGGCTTGCCGAGGCGAGGCTGCGCTGGGCGGGGTGTGAGCGCTTAAGTGTCTGTGATTTTCTGGAGCTCTTCTGGAGCTCATCTCCGTCCGAAAGTGTCCGAGCACATTTTTAAATAGACGCTATCTATATTAACCGACCGCATATTTAAACTTAAAGCACATACATTCACGCCTGAACAACTCTTAAAATTACATTTTGTTACCAAATAACAGTAATATTATGAGCATTTTGTTGTCAGGAAACATAGCTGTCATAAGTCCACATATTGACCAGATTTGTCTTAATTAGTTCAGTCAACATAGCCATTCTGAATGTTGACTGAATTTGAAAATAACCATTTACTTAATGTTTTAAGCACAGATTTATCTAGACTTAAAATAATATGTCTACTCAACTAAGCCCAAACAAGAAAATTGGTTTAACTTATATATTTTTGCCCTTCCAACATTTCATTAATTGGATTTTTTACAGTGTGCTACTGCTTGTCGTTGGCTGTCTGAATGGGGTGTAACTCTTTCCCCTCCAGCATGTTTCCAGCCAGCACCAGCATTTTTTATGATTTTCACAAAATGCCTTCCAGACAATTTTCTTCTTTATATAAACTGACAATATAACACAAGAAAGAACAGACCCTCTGCTATGGGTAGTTTAAAAAAATTTGAACAACAAGCTGAGATAATTGCATTTTTGTAAAGGACTTTTGTTACAGATTTAAAGCGATGATCAAAACGTACAGAGTATTTACTGCTTTTGGATCCATATATGATATAGTGTTTAATAAGGTGGGAGAGAGTGCCATCTCAGGGCTCCAGACTAACTTTTTTCACTAGGAGCACAGTGGCCCCCAGCTGAAAATTTTAGGGGCGCAACCAGAAAATTTAGGGGCACACAGCGTAAATCAACATGCTAATCAAATATTCACATTTCTACTACACTGTATTACTAATAAATACTGCGCAATCTTGCTGCTAGATGTGGCAAAAATCTACCCACAGCTCCTTTAACATAACATCCATAGCACGTTGCTTTATTAAAAATTTATGCAATATGTTTGTGTCCCACATGTAGTAGAAAACGTGACGGAAATGTGTGATATTCTCTGTAAAAACCAGGCTAAAGTTTTATAATCTATGAGGTTAAGAACATTAAAGTTTGATTTCAGGAAAATGGAAAATGTAACGCTTTAGTGGAGGTAAAGAGAGAGGCTTTTTGTGGCTGGCAAACAGTCAAAATTAGATGAGACAGAATTTTAATTGGAAACAGTGGAGACTGGGACTCTCCTAGACAACTGCTGGGAAACTTTTTAGGTGAAAGGGGAGCTGGTAGACGCATGCAACCATCTGGTCTTGGGTTGAATTTCCTTGAGTCTTATGCTCTAAAAACAAACCTCATCATATGGACTATCATCTATTTAACCTACACTCTAAAAACAAACGTGCTATATAGCACCAAAAGTGGTTCTTTGCTCGTAATCATAGAAAACCATTTTTAGTGCCATATAGCACCTGTGTAGAACCATATAGTGCTATATAGAACCATATCTGGTGCTATAGTGGTGCTATATGGCCCCTATGTGGTTCTACACAGGTGCTTCACTGGTGCTATATGGCACTAAAAATGGTTATTCTATGATTACGAGCAAAGAACCACTTTTGGTGCTAGCACCGTTTGTTTTTAGAGTGTACTAAAGAGATGCAGCCAGTACGTACCCAGAGTAATTCACAGAAAAAGCCAATTCTGTCATTATTTACTCATGTCCCAAAATTTTATGATAATGGAGAATGTAAATCTGAATGAATTACATAGCAAACTGATTTAGTTCTGTCTGGAATGACAAATGCTCGGAAATGTTTGATTGCTTTAACCACTCAATTTATTTAATCATGGGATCAAAACATTGGGCTTACGATGTTATTTTATTCAAGTCAATTTTATTTATATAGCACTTTTCACAATTGTTTAAGCGTTTCAAAGCCGCTTTAAATTAATAAATGCAGTAGAAAACAGAAAAATTTTTGGACAACATAAGAAGCAGAGTAGACTAAACGTAGACGAGAGTGCTAAGTTAGGCCAATGTTAGATGACTCCTAGGGGTTGAAAAAACCTCCTAGGAGAAAAAACCTCCCAGCTTTTTAGTCCTAGGAAGAAAAAAACTCTTGAGAGAGAGAGACAGACATAGCTGATTCTATAGGGGATAGACTATATAATAGATACAATTTTCTGGAAATTAAAGCATTTAAAATAATGTTTAGGCCTGACTATTTCTCTCCCTCTTCCCCATGTAATTTCTTGAGTATAGATTGACCTGCGGGATGATCCGAAGACTATTGCCAAGCTGAACGATGTGAAAGAAAAGCCGATTGTGACAGAACAAGGCCAAAAGCTAGCAAAGGAGGTGATGGAAAAGAAATACTTCCTCTTTCTCAAGCTTAAAAATGAAACTTTATACTGAGAAACAACTATTTTATAAAGTACTATAAATAAATTGTGCTAAACTTTGATTTGAACAGCTCATATGGAAATGAAGAGCTCAGATGCAAAAGCTGCTAAACGCCACTTCCATCAAAAATAAGATGATATAATTAAAGGGATAGTTCACCCCAAAATGAAAATTCTGTCATCATTTTCTCACTCTCGTTTGGTTGCAGGCCTGTATAGATTTCTTTGTATTAATGAACATGAGGGAGGATGTTTTGAGTAATGCTTGTGGCCGGGCTGTTTATGAGCCCCATTCACTTCCATCGTATTATTTTTCCTACTATGGAGGTGAATGGGGCTCATGATCGATTTGTTTATAGGCATTCCTGGAGATACCTTCTTTCGTGTTCACCAGGACAAAGCAATGTATACATGTGTGTAACAACGTGAGGGTGAGAGGATGATGACCGAATTTTTAGTTTTGGGTGAACTATTCCTTTAACCGTAAGCACTTTGCACGTATTATACATAGGGTACCATACGTGCCATTTTTCCCCGACACGTCCCGACCAGGATTTCGGGTGTGTCCTCCGGAAGTCGCATTTGTCGACCGCATACGTCATCGAGGTTCATATTTCAGGTTGGTTTCAATGTTTCAAAATGGCACGTATGGTCACTCTAATTATACATCCATTAAATACATTTACTTGAAAACGACTTTTAATCCTGGCCCTTAGTCCTTATTCCTTAGGCCATTCAGTTTGTGACAGAATCCATTAAACACCAGGGCCTGAAATCACAGACAAGGCTTAGCTAAAGCCAGGACTAGGACTTAGTTAAGATGTTTATGCATCTTTTATAAACCCTCCTTTAAAAAGGAGGATACTATCTTGAGACAAATCAATGGCACTGGCAAATTTTAAGATCTGTCAGTTATCTTATCATATTTTAAGATCAAACTGTTCAAACATGTGCCTTAGTCTAGCAGCTAGCGTTTTTCCATGCAGAAAGTCTACGTTTTTTTTTTTTTTTTTGACTTTTGGTAAAAAGCTCAGCTTGTCAATGTCAGTTCTCACACGGCCGTCCAATCACAGTGGAGGAGAGGTGGGACAAATATCACAACAACCGACCGGTGTATTGTACAACCACTGATAAACAAAGCAGAAGTGTCACAGCAACCAAAGCGCTCAGCTGAAAGCCAAGCTGGCAGTCGGCAGTAAAAAACAGTCAGTTGCCGTCCGCCGGGCTTTTTCAGCCATGTTCATCTTTTTGTGTTTTTAACACATAATGGGGTTGTTTCCCTGACAGGGATTAGCTTAAGCCAGGCCTTAATTTAATTATGAAATCATGTAACTACTTTTAACAAACATGCCTTTCTAAAAACATTACTTGTGTGCATCTTGAGGCAAAAAAGGGCACTGATGTATTTTAAGATATGTCAGTGCAAGTTGTTTTTAAGTTTGGACAGCTCTTACATTTATTTTAGTCTAGGACTAGTCTAAACCCTGTCCGGGAAACCGCCCCTATGTGTAATTTTCTGTTGATTTTGTGTTAAAATAAAACACAAGTTTTGTTAAAAGTAACACAAAATGTGTTGTTTCAATAATAACACAGAGATGGGTGGAGTCTGGGACAACACCTTTAGTGTGTTGTTCCAGAATTAACACTAATGTGTTGTTTTTAACACATCTGCTCTAAGAGTGTTTAAGCCTTGTCTGTAAAACCGGGTGTAGGTCGATTTTTTTTCTTCAGCAAAGTCCTCTAAGTGAATTGAAGACTGATGTGAAACAGTTGTGCATCGCATTCAAACTTTGGTGCTTTTTGAGTGCACTCTAAAGGATGTGTTCATTTTTTACACATTTTTGTGTTATGCTTTTAACATATTACGTGTAATTTAAACACATTATGTGCGATTTTGTGTTAAAATAGAAGTAGTGTTAAAAGTAACACAAAATGTTAAATACAGAGATGTCTGTATTTTGGGACAACACATGATTGTGTTGTTTTTAAAACATCCGTTCAAAAAGTGTATTTGGACCTGATTACAACCTGAATGTGGTAGCTACAGCGCCCCCTAATGTGTGGTTGTTTCTTCATTTTTTTACCTTTTGAATTCTGACTTTCATCATTTGCAATGTTTCTAGTTACATCTCGAGTGATTTTTAGATATTGTAACTTTTTTTTAGAAGTGGAGTTTTTGCCAAAAAGGCTTGCATGCACTTAATAGGGTTTTTGCAGCGAAAGACAGTCAAATTTATTAAATACCAGTAAAATTACTAAACCTTAAAGCTTGATAAAAATGCTCATTTAAAAGAAAACATGTCAGACGTTTCTGTAGAATATGAAGAACTGTTATAACATGTCCCATCAAGCTTACAGGTTCTGTTCTTAAAGAATATTGATGATCTGAATCCATGGCAAAAAAGCATCTGGCAAATGCAGAAACCTAACGATGCTTGTGAGATGTTATTACTAAGAACTGATGTCTAATTAGACAGTTTCTGTGGGTTTTCAGATTGGTGCCTGCTGTTATGTCGAATGCTCGGCACTGACGCAAAAAGGTTTGAAGACGGTGTTCGACGAGGCCATTATAGCCATTCTGGCTCCAAAGAAAGGAGCACTCAAGCGAAGACTTGGCCCACGTTGCATCAACTGTTGCCTGATCACATGAGGAGGACTGAGTAGAGAATAAGGACTCACAACAGTTATTGGTGATGCCTGACTGGACAACCTGACTGGAAGCAATGAAAAAAACCTATTAATAGAGATTCCTAGTCGAAGTTATGAAAAGAACACCTTTCAAAAACAATGTGTTCTTCAGGGACATTTAACACAAGAACACTAAACATCAAGATGGCTTACACATCGAAAATGGTTAAAGATTGTAATTTATTAAATTCACAAGCACAGAGAATAGAAAATGAAAGAAATCCGGTAGAGGAAGACGTTTGAGAGTCTTTCATGATGACTGAAAACAATCTGCTTTTCATGTCTGGCTCTGTAAGCACAAGTTTACTTTGAGGGTTGAAACCCAGACAGCCTCAACAGCACAACCAAACCCATGTGTCATTTACAGAAGTGAGACTTTATTTAACTTCAAAAAGGGAAATATCGTGTCTCTATTTGAGTTGCAAAATTTACATTTTATAAAAGCTTACTGTCGGTAATCACTATCATTTCTGAAATAAAGAGGAATCATGAAGTCCATACTGCCATGAGGAGCTTACAACAAACACAATGTTATTCTAGAAAATGTCGACAACAGATTTTAATTGTTATAAATATGACTGTGGAGTCAAATGTCATTTCTTGGAATCAAAGCTCACGCTTGCTTCTGGGAGAAAACAGGCTGGATTTCTTCTCCAAGTTTGACGGCTTAAGACTCAAAGTGCTTATTTTCCTCATTTAAGCTTGTAGGTGAGAAGTTTGCGATGCCAGTGGATCCAAACAGGGGCAGCAAGGAGGCCAGTTAGAAATCCAGTAGTTGCGCCGAGAGTACAGGAAACAGGCCAAACCTAGAGAGAGGGGAGCCACAAAAATAGGAGATCAACCCTATCCAAACATGCAGGAGCACAAGTGACTGACTGCAAGTCGTACAGAATCACTGTGGTGTTTTGCCAACCAAATTTTGTATACAAGACTGCTTTCTTTCTTATTTTTTGTTAAGTAGAGTTTGCTTGATGGTTGTTACTGTATGTATTTGTGACCTTGCCTCTCAGGTGTGTGCTGACCGCTTTGCTTTTTGAATTTTTTGCTTCGTATGATCAAAATCGATTTCAACGTTGCTGGACTTTTTTTAAGCAATTTTGTGCACTCCATACAAATATGTGGAGTGGTCTGAGTGATCTTTAAAGCTTCATTGTGAAAAACAAAATAGTTTATTAAAGGGACATTTCACTTTTTTTGAAAATGTGCTGGTTTTCCAGCTCCCCTGGAGTTGAACATTTGGTTCTTGCCGTTTTGGAGTCCTTTTTAGCTGATCTCCGGGTCTGGCGCTACCACTTTTGGCATGGCTTGGCATAATTCATTGAATCTGATTGGACCATTGGCATTGCGCTGAAAAATAACCAAAGAGTTTCAATATTTTTCCTGTTTGGGGCTTGACTCTTCTGTAGTTACATCGTGTTACTTTTAATAGCAGGGGACTATTTTCGGTCCGTCGCAACATCAATACGCCTGCCGCAGCCATGTTACAACAGCAAAGTCCTTGATTATTACGCCAGAATGAAAGTATAGTTCCTAGCCATATCTGCCTAGAAAATCGCAACTTTTGATTGTCTGTCGGTCTTGGTGCACGGTGTAGCTACAGAAGAGTCAAGTTTTGAATGGTAAAAATGTTGAAACTTTTTGGTCGTTTTTTGCGCGATGCTGGTGGTCTTGTCGGATTCGGTGGATTGTGCTGGGCTGTGCTGGGGGTGCTGGCGCCGGGCCCGGAGATCAGCTGAATGGATTCCAAAACGGTGGGAATCGGATGTTTGGCTTTGGGGGAGCTGGAAAATTAGCATATTAAAAAAAAGGTGGAATGTCCCTTTAATATTACAGTCAAACAGTAAATATGTGGAATGCAGAACAAGGCACAATGGATTTAAGATTAAAAAAAACTTCAGCTGTTAATGCCCTGGATATAATGTAAATTTAATGTCTCAAAATATTTACTGACTATAAAACCGGTTTTTATAACTTTTTCATTTTTAAGTTATTTTCATTTTAATTTTTTTTACTTCAAATTTCAGTCCTGCCATTTAACATACAGAACACTTTCAGTCACTAAACTGCTAAAGCTTACAACAATTAAACAAATGTCAGTAAGATTGATTTCTCAATTATCTCGTATCTATAGCTTGTCACACTGCTTAAGGAATAGATCTGGATTCGAGCACCCCAGTTTCTCATTAGATCACACTGCTATCATGTGTTGAGAAATAACTGTATCCCAGCCTAAGCACCCAGCTTCCTCACTGCCATAATGCGTCAGCATCATATCTGTGGTCACGTCTAGACTTCCTTGTGCAGAGAGCGTGTCAAACGCGCACATGGGAGACTTCAGCATGACATTTCGAGGGTAAAACGAGGGCGAACGCTGGTCAGATCAATGTCTTTGTACAATACATGAATAATTGAACTACCGGAGCAGAAATTCCATGCTTTGAGAACATTGAATTTTTCATCACCGTTCATTCCCAACAAACCTGTCTTGTATTGGCTGAGGGACACGTATGTTCTTTAATTGTTTTTGTCTTGAGTCATCATTTGCAATCCCCAGCTGCAAAAGATCCCTTTGTCTAGGTTACACATGATAGCGTCACTCATAATGCAATACTCAGTTGTGGATTACAGTTACCACAGGCTGTGTACCAGCACCGTTCCTGAATTGTAATTTAGTGCCAAAAATAAGAAAACGCACCCTAAAAAGCTACTCGAGGTCTTTAGGATACTTTGAAAATTACATGCAGATCAGGGTTGGAAACAACTGCAGGACAGTGGCCCCTTTCTGTACACTAAAGGTTAGTAAATATTAAGTCTAGATGCAAACCATGTGTTACTGGCTTCATGTCCAAATCACAAAAGACAAGCTTGAAAGAATATAATAAAATAAACAGATCTTGAAATAAAAATTATATCTCTATCTCCTTTATATCCTAAAATTCTGCTGCCAAGGCTGAAATCTACATGGTTTACCAAAGATATTTAATATTAAAGCAACACTATGTAGTTTCCATGTAAAAATGACTTACAGCTCCCCCATGTGGTTGAAAAGCGCAACAGTGCCTGGTATCAGACACTCTTCTGCAGGCAGGGGGAGGGGCGGGGCTGTGTGCTCTACCCTCCACCGCCACTTTCAGAGTGTGCTTGTAGCAGCTAGGAGGCTGCTCAGGTTGCAGCAACAGTACAATTTGTCCAGTTAAAAGTTGTTCCAACACTGAAATAATTTTAGAGACATTATTAAAAAGGTAAAAAAACTACATAGTGTTGCTTTAACAAGATGCATCGCTGGTATTGATATGAATGGGGAAGATCGCAATGGTCAGAATGGCCGCTCTAGTCCCTAACACCCAATCATTAATTCAAACCAATTTGGGGGGTATGCATAACTAGACAGATATAGTGGAGAGTGACAGGAATTGAGAATTGGGACTGGTATATGTCGCATATGAACTTAACCCTTCACCACCTACATGTGCACCTTAACTTAATTTGCCAGAAATATGGGCTCTAACACATTTAAAATTACTGAAATCTGGTACAGTAGGCTGCTATTCCAACATGCTAGCACGATTCACGATTTTACATTTCCTTTGGTTTGGTGTGTATTAGTACATGTACAGTGGGGCAAAAAAGTATTTAGTCAACCACCAATTGTGCAAGTTCTCCCACTTAAAAAGATGAGAGGGGCCTGTAATTTTCATCATAGGTGCGCTTCAACTATGAGAGACAAAATGAGGAAGGAGATCCAGAGGATCACATTGTCTGATTTTTTAGGAATTTGTTTGCAATTTGTGGTGGAAAATAAGTATTTGGTCAATAACAAAAAAGCAAGATTTCTTTCTCTCACAGACCTGTAACTTTTTCTTTAAGAGGATCCTCTGTCCTCCACTTGTTACCTGTATTAATGGCACCTGTTTGAACTTGTTAGCAGTATAAAAGACACCTGTCCACAACCTAAAACAGTCAGAATGCAAACTCAACTATGGCCAAGACCAGAGAGCTGTCAAAGGACACCAGAAACAAAATTGTAGACCTGCACCAGTCTGGGAAGACTGAATCTGCAATAGGTAAGCAGCTTGGTGTGAAGAAATAAATTGTGAGAGCAATTATTAGAAAATGTAAGACATACAAGAACACTGATAATGTCCCTCGATCTGGGGCTCCACGCAAGATCTCATCCCGTAGGGTAAAATTATCACCAGAATGGTGAGCAAAAATCCCAGAACCACATGGGGGGACCTAGTGAATGACCTGCAGAGAGCTGGGACCAAAGTAACAAAGGCTACCATCAGTAACACACTATGCAGCCAGAGACTCAATTCCTGCAGTGCCAGATGTGTCCACCTGCTTAAGCCAGTACATGTCCGGACCCGTCTGAAGTTTGCTAGAGAGCATTTGGATTATCCAGAAGAAGAGTGGGAGAATGTCATATGGTCAGATGAAACCAAAACATAACTTTTAGGTAGAAACTCAACTTCTTGTGTTTGGAGGAGAAAGATGCTGAGTTGCATCCAAAGAACACCATACCTACTGTGAAGCATGGGGGTGGAAACCTCATGCTTTGGGTCTGTTTTTCTGCAAAGGGACCAGGACAACTGATCCGAGTTAAGGAAAGAATGAATGGGTCCATGTATCGTGAGATTTTGACTCAAAACCTCCTTTCGTCAGCAAGGGCATTGAAGATGAAACGTGGCTGGGTCTTTCAGTATGGCAGTGATCCCAAACATACCGCCCGGGCAAAGAAGGAGTGGTTTTGTAAGAATAATTTCAAGGTCCTGGAGTGGCCTAGCCAGTCTCCAGATCTCAACCCCATAGAAAATCTTTGGAGGGAGTTGAAAATCTGAGTTGCCCAGCGACAGCCCTAAAACATCACTGCTCTAGAGGAGATCTGCATGGAGGAATGGGCCGAACTACCAGCAACAGTGTGTAAAAACCTTGTGGAGACTTGCAAAAAACGTTTAATCTCTGTCATTGCCAACAAAGGGTATATAACAAAGTATTGACATAAACTTTTGTTATTGACCAAATACTTATTTTTCACCATAATTTACAAATAAATTCTTAAAAAAATCAGACAATGTGATTTTCTGGAATTTTTTCTCATTTTGTCTCTCATAGTTGACGTGTACCTTTGACAAAAATTACAGGCCTCTCTCATCTTTTTAAGTGTGAGAACTTGAACAATTGGTAGCTGACTAAATACTTTTTTGCCCCACTGTAAATGAAATGCAAAAGGTACAAACACCAAAGTAAACGATGACGTGAGTTATTGTCTCCAACGTAAATCTTTTTTCTTGGACTACAACACACACACGGATTGTAGGCAACAATTTATTTCCTGGGATTGGGGATGTAGAGAAGACCGAAATTATCATAATTTCTCCTGCTTTGACTCACAGTCTGTAAGTTAAAGGATTAGTCCATTCTCTAAAAAAAATCCAGATAAATTACTCACCACCATGTCATCCAAAATGTTAATGTCTTTCTTTGTTCAGTTGAGAAGAAATTATGTTTTTTGAGGAAAACATTTCAGGATTTTTCTCATTTTAATGGACTTTAATAGACCCCAACACTTAACAGTTTTAATGATGACGTATTACGTGAGGTCGCGCTTGCACGCCACAGGACCGGGGGAAGATGAGAAGTTGTGGTTTAAAAGTGCATATTTTTATTTTTCTTGCCAAAAATGACAATCGTTTCGCTAGATAAGACCCTTATGCCTCGTTTGGGATCGTTAAGAGTCCTTTGAAACTACGTTGAAACTGCAATTTTTAACTGCATTAAAACTGTTACGTGCTGGGGTCCATTAAAGTCCATTAAAATGAGAAAAATAAAGGAATGTTTTCCTCAAAAACATATTTTTTTCTCGACTGAACAAAGAAAGACATCAACATTTTGGATGACATGGTGGTGAGGGAATTATCTGGATTTTTTTAAGAAAATGGACTAATACTTTAACTCCTGTTTAGCATTGCATTGTGACCGAATCTTAGATCTCAGAAGATTAGCTGGCCAATCTGGGACAGTTTTGTACAAAATCCGTGGGCTTCAGAAAGACAGGGAATCTGGAGCTACAAAAATGTATGGTATGTGTTTTTTTTAATTGTAAACAACGCAAACACATTGTATTATACCAAACACAAAACAACGTTTTTTAGCAATGAAATCGGTGCTCTTTAAAACAAATCATCATTATAGGAAAAAGGAGTCAAATTTTGGTAAGTGTTAAAACATCACACCTGCCAGGGTCTGTCCCAGTCGAGGGGAATAGGGAAAGCTCCAAGCCAGGCTCCAACCAGACTACAGCCAGTGGTAATCTGAAGAGAGGTGTCCCACACTGACATCGCCCTGAAAAATCACATACCACATTTTAGAATCACCTTATCATCAATTTCTTTACTTTGCTGAAAGAGAATGAACATTAGGAGAAAATACAGTAAGTTGTTTATTTGAACAAAAGTAAATGAACATTAAACATTTATACTGTGAAATCTAATTATGAGATTAGGAGCATCACAGTTTGATTTCACATTGATTTCAATCTATGACATGACCTTACTCAGTCAATATTAAAGATTGCACAGTTGCCCGCATTTTTCAAGTTAATCAAGGACTCCATCTAGTGGTTAGAAGACAATTTGTATTGCACCCACCCATCTCTGCTGAACACCCGAATCCATGCCTGTACATTAGGGCCCAGCATGCAAAGACATCTCAGTGTAGTCAGCGTGGACAGCAGGACAGCCAGAGAAAAAGTCTCCAGGGCAAATCTGAAGCATGAGATTGGATTTATACATGTGCTTTTGATAAAAGCTGTACATTTACAAACGTGTTAATTTTACACTTACTCTAGCAGTGGTGCGCCGTACAGTACAACCACAGTATGAAAGAAAAGACATGATAGCAGAAAGTATAGACAGGATCTGAATAATCTATTGATCTGTGAAATAAATAACAAATGAAGTCACATCAATAATATGTTTAAAACAAGACTATCAATTGCATTCCTTGACCTGCCATTGGAAAATGATGTGTTTTATTATACCTTAAAGCTCAGTGTGTTCTTCTTTGTTGATGGACTAATGCCTAAAAGCCAAAACACTGCAATGTTGACCACAGCAACAGATCCAGCCACAAAATACAGCCAAACCAAATGGGTGCCATACACAGAGAAGTTCTCCACGAACACAGCAGGCATTACAGTTGCCATGAATATGGAAGAAGCAATAATGGCATGAGCCGATGCCATGCCCCTTATCTCAGCATCCCACATGATGGTAAGAGGTACCTGTCAAAGAATGAGAAGATTAAAAGAGAGAGCAATAGTTACAAGTGTAATGTTAATCAAAGTGGAAGTCATAACGTCAATTACGTTTTTAATTTTTATAATACCACAGCATGTAATGTTATACAATACACAGAAGAGGAAAAGATACGAACAATAAAATAATAGGAAAATATATGCATTTTTTTAAGGACAAAGACAAACAGTTGAGGGTAAGTTAATCCATTCATTTTTCGACTTACTCGAACACTGACCAATGCTGTTGTGTGCCTGCTTGCAGTAAATATTCACAAATGAATGAATGCCCTTCCTTCCTTGCTGGATCGCAAGTTTAAACAGCCTTTAGCAAACAATTAATCAAACCATTTGAACAGAACCGCTTTAGACAAAATGCCGTAACGTGTTAAGACTATAAATAACTGTAAACAATGGTGGGCGACCACTTTATTTACAAAACATGATAACTGTCGCGTACTTCCGGTTAATGAAGTCAGCAATAACTGCCGACTTCTTAAGGCAAAATAAAAGTCCGCATTTGCTACGTAAGAAACCATTGATGACGGGCCGTTGAATTATCGGTAAATAATGCACACCCTTGGTCGTGCACGGTAGATGTGCAATATTTTCAAATAATTCAAGTCAATTATTCCGCTTATACCACGGTTACCACAAACATTGCTCTGGTGCCTATTTTTAACACATTTGACAGGTTAGGTGTGTGGTTTACAGAACAATAATTAAAAGTAACCCATGGAACATTTCTCAGCCAATCAGAATAAAGTACAATTTCTCAACCAGGGGATCAAACTTCCGAGAGGACATAAATTGATCTAAATTGCTTAAGACCACACAACTATTGAAATAATGTATATTAAGGCAGTGGTTTTCAAACTGGGGGCCGCGAGATGGTGCCAGGGGGGCCCCAGTTTTATGACATTTTATAAAATACATTAATTTATAATGAATTCTGTGTAATTAAACCTAAAAAATAATAAGCCAACTAACCAACAGCACTACTAGGTATAATTTTATATGTTTTGTTTAATTAAAATATTACATTTTAAAAATGTTTTTGTCATAAAAAAAATTTCGGGGGTCCACGAAAAAATGCACTGTACACAAGGGGTGCCGCACGCTGAAAAAGTTTGGGAACCACTGTATTAAGGTATTTCTTGGGTTGTTTTTAAAACGAGTTATGCAAGCTATAGAATGTTTAATTGGGTATAAATTGTGAGTTGGGGGACTTCAAATAATCTTATGGACATGGAGGGGAGCACGTTGAAGTCAAAAAGGTTGAGAAATCTAAATTAATCTATATATCAGGTACTCGTCATTTTAAGTTACACTGCTTTACGTGATAAAGGTTGCACGGACTAATATATTGACCTTCGTGATTTTTCAAAGTTTTAGAATAATATTAGCAATGTTTTGCTGCATTTATGTTTTATTATTTATGGTATTAATTGAAACTTTTATTTTGACAACTCGCAGCATGCGTCACCACAAAAGGATGCTAATTAACGTTTCAAGATTCATCTTAGGTAGCTAGTGAAAAGTAAATCTGTTGGCTACTGTTTTGTGTTTTCTCATACATTTTAAGATGGTTTGCGAAAAGTGTAAGTAGTTCGATTATGAATCTAATGATGTAAATACGTGTGTGTTTGTTTTACACGAATTGTGTAAGTAAGTAATTTGTGTTATTTAAATGTAATCCAGTAGATTTAGGTCTAGTTTTGCTAGCTAGCAGGAAGCATCTGAACAGCATTGTTGTAAACAATACTGTAGTGTACGCTGTCTGAGTCTGTCTTGACGATGATTAACATAATATTCAGCGATATCTGCCAATTATAAAGCAAAATGGTTGCAATATAATGTTATTTTAATGAATGACGCATGTTTTGATGTTAACCACAGGCGAGAAGAAACTGGGGCGGGTCATCGCTCCTGATCCCTGGAAGGATGGTGCTAGAAATACAACTGGTAAATTAGTTTAATGGTTACACAATATCCTATTTACTATAAATATTTGTGCTTTCTCAAAACTGATAAAAACTTATTCTGTTATAGAAAGTGGCGGACGAAAACTTAATGAAAATAAAATGTTGACATCCAAGAAGGCCAGGTTTGTTGCTCTGAACGTTTAGCTTTAACATTGCAGTTTTGTTTTTAATGAACTTGTAGTGCAAGCTTACATAACACTTTTTCACAGGTTTGATCCCTATGGCAAGAGTGGATTTGCGACATGCAGAATATGCAAAAGTTCTGTACATCAGTCTGGTTCACACTACTGCCAAGGGTGTGCTTACAAAAAAGGTGAGATATAATTCATGATCATTCTCATACTGTCTATTAATCAATGTTGTACATAAATTAATGTGTTCTTATTCCTCCCCTATTTTCCTTTTGCAGGAATTTGTGCCATGTGTGGGAAAAAGGTTATTGACACAAAGAACTACAAACAGACATCAGTTTGATTTGTTCATTTTTTTGTTTCTGGCAATGTCTTGGCTGTAGTTGAAAGAGAGAGGTGTTAATTGTGTTGTTAATTGAGTTGTTTGTTTGTTTGTTTGTTTTTAATATAAACCTCCACCACATGTTCAATATGACAATTTAAGTTCATAAATGTTTTGTGACCATGATGTGCTGGTTTATAACTATATTTATAAGACATGGATATCAGTTTTATCCTCTCTCGCCTAACTAGAGCAATATATTGGCTTGAACTGTTTTGAAGAAGTAGATGCCTTCTAAGTTAAATTTGCTGGATAACATTTATTTATCACTTTAAGAAAGATCATCCACCAATGTGTGATCTTGACTGAAATACAGTCATTTCACTTCATGGCATTTTAATGCCTCTTTCCAGCTCGGCCACTGCACCTTATAAACAGAAAGTCTAGACTTAGTCATTTAAATGTCATCCCCTCCTTGCAGTCTTTTCTGTATTTGGTAAATCATTATTTCTTATTCACAACTTCAATGTAAGGCAGCAACACGTTTAATGTACAGCGATGTAAATAGCCTGTTTACAGTTCTGATCACCCCAACATTGTTCATAGCATTGGCAACAGCATTTTATTGACGGATATTTGTTTTGGTGTTTGCTTTTTAAATGACACTGTGGAGTTGTATAGTCCTTGTGTTGTTTTAGACATCCCTTGGACTCCCTTGTATAATAATATTTGAAGACTATTGTGGATGCTTTTACAGCATGTTTAATTAATTGCCGTAGGTGTGATGTAGCACAGCGTAAGCAATATTTAGACACTGTACACATCATTCCCCTAATATTTCTTAAAAATGTTAGGGACATCTGTTTGGAAACTGTTTTTGTCTCTGTAAATATTTATTTTCTTGCTAAATAAAATGAGAAAACATCTTTCAGATCAGTTTTTTTTATTTAAGAAAGCAGAAAAGTATTTTATAATGGCACTTGAATGTATTTGAGGTTCACAATGAGTTCATCACACAGTTTATGCATGTATTATATAAAAAAAATCAAAAGATCCCAATAGCAGTGTATGTTATTTCCAACTACTGTACATACAAATGATGCCATACAGTATTGCAGTCATGGCTTAGTATAATTTTAACTTTTTAACTACAAATGATTTAACATAGGTTAAGCATAAAATGCAAATAATGCAATTTCTTTATTATTTAAAAACATGCCTTTATTCTGTATTTTAAATTCATTAGTTAAATATTTTAATAAACAAGTTAAATGATTTTTTTAGATGTAGTTTGACTATATTGTACAGCCTGAAAAAAAGGTTCATATTAATAACAGAAACACAAAACAAAAAAGTAACTGTTGGCATTGTACATTTGTTAAAATTTAAGGCAGTTGTGCGTTTTTTAAGTGTTACAATATGCCAGGGACTTAAACAGTGTAGTGTTACTGATCCTTATAAAAATCACATTTTACATATTAAACTTTTAATATATGCAGACAGTGAGGACCCCTGAGTTTCACCTGCAGACAAAATAACAGACTCTGTCTCAGCAGCTGGTGGAAAGATCAGTTCTCTCTCAGTTAGATTCTCTAAGCACCACGAAGGGTTTCAGAATAACCATTGACCTGTCTGCTTGTAAGCACCTTGGTGGAGTTAGACCAGCAATGTGTGAATTGCTAAGAATTTTTGGTCAGGGCCAGGAACTCCTCTCGAGCCTTTGGGTCTTCTCTGAACACGCCCAGCATGGCACTGGTTACGGTACGGCTGTTCATCTTCTGCACTCCACGCATGACCATGCACATGTGACTACAACAAGACACACGTGATTAGCATCTAATTTGCATAAAGTTTTTAATTGAACTGTATTATTTACAAATACTTACGCTGCCTCAATAACAACGGCCACACCTACAGGCTGCAGGGCTTCAGAGATTGCCATTGCTATTTGCTTGGTTAGTCGTTCTTGTACTGCAAAATCAACATGAATACAATAGAGAAGCAATGTTGGTAACCTACAGTAAGGTACGCTAGTCATTTAGATTATAGGACAGCTGTGATAGAGTGTCTTACCTTGTAGTCTGCGACTGTAGATTTCAACAATTCTAAAGAGAAACAATATGATTAAAACACTTCAGATAAATATGTAAACTTATTTTGTTTTGCATGGTAACTTATGGAATAAACCTATAGACTGTGAATCTAACGCTCTAATACATTTGTGTGTTTGGAGAGGAAGCTCAGATATACATTATCATGTAAGTCAGTACATTAAATGAAGTCAATAAAAGATGGCCTAAGGTGGGGTGTGTTTTATTCAGGAAAAAAACAGGCTGCTGGTTTTTCTGAGGAGGGTTGTAATGGCAATGTTTCCCACAACTACTCCACAGTGGAGGTGGGAGCTGGAGGGATTTCCTCAGCGCCAGAAGTCAGCTAGTCTGGCTTTTTTCAGATAGGACACGATACAGTGCCAGGCTTTGAATTTAAGCCTCAAGTGAATGGGTTATGATAACAGAAGAACTCAGCCACTTGTAACTAATACGTTGTCCTTTTCTGTCTCACTCTGATGTGAGAACAATCCCATTTACTGCCCTTTCTGAGACTGGTGTGTGTGTGTGTGTACTCACCTTGCAAGCTTACTGAGGCCAACAACCTTTTTACTCGGCAAATATCCTATGTGAACCTAAGAATTAATTAAAGATAAAGATGTCAAACGATAGTCATTAACATCACAGCTTAAATTTAAGGGTCAATGAATCCTGTGAAGCTGCCTTGTATTCACTAATGTTTAAGTCTAAAAACATTACAGAAAAATAATACTGTCAAGGCATATTCTCAATCATACCTTGCCAAAAAATGGTACTAGGTGATGTTCACAAAGAGAAAACATATCAATATCTTTTACAATGACCATCTCTTCATGATCCTCATCAAAGATTGCATCATTAAGGACATCTGTGAAAAAGAAATATAATTTTTTTACTTGTAAGTCTCACTTTTCACAATACTTAATTACATAATAGCAGGCACACGTTTTTTGCAGATTAGAGTGTGGAGTGGTTGAAATGGTTTTGTAGAAGAAGAAACAATAGACATTAAAACCCCTTTCATAATCAAGCTGGGAACTACTGAGGCTTTAAAAGCCCTTCACACTAATCCTGCAGCTTAGAAGGAACATGAACAATGCAGCCAACCTTTTAGGAAACTTTATTTTTTAGTAAAATGCATACCTAGAATACACTTCAAGTGTCTGACATATTGATGAATAATTGTATGCACTATATAAAATAGTGCATATATGTCTAAATATCGTTCTGAAAAGTACTTACCATAAATAGTTTCGTGGTATCCTTTGGTGAGGAACTGCATGGCTTTGGCTGCCCGCAGTGGTGTTTTGAGGAGACCCTGCCGGTCAGTGTTTTCTCCCAGACCTTGCAGTATAGTTGTGTATGCCGCTTCCAAAGCCGGTAACTGCGACTCATCCTCCTCCTTTTTCCGGGACGTCTCGTTTTTGTGCTGGACAGCGACTTTTTTGGTGTCTGACAGTTCGCTGAATCCTTTGCGGCAGAGATACTCTGTGACAATTTTGCCATTGGATAAGCCGTTCAATTCTGCTGCCTTTTGGTATTCCATTGAAGCTACTTGGAAAATAAATTATTATATTAATAAACAATAGTACTAAAACTATCTTTTTGTGCTTACTTTATAAGCTCTCGGAGTTTACCGCTCAGATTCACTTCTGTCCCACTCCTGCGTGGCATTTATAGGAGCTCTCCACTATCACTGTGTCCAATTGAGCACGTCGACGACCACGTCAAATTATTTCGTGTGACCGTGCCCTCTCGTACATAGGTCACACCCATTTTAAGGGGTAAAATTGAATAATGCGTAAATGTCAAGCAAACGCCAGGAACCGATTTGTGATTCGCTACTCTGAATGTAAAGACACCGCGGCGCGTGTCACATCTGAGCATATGACCTCACGTGCTCACACATAAGCTGAGTTGGAAATGTCAAATTCTTTCAAGGTTTAGAAACTGCTTGAAAGTTGTTGCTGTTTTTATTTTTATATTTATTATTATTATTACTGTTGTTGTTTTTATTATAATATTAATACTTATTAATATTAGCACACATTTCCAGACATTTGCGCATTGAAGATTTCTTACTTTCTTTGAAGATTCCTGTTTTTTTTTTTCTTCAAATGACTGGAAATATTATTAAAATATATATATATCTCACAAAGGCATATCAAAGACTTAAAAAAAAATCGATGTGACACAGCTCCTTATCTTACAAAATAAAAGTTAATTGTCTGCTCCGGTTGGGGATTTTCATGAAATTTCAATCATGTGAAAGTCAGGACTAATAAAGTAACATTTAGTTATTAATACATTTTTGTTTTGATATGCAGCTGTAGAATTTATCAGAGAACATGGTAAGACTTATTTTAATACAACAATTCAAAATTATTAAATGTAAGAGTGACTATTTGTATTATGTGTATTTAATCAATGCAATTATTTGTTGCAGTTGTTTTTTTACATAAATGTCTATACTTAGAAAATAAAAGGACACAAAATCCAAGATCATAACGAAAAGGAGATTACCCAGCCAACAGAAAAAAGCTCCAAGAACGCTCCCTGAAAGCCCCCAACGTTCCCAAAAACGCCCCGCCAACACAAAAAGCGTCCAGTTTTCTTTGTTTTGTGTTGTCTCAACGTTAGAGGAATGTTACATTTTACCATTTTTAAACGTTATGACAATGTCATGTTTTAATGTTCACACAATGTTTAAAACAACAACTGTTTATTATATTGACTTGTTTTATTGTTATGTAAATAACACTAGCAGTGGCCTAGTGGTTCATGTAGGTTGTCTACAAACCGGAAGGTTGGTGGTTCAATCCCCGGCTCCACCGGACCAAGTGTCGAGGTGTCCTTGAGCAAGGCACCTAACCCCAGCTGCTCCCGATGAGCTGGTTGGCGCCTTGCATGGCTGACACCGCCGTTGGTGTATGAATGTGTGAGTGAATGGGTGAATGTGAGGCTAATTGTAAAGCGCTTTGGATAGCCATATAGGTCTGTTAAAAGCGCTATATAAATGCAGTACATTTACCATTTAAATGATAGAGAAACATTGCATTTTATTATATCTATTTTTTATATTTATATTATTTTCTTTTATTACATTTATTATATATTTTACAAAACATTATTTCTGAATATTCAGCAAACAAACTGCCGTAGAAAACACAATTCACTTATTAGGTTTAGATGTTAATGTTTTGTTTCATTTTAAGTCACCATTATTGTGATTAGTGTTGTTTTAGTTGGACTCTTGACCCTTGACTTTTTGCTTGCTAGTTCTTTCCCCTGGTTGTGTTAACTTTGTGTTACTACACCACATTTGTTATGAACATGCAAACCTAATAGTGCAATTCTGTGGTGGCTGGTACATAATGGCAAAAAATCATTACCTAATTAATTTACTAATCAAAAGTTTATTTTCTGTCAATAATGTAAATGAGATCCAGCACTTTCACAGCAGTTTGTCATTAAGGAGTTTTAGAAACTTTGGACAAAAAATATCCGCTGTACCATTTGGACGCACAAACATCTAGAATCAGACTATAAATCTCAAGCATGGTGACAAATAAATGAAAAACTTCATGCTGCAATGCATGCTGGGTATCAACAAAGTACAAACCTCATTCAGGACTCCCAGCATGCACTGCAGCTTGGATAAATAATGATTTTTTTTACAATTTTCTTTGTCACCATGGTTGAGATTCACAGTCCGATTCTGGATGTCTATGCGTCCCAATTATATAGCAGATATTTTTTGACCAAAGTTTCTAAAACTCCTTAATGACAAACTGCTGTGAAAGTGCTGGATCTCATTTACATTATTGACAGAAAATAAACTTTTGATTAGTAAATTAATTAGGTGATAATCTTTACCATTATGTACCAACCACCACACAACCACACTACAAACTCTACATGTTCACAACAAATGTGGTGTAGTAACACAAAGTTAACACAACCAGGGGTGAAACCAGCAAGCAAAAGCCAAGGGTCAAGAGCCCAACAAAAACAAACACCAACCACAACAATGGCGACCCAAAACGAAACAAAACATCAACATCCAAACCCAACAAGTGAACTGTGCTTTCCACAGCAATTTATTTACTGAACATTCAGAAATAACGTTTTATAAAATATAAAATAAATACAATAAACAATATAAATATTAAAAACAAACACAATAAAATGCAATGCTTCTCCATCATCCACACAACAACCAAACAAGTCAATACAATAAACAGTTGTTGTTTTAAACATTGTGTGAACATTAAAACATGACACTGCCACAACGTTCAAAAATGGCAAAATGCTACATCCCTCCAACGTTGAGACAACACAAAAACGCTCCGAGAACGCCAAGAAAACTGTACACTTTTTATGTTGGCAGAACGTTTTTGGGAACGCTGGGAACCTTCAGGGAACGCTCTTAGAACTTTTTTCTGTTAGCTGGGTTACTCATTTATGTAATCTACAGAAATAACCCTGCGTGCCAGCTCCAATTTATCGGTGTTGTGCCATTTGGCCCTTTTTGAGTACTAAGTGTTTATTTGAGCACTCTCAAAATGATTTTTGCAGAAGTTGTCACTTGGGCGGTACTGCTTTAAAAGTGCACTCTTGTACCTACAGTAAAAGACAACGGTGTAAGGTGTGACATGTCACGTGTGTAAGTTTAACTGGTGTGTCTGAGTCAAGGTCTGCTGAGTGCCTGGCTGATGGTTAGCTCTGGTCTGACATTGCACGTGGGTTCTAGTGTTCTGCTTCTAACAGGCCTGACGTCATCTGTGGATGACAAGATCAAGATTATAAAAGCATGACATAAATCACAGCATCCATGCAAGCAGATCAAATAAGCCATGTTACCGTGGAAACCAGGCGAACAAAATGCTTGCCCCGTGGGCTTTGTGGACCCATGTGTATACACAAAGAGAACTTAGTGTAAAAATAAATCAATAAAATACTAGAAAGAACAAACATGTATTTGTTAGTTTGGTACTTGTAACTAGATATACAAAGTTTTTTTTTTCAGATTTTACATCGTTAACTACTTTTAATAATCTGTTAATTAAGAAGAGAAAAATGTAGAAAAGAAATCAGAAATCTTTTGTCTTCAAAAAAAGTAGAAATCTTTTTATGCTCTTGGTTTTAACATAAATTCTACTTGAGATTTATTTTAGTATTTATAGATTGGCACAATTTTTCATTTAGTAGTAAGGGTGATGGTGTCTATTTCACATGTTGTGTGTATTATTGTATGAGTCTTACAAACTCATACATCAAAGTTTAAACTACCTTAAATTAGAATACCACATTTTATATACCCCAGTGACACAAAATATTCTTATTAGGAATAATTCATGCCTTTTTACATGAATCACTGGTGTAAAAAGTTTGAGAACTACTGTAATTTAATTACTCTCTCAAGTGACCACAAATGATCACAATGTCTACAAAATAAATAAAAACAAGGATCCATTATTCTAAAATAGGTTTTAACTAAAAAGTTGTTTTAAGGACAAGGATATTACTTTATTTAAATCAAAATTACAGGTATCAACATGTTCAATGATTTTAATTTATTTCTTTGCTATCAATAGCTGTTTGTGGCAAAGATGTATGCAATATGTACACTCAAAATTGCTCTAAAAGCTCGTAACCATTTTTAGTGCTAAATAGCACCTATGAAGAACCATCCGGGGTGATATAGCACCACTTATGGTTCTACAGAGCACAATATGGTTCTGCACAGGTGCTATAAAAATGGTTACCAATAATGATTACAAGCCAGTGAACCACTTTTAGTGCTATTTACTACTGTTTGTTATTAAAGTATAATGAAAATGTGGGCACTAATCCCTTACCCTAAAGCTGTACAAGATACATTAAGTGAGAGAATATATCTGTGGAAATCAATGTCACAACTGTTCTTTTCAACTTTAATGCTGGTCATTCATTCTAGAATCCCCCTCCCTCATTTTCTGAATGACATATTTCAGCCAAAGATCTTGTGATTTCTCAAAGTTCAGTCTAAACCATACCAAATCATTTAGAATTAGATTTAGAAGTCAGATATGTGCTCTCTGTGTTAGGAACATTGTCGCTGCTGAATGTCCACAAAACTAGGCATTAAATGTTTTAATCATTTGAATCAGTAGAGGGCAGTATATTACTCTTAAGTCTTTGGAGTCTGCATGATGTAGGAAGAGGGGTTATGCCTGCCATAATAAATGCACTAAAAGGAAAACATGAGCAATGCTATCTCATGTTCTTCTACATTCATTCATTATGTTCAAGCAATAAAATGTTGTTGTCTAAGGACTTAATCCCTTGCGTTAAACCAGAGGTTCTTAAAGTCATCCTTAATGCTTAGCAAGAGAGTCAGGGAAATAATTTGTTATAAATTATATAAGTGTGTTGTGTTAAGGAGATATTTGTCAGTCTTGCTACTGTTCATTTAATGAAAGCTTTAAGGATCATGTTAAAAGTATAACTGACTCCAAATATAATTTGAACAAAATTAAATCTTGAATCACAATGAAACAAGTGCTTTATTAAAATAAGAATATGCTTAGATGGGATCCTTGGAAAGTTTTCTACAATGTATGGAGTCCCTGGCCATAAAAAGTTTGAGAACTCCTGCCATAAACATACAGTGTATCACTATATTATAAGGGGGAGCAGATTTGACTAATCTTGTTTATTTGAATATTGGTGACTTTTACTTTGTAGAGAATATAACAGTACAATGTTTTAAATATTTCACATTTTTATATTTGAAGGATATGAAAATCAGAGTTGTACAGGCCATTCACTTCCCTGTTGTTGTAAGGACCAGCTGAACCCTGGCTTACAAGGAGCTTTTAAAGAACAGGCTGTCTTTGTCAAACAACGTGCACCCATGTCACATGTCTAGGTTGCATGGAGTGTACATGGGAATAAAAGAGACTCACTCACATGATATGCAACAAGACAGTTAGGATTTTGCTCACCTGCCCTTTACAGAGCAAAAGCACCACTCTCCTGCAATTGCACACTGGACACGTTGAAAAATGTGAATACTTCTGTGTGGGTATATTGTTTATATTTGGTATAAAAAAATTGGTAACCAATATAGCTTATTAAAGATGCAGTGTGTACATTTTAGCGGCATTCAGTGGTGAGGTTGCGAATTGCAACCAACAGCTCAGTCCACCGCTCTCCCCTCGCTTTTGAAACGCATAGAGAAGCTATAGAGACAGAGCGCAGCACGTCATAACCTGAAAACCACGCCCACCGGGGGGGAGAAACAATCCAACCGTCTCCATTGACTTTGTATTGCGAGAGGCCGCCTCCTTGTCATTTCTGGCTTATAACAAAAACAGAGTGGTGCCCAAAGAGCTGCTGTGTGACGGGATGTACAGCTGGCAAGCTAAAAAACACAGAAATAAGTTTTTTATAAGCTGTCGAGCCGTAAAACTGAGCCTTTGAGGAGAAAAAAGTGGATCGCCGACTACGTTTCCCCCTAGTGGACGCAGTTTCGTTAATAGGAGTACTATGAAAAGTTGCCTGTTTCCACTTTTTTGTCTTTAAACGCTCTTTTTTTTAGGTCGACAGCTTATAAAAACTTATTTACAGATTAAACTTAAAAACAGAATAATACCTAAAAGTTGCTGTGTGACAAGGTGTAAAGCTAACAAGCAAAAAAAAAAAACAGAAATACGTTTTTATAAGCTGTCGAGCTCAAAAAACGAGCGTTTAAAGACACAAAAGTGGAAACAGGCAACTACTCATATTAGTAGAACTGCGTCCACTAGGGGGAAACGTAGTCAGCGATCCACTTTTTTCTCCTCAAAGGCTGGGTTTTACGGCTCGACAGCTTATAAAAACGTATTTCTGGGTTCTTTGGCTTGTTAGCTGTACATATCGCCACACAGCAGCTTTTAGGCATTATTCTGTTTTTTGTTATAAGCCAGAAATGACAAGGAGGCGGCCTCTCGCAATACAAAGTCAATGGAGACGGTTGGATTGTTCCTTCTAAAAATTACACACTGCACCTTTAAACACCTAGCTAAAGCAGTTTATTAGATTCTAAAAAACTAAAACTTTATATTATATAATTTAAATGTTTTATTCACCAACCCGAAACATAAACAGGTTTATTAACATGTCATTACGCATACAGTACGAAAAAAGTATAGAGCTCTCAAAACAACGCACATTTAAGGAAAAAAAACGAAAAGGACCAAAAAAAGCGGCAATACGATGAGTTTACCTAAGGAAAAACTGAGGAAATAAATTACACGTTTGAGCACGAGAGACAATTTAGATATATTTTAAGAGGCTTTTTGCTTATTCTGTCTTTTTTTATATCGACATCTGTTTCCCTATGGATGCCAGTGTCTCAAAGTTACACAATCGTCCTACATAACACTTATTTCTCAGAATCAAAATACGTTACGTATAAGCTGTACATTAGCATTTACTCCAGTGCTGTCTGTATACGTCGTTTATAAATGTTTTCAAAAATAGCGTTTTTCACGACTAAACACCTCGCTTCTCTAAACTTACAGTAAACTTATCCCGCATCCATCATTCCTCCCAGCGGCTGGATTCTGGAATCCGAAGGTGGAAGTGACGCGTCCTTCCAAAAGCTTTCCCTTTCCGCTTCCGGTGAATCACAGAACTTCGCGTAATTGGAGTCTCTTGATGTCAGTCAGGAGCAGCTTTGCTACCACCTCTCCTGATTCACTTCTGTGCTGCACTTGGCCACCATATCGGCCGTCAGGGAAAGAAAATGCCAACGGGATGATGGGATCGTAGGCCTCGCGCATACAAACTGTAAAATGTCAACTATTTTATCGACGCGTTGAGTGCTTCTCGGTTATCGAGTTAGGATCGCGATCGACTCCGGTCTGCGTTTTATCTGTCGCTGTCTGTAGCCTCGGGAAAATGTACCCGACTATTCTTGATCTCATTTCTTTCGCAAACAAAAGAAGACACCCGAAAAAACAATAAAAGAAGACGACAGAAGGATCGGTGAGTTGATCTCTCATTATGTTGTCAATACGCATCGATTAATTCATGTTATCGCGCGGGTTTCTGAGGCTTTTGGTGTCTTTTTCCAGTCGGCCCCTTTTCTAATGTTCGAGCCGGTTTAAAGCAACCAGAAAGAAATGCTTAGAGATAATTTAAGTGACGTGAAGTCAGTTGTTTAGCTTTGCTTTGGAAATAAGAACCTCATACAAAGTGTGCAGTTTGAATGATTGTATTTCCTAAAAGTAGGCAAAGTGTGGAGGTCTGCATCGCCGCATTCGGTTGAAAATTAAGCTATGCAGAAAATTTTCAATGGCTGGTTTGCTACTGTACTTATTTAGATCTTGTTGCAAAGGCCTACCGTTAGTCCTTACATTTTTATGCATATCTATAGGTATATGCAATACAGGGATTTATTCCTGGGCCCAATTGTAAGGATATGGCATATACAAGAAATGTGTTCTTGTACAGTTTTATTAGCTTGATACCTGTGACAATCAATAGACATCACATAAAATGTTATAGTTTACTGTAAGGGATGCATATCTTAAAATGTTTTAATATTTAAGCACATGCAAAGTAAAATTTTTAACATGATTGCATATCAATACACTAGAATAGATAATGCTTGCAAACTGAGTTTAGAGGAGAGAAGATCTATGTTGTGGTGTTGCTACACGACATTGGTGCTATCAACAGATGTTCAAAGCAGCAAAAATGTGCATTGATTCACATCTTACCCTGGTAAGAAATGTTTATCAATATCTATATCACAATCTATATGTGCAGTAAAGGCAGTGGTGATTTATTGTTCCATCAGGTATCCAGTGGTGGTACTATATATACCCTACAGAGGTTTATCTTTCAAAAGATTTGTAGTATTATATGCTTTAGGAGGATGCCTGCATTTCGTTTTCATTGTCTATTTCTAATCGGGTTTCTTTTGCACCGTGCTACAGATCATGTTACTTTGGCTTTTGAAATAATATCTTTCTGTTTAAGGTATCACTGACACATTCTCATGACATGCAAGACAGTTTGGCAAGGGTGAAAGACTTGCTGGCATATTTCTATGTGCAGAGATTAAGGCCTACCCAGATATTTTAGTTGGCTTGAGCAGGGCTTAAACATTGCAACCGACTTTTCCTAGAAAGCTGCTTTGACTACACTAGGTACATCTGTCAGTTGCCCACGTATAACCTCCATCAGATCATGTAACGTTTTGTCAAAGTTGCAGCTATAATGAACCCACTTATTTAAATACTGTTAGTCCAAGCCAGGGCTCCAGACTAACTTTTTTCACTAGGAGCACAGTGGCCCCCAACTGAAAATTTTAGGGGCGCAACCAGAAAATGTAGGGGCACACACTGTAATCAAAATGCTAGCCAAATATTCACATTTCTACTAATTTCCACTGTATTACTAATGAATACTTTAATCATAGATGCATAAAGTACAGTGTGCTGTTTTCAAATTCAGTTTCGCATCACAAAATACAGGTCAAATTTACTGGTCGCACATGTGCGACTGGATGTAAAATTCAGTGGCACATTCTTATATTTTGGTGGCAGTCTGGAGCCCTGCAAGCTAAAGACCATTTTACATTTCATAAAATAAAGCTGTGTTAATTATATTCTTAATTTCTTTATTTTTGTTTCCTTTTTTGTTTTTCATTAAAAAAACAAAGTGTGTCTGCTGGCGCACCCCTATCCAAAAAAGCAACCAGTTTTATTAATAATGTTGCCCTGAGTGAGAAGTGTTACTAACATTTTTTTAATTAAGGTGAGAAATTAAAAGTTTTGTGTTTAATGTATTTTTGTTGATGTTTAAATGGATTTTAAAACTTATGGTATTGGAAAAAGTATCGTTAGGAACCGGCATCGAAACCGAATTATCGAAATTGGCACTAGATCGAAAGCTTTTTAACAATACCCAGCCCTAGTAAATGCTGCTCCATCTAAAAACAACTGATGGTGATTTATTACTAACCAAGGAAGGAACCGGCTTTACTGACGTGATGCGCGTGACAATCGCGTGCGATTTATCGTGCGGCCCTAGTAACCTGTAGGGATGCTCCGATCAATGCCGATTAGGGTTGGACCTAACTCTGTAGTGCTCCGGCCCTCCAGGGTAAGATTTGGGGAACCCTGCGGTACACCATCGAAGCACGTTTTCAGCATGGCTGGAAACATTATAACCCCAAAAAGGTTCCTCACTTGCTGTTTCACGGATTAAAGTGCTACAATAAACAAGCACCTAAGCGCAGATTCCATGAATGCTCCGGGACTCAGCTCACCCACCGAAATGGCCAAGCACACGTGCTTATTTGCTTTACATTTCGTCTCTAAAACCACGTGGAAAATGTGACCACTTTCCTCCTTTTCAAAGCGCGTGGGCGCTCCAGGGCGTCTTTCGTTGCTAAGTAACCTAAGCATTGCTTGACGTTGTGACGAGCACAACCCTGTGGGATGCGCAGATTTCGCTATAGTGGAGGTTAAGTTTTGAAAAGAACAGACAGCTCTGGACTGCTTCCTCTTGTGGCACTTGGGTGCTAGAGATGTCTGGAGTAGAATTTGGCTGCAGTATCAGGTGAAGGGTGTGCAGAGGGGGCTGGGCTCACGCTACCAGGAAGCAGAAGCTCTGGGCAAGGCTTGTTAGCGTTCTTGGTAGCAGAAACCCAAGCTGAGCAGAGAATAGCATAGTATTTAACGGGCTAGTGTTTAGTGATCTGGTGCCAGGGTAAGCCCGCAGACGGTCTTGTTGCGTGTAGTCAATAGTAAAACAAGGGGAAGAAAAGAATAGATGGTTAATAGTTACTAGCAAGATGCAATATTATGCGTAATTGTTAAAAGAAGACACATGTGGTGTGGTGTGGTTAGTTAGCAGCAGAGTAACTGAACAATTAACAATAAGGGTGGGGGGTAACTACAGGGTTATTTAAAATAACTGGCACCTATCTAGCTGGATGAACTATAATAATCAAAGCGACATTTTAAATGTAAAATATTTTTATTTATATTAATAAAGCCGTATCTGAAGTCTAGTCATTGTTTCCACAACACCAATGTAGTAAGAAACAGAAAAGGTTTTCTGAAAAATGTCATCTTCACATAAAAACTCCCCTGTTTACAGTTGAAAATGAACAAAGTGCATGTCCAGGTGGTTTATGGTTTTGCCAAGTATGTTATCACAGTTTTAAGAGCATTTAAATTTCAATACTCATTAGTCAAGTTAATCCCAGAAATGTTTGTTGAAGATTGGAGTTTCTTTTTAGCAGTGGATGCTCTTATTGCGCAATGAAAGGTTTGTGCTATGTATAGGTGTTAAATAAACTAATTCAGTGAAATAGTAAAAATCATTTACCAATGTCCTAGAGTGTTAGTTATAGTTCAGAAGGTCTGTCTTCATGTTACTGCCAGCTGGGACTGTGTTTCTCATATATTGCTTTCCAGAATGAACTCTGCTGAGTCTTCTCTTCCGGACATCTGTCCTGAACTTTGGCGCTCACCTGAAATATGTCTTTGGTATCGTCCTGACATTTATTATATTACGGCTGCACAGTTTGGCTAAAAACATATAAAGTGAGTTGATTGCAATATGACATACCGTATTTTCCGGACTATAAGTCGCTCCGTAGTATAAGTCGCATCAATCAAAAATGCGTCAACAAGATGAAAAAACATATTTAAGTCGCAGTGGACTATACGTTGCATTTATTTAGAAATCAAAAACTCTTGAAATTTGGCACAGACGTCAAAGTCGTCTGTCATTGCGACCGGGCAAAGGCTGGAACACGGGCGTGGCAAGGGAGCTCTGTAGCGCCCCCTGTAATGCAAAATAAAACATTGGTGCACAGATCGGGCAAACATGTACGCACATGTACGAAAGTTGGTACGCATATTGATCTCCTCGACCCGAACAACCTTTGCACTCAAACCTATTAGCTCTGCCCAACAGGAAGTCGGCCATTTTGGATTGTTTAAAAAATGCATGTGATGAACTTTTAAATACTCCTCCTAGGGGATTTATGCGATTGACACCAAACGTGGTGAACATGATGCCGAGACATTGGAGATGCTAAATTGAGAAGGGATTTTTGATATCTCGAACGGTTCTGCCATGGCGAGGTGACAAATTTATGTTGAAATCAGAGAAACAGGAAGTGTCTAATATCTAAGGCAAATAATGTCTTATTGGGATGAAACGCAGTGTGTATGTTCGGCCAAAGATTCCGATCGCATCGATGTACCTATTGTGACTCCCAGGTATAGCACCACCACCAGGCGCCAGGAAGTCTGTCAGTCATGAACTTTCAAATACTTCTCCTAGGGAATTCAGAGTCAAAGCATACGGCGTGGTTATTTGCAAGCGCGGTCTGTGTTATGGTAAAGTACGTTAGCGTCACAAGATTTACAGGCTTTGAACGAACGTAATGGCAGAGCAACAAGAAGAAAGTGCAGAAATAATAATTTACTTATCCCCTTAACATCCCAGATGTATATGACTTCCTTTCTTTAGTTAACAACAAGCGAATGTTACATTATAATGCCACCAGGCAGCACAGGCATCCATTGTTAAAATGTTGTCTCATGACATGTTCAACTCAAGAGATTGAGTAATATAAATCTGGTTCGGTGTGAGTAAGTAATGGGAGAATTTTCATGTCATTTAAAGATTGACCAAAATCACCCATTGGTTTTCAAACTACAGTTGATGTTTGTGAATGAGGTTAGCGTTATGTGAGACTGCTGTAATCACTGCACTGCAAGGTTAATGTATATTCATAATGATTTGCCTTCCAACCTGGCTTGTCAGAGCTTATCCGATGTCAATTTACCACTTTTCTAGTCATTTCAGTAGAGCTAACATGATCACGCAACACATTTTGCGCAATCATCTCATTTCAAAATGCATCCAACTTTAGATTGAGAATCCAGGGGAAAAACAAGTGACCCTTGAGTTCACATTCAACACAAACACAGAATCTGTCATTATGAACTTGGTGAACTCTTTTCATATGCACTTCTGACGACACATTTTACAAATGTTGTTCTCTAGTGGAAGTTCAGTTTGAAGTGGAGCAAGGTTCCTGAGTTTGGGGGAAGGTCAGGCTCGTTGGCCTTTATGCACATTGTAGCAATAGCTGCCCAGCCAGATCTAAGCTTTGATTTATGGCCCTCATTTTGTTGCTACAGAAGAAATGGGCAAGATGGTATAGGCCGATAGCTTCCTGAGGCAATGTTTAAAAGAAGATGAATTTAGAGTCACATGTTAAAATGCTGTCCCAGAAGTTGTCTGCAAAATTATCCTGGTTATAGAAATAAAGATCATGAGCCAATCTCTGACACAAAATATATCAGCCAAAATGTCACCATGTTCAGAGTTAGAAAAACATGAATGGGGTGAGGGTTTAGAGGTGTTACAACTGGCCTTTTTCTTTTAAAGTCTGTCACACATCCAGTTGTAAGAAGGAAACGCAAAGAGTAGCATCAGAGTTAAAGTTGACGTCCAGTGCCTTTTGATGTAAAGTTTGTGAAACTAACCATGTGATCAGGGTTAAAACAACTTAAGTTTAAGTCTAAAGCTTTTATCTTTGTCCAGTCTGTGATTGATTTCAGTTTTCCAAGGCATTAGCTGATCCATCTCTAATTTAGATAGTTTACACAAAACCCAGCAGGCTCCAAAACCAGTAATTCTTTTCCTCACATACCATCTCGAAGAACGTAAATAATGCACTGAAGCTCATCCCAGCACATGACCTACATTTTGTTCTTCCTTTTCTCAGGAGACTTGATGAACTATCATTAAGTATTCATGGAAACGTTTCTTTCTTTCAGACTTCTGGCATATTTCATTTTAAATAATTTAAAGCTTAATTGTGATTTTTTTTTTTGCTAAGGCATAGTTTGACACATTATTTTTTTTCTGACTAATAAATTAAATAGACTAACTGATTTTGTAATCACATTTATAGCGCTTTTCCACATGAGCCTGGTTCGGCATGGCACAATTACAAACCGCTCTCAGTCCGGAATTCTCAACACGGATGTCTAATGGTACATTCACACGGGGCGTAAAGGTTGACGCTTCCCATTCACTTTTAATGGGTGACGTCATGCGTTGCCGAACTTAATTGTGGATCAGTCAGCGCTGTGTCAGTGCCGTTACTCACGGCAGAAGTTAAACATTTCTCAACTTTTCAATCGACAATGTGTGTGTCAGCCAATCAGATCGCCTTATGCAAATAACTTAGCCAGAGCCAGCCAGTTATGTTTATGGAAGAAGACCAGAGCATGTGTTGCGGCCACTGTGATTGGCTGTTGTCCACGCTTCAGACAAGTCTTCTGTCAAGCGTTAATGATTTCGCCCCGTGTGAATGTACTGTAACTTAAATCATGCTGACAGAATGTGTGTAGTGATGTCGCCGCTCAGGATTGGTCACCCGTGTGATGCCTGGCTACAAGTTTGGTAAAGCACGTTATTTGAGTGAAGTAAACCGAAATCGTGTCAAAAGAATGAAATGATCATCCACTATAACATGCTTGTTATTTACATCACATTTCATGTCTTATGTTACCAAGGTAATGACTGACTCATTTGTATTACATTCCAAAGGATTCCATTAGCATCCCCACAGAAAATAAAACCATAACCGTACCAGCTTGGTCGGATTGGCATGAAATAGAAGTTACACAATGAGAACGGTTTGGCGTGGCGATGGAAAATCAGTTTTGTTTTTTTGTAGAAAGTTCACATTTGAGCTTTACTGCTTGTTTGATTATGTTGGTTTGTGGAAAGTTTATCCCCTGTTAAGATGGGTGAGCCAGAGAACATGTGCTTAATAAAGCAGCTAGTTTGTCTGGGCACAAGCAGTTCCTGAGCTCATGCTTCACCTGGAGGGGATCACTCTGTATTTTGCTGATTCACGTTTGGACTGATCTGACAGTGTACTGCCAACGAGCATGGAGATGTGTTCTTAATAGCTGAACATTAATGAATTGGGCCACAAATCCATGCTTGGGTCCTTAATGTCGCCATGAAATGGAAGTAGCAATTGTCTTATTTAGAAGTAGACTGATTAATCGGTTTCTATAGTTCATTGGTGGAACAATCGGCTGTCGGCAAAAATCAATGCCGATAGTTGTTATGAGTTGTGTCCTTTGTGTTATATCATTAGTAACACATTTTTAACATTAACATTATTAACATCATTTTTCAAATTATACGTTTATTTCATTTAGCACATTTTCATGGTTCAGTACTGTTGTTTTATTACTTTTGTAATACATTTCGTAACTGTTTTAATTTTAGTGTTATGGTTGTTTTTATCCAGTATCGGTTGATTAATCGGTAATTGGCAAGTACGGACCAACCTTGTTATCGGTATTGGCAAAATCCACTATCAGTCAACCTCTTGTCTTATTTTCCCCATGGTGACGTATATCCGAGTGAAACGGCTTCTGAAATGAAAAAAGGTAGGGCTAGACTTGAATTCGTCCATCGAGAACTGATTGGATCGTTTGAAGTTGGGTCATGTTGCTATTTGCTACTCGCTGCAATCTTTTCCTGTACCCCACCCACTTGCCATACCATATGACCAGAAGTAAAGAAAGATAATTTCGAGAAGGGGAGGAGATTTGCATTTTTGATTTAAAGGACAAGTTCGGTATTTTACACTTAAAGCCCTGTTTTCAGATTGTTTATGATAAAAAATAATAAACACTCCAGCCCAGGTGGTGGCGATAATCCACCTTTGCCAATTGCAAGAATACAAACACAATTCCCGGCGGGGAGTAATACCATACCTCACAGCACATCTAATCCATGTCAATAGAGATGGACAAAAACTATGATAAAACCTGTTGGAAAGCATCTTTTGCAGCGATTTTTGTGTGATCATATCAGTGAACACCACTGACCACTCGGTGAGTTTCACGTCTTTGTAAATGGAAATTTAATGGATTTTAGGAAGGATTGTTCCAGTGCACCTATACACCCATTGTAGAGGTGAAAGGTGATAGAACAAACACCCGAAAATTCTCGGGCCAGCATCATATGTCCAAATTTCAGTCAAAACCGTTCCATTTCATCATAAATAATCTGAAAACTGAACTTTTTTCATAACCTTTAAGATTATGAGGGCACATTCATTTTTTTAAATGAAGCTTACAGATGATTTATTAAAAAAAAAAACTATTCCAAACCAATTTACAGTTTTTTATTTCAATTTCATTGCGACTTTAAAGTTCAAACCTCTAATATTGAAGGTTCTTTAAGTTGTAAAACAAATCAAAAGGTGCACAAAGAGTTTGAATTTGCTAATAGCAAAACCTCTCTGTTCGTTTGGTGTCCCGCTTTGGGGGGTCAGAATAAGACGGGCCCAGACCGGCATTGTAACTCAGCCCACGGCAGCAGGTTGACTGGGAGCAGTTCCATGAGTTAATTTTTAGCACTGGCCTTGGGTGTTCAAGAGTCTGCCTGGCAACAATTTAATCACTTAGACCCTGTTTAAACCCGATATTAAAATTAGTCTCGGGCAATGTTTATCCAGTTTATCCAGAAGTATGCATCTGGTGTATCTGCTGTGTTGAAGCAAATGTTTCATCCTACTAGAGGTATTTACTCCCTTACATGAAATATCCCGGCCACATGTATTGCATTTGGCAATACTACAGTCTTTTTTCACAAAGTTTAACCAAACTTTTGAACGTTTGCTGCAGTGAGTCATAATGCAGAATGTAATGAATTGCTCGTGCATATTGAAGGAAGTTTCGTCACAGGTCCTGGCAGATAGATACAACTGTAAAAGGCTCATTGCTGTTCGTCGTGCGAGAATAATGACTGAAAAATCAGGAATTGATAAACAGAATCAAAATGTGCATGTCATATCGATTCCCCCTTTTTTCAATACCCAACCCTACTTAAAGCCTAAGGTATACTAGGGCTGTCCGTGTATGCACGCCATCCGCATGATGTCATTTCCATCACCGGGAGGGTTTGTGGTCGTCCCCGCGCACTGTCCGCGTTCTGCCCAAAATTTGAGGCCGCACAGAAAGTCCACATGTGCCGGCGCATGCATGTGAAGATATTGAAACAAGACATTCTCCTATAAACAACACATAGGCAATAGACAGCGTTTGCACACATACCATCGTTTTTTCTTCTTTTATTTTAACTTCTTGTACCAACAGAAAGCTGTGGAGCATTTTCGTCACCATTATGTTTGATTCCTGCTCTTTGTTTACTTGTTGTTTGTTCTAAACTTTGTTTGCAATGGTGGATCCTCTACTTTTCTTCATCTATCCAAAATTTTTGATGTACTTTAACTCTAACTCTAATGTCGCGAATCATTGCTGTCCTGATGGCCTGGTAGAGTAATAATTTGAATAAGAAATCATTTGTATTGCATACGTGTCAAACACGGTCATCCGCGTGTAGCCCAAGTGAATATACTTTGAAAGCTGCATGGACGCGTGCATGCGTGAGACGGACTCAGACACAGAAAAAAGTATACACGGCCCTTTAGACTGCTCTTCCACAATTCCCTCCACACATACTCTTAATTCAGTTTTCAATTCAGTTCAAGTAACTTCTTAGGTTGAATGCAGCCCTAATCATGTTCTAATGGAGGTTTTTCCTTGTTTTCCAGGTCCAGGTGCCCCCACCTCATGGAGAAAGTTGGCAAGGTGTGGAGCAACCTGAAGAAGGGATGTCAGTCTCTGATTCACCCAGATAGGGGATCCTGTAATGAGACGCCACTACAGCTTCAGTCACAACCAGACACGGTATGCCCCAATGTGGAAAGGGCCCAGGAAGAAAGCATGTTCGAGGTAGCTAATCCCTCTACCAGTGCACTCCCTCTGGTGGCATGGAGGACCAGTGGAAGTGTGTCACGGCGGGGCCATAACTGTGTAACAGATGCACCCCAGATACTAGAGATCACAGTTGAGCAGGACACTGAAGATGCACGGCCACCATTTGGAGCTCGCAGGGACTCTTATTCACGTCACGCACCTTGGAGTGGAAAGAAGAGACACTCATGCTCCACGAAGGCTCAGAGTTCTCTTGAGAACACAGAACGGCGATCGGGACGATTGAGGCGCAGACATGGTACTGGAAGCAGCCGGGAAGATGTAGAACCAGTACGTTCACTACGTCAGCAGATCCATGATACAATGGGTCTGTGCCTCCCATTGCGCTCATCCTCTCGAAGTGTCAACCTTCCACCACCCAAAAGGAAAATTCAAATAACAGAGTTAATGCTGGAGACATGCCCCTTCGCACCAGGATCAGATCTAGCCCGAAAATGGCATCTTATTAAACAGCACACAGCACCGGTCGCAGTGATGCCAGTGGATTCTTCGTTGGATGCCTGTGGCGCTACCTGTGCATCACCGGAAGATGAGGAAGAACGTTTGCGAGAACAAAGGCGGCTTAGCATTGAGGAGGGTGTGGAACCACCTCTCGATGCCCAGATCCACACAGTAGATGCCATAACTGCCCCCTTAGCTTCCCTTTATAAGCTGGGACCTAAGCTGGCACCTGGAATAGGTGAGGCCTTAAATGATAGTCGGGGCGCAACTGCAGTTAACTGTGACTCTGAGGACGATGACACCACAACTCTTTGCTTGCAAGCTCGTAGGCCAAAGCAGCGCCATTCTTCGGCAGAGGGCCATCTGGGAAAGCAGCCGGGCCCTTGGAAAGTACACACCCAGATTGATTTCATCCACTGTCTGGTTCCTGATCAGCAGCAGATTACAGCACTACCCTGCTACTGGGGTGTGATGGACCGCTATGAAGCCGAAGCGCTGCTGGACGGTCGGGCTGAGGGTACCTTTCTGCTTCGTGACTCTGCTCAAGAAGACTACCTGTTTTCCGTTAGCTTCCGCCGCTATGGCCGCTCGCTGCACGCACGTATCGAACAGTGGAACCACAACTTCAGCTTTGATGCGCACGACCCCTGCGTGTTTCACGCAGCCACCGTCACGGCACTGTTGGAGCACTACAAAGACCCTAGCTCTTGCATGTTTTTTGAACCATTGCTCACAGAACCTCTGCACCGGACCTTCCCTTTCGACCTGCAAAGCCTGGCTCGAGCTGCCATTTGCAATGGGATCACGTACGATGGCATTGCGGCTCTGCCGCTGCCGCCTGCTCTGCAGGACTACCTCAGGGAGTATCACTACAAGCAGAGGGTGCGTGTACGCTGGCTTGAGAGAGAGACGGTCAAGGGCAAGTGAGGCAAAGCAGAAGTACTTCTCAACTCTCTGACAGGAGTAATCCATACAGCACTTTGCAGAGGTGGAGGAATTAAGTGTTTTGGGGGGGAAGGGCTGTGATGTTTGAGGTATTGAAGGAGGGACCTGAAATCAAACACAGTATATAAGCTTCTATCATTTCTTGATCACTAACAAACAAAATAAAACAGGTATAAGAGGCTCTACAGTGTGCACATTTACTACAAGACTTCAGGACTAGTCTAAATAAATGGAGATCTTAGCTTCAGATGTTACTATTATAGTTTTGTTCAGTGGATACCTTCATGCCCTTCCAGCCTTCATTGGGTGGCTGTGGATACTTCACAAAATAATTTCATTACCATTCACTTTTCTGTCTACCCTTAATTCTCATGTAATATTGTATTAAGTAATATTGCTGACAAAATTCAAGGGGAGTGGAAGGGTAATGTTCAAAAATAATAATTTCAACATCCTTAGCTGCTTTCATGGTGCTCTGTCAGCGGTTCACATGTCAACATTCTGTGCTCATTCCACAGTTAGAAGAGAGCAAGGAAAGACAGCATCTACCCTGCTCAAAGAGAACAAGGCAGAGGGATCCACCTAAGATGGATTGATTTTAAACCTTTATATCCAGACGGCCTACAGAACGCATCGCCGTGGAGTAAAGGGCTATGTGGCGTTCCGCTTTCCTTACACTTCCAGGAAGTGATAAGGATGGCGATGCACAATGCGCCATGTGATGTTGGAGCACTTCGTTTTGGAAAAAAAAATGTTACTCTCACTCTGCGTTCTGTTGCTGTCAGTGAGTTTTGTATTTGTTGATTCCTACTACTAATTGCACAGGGGGGTGACTTGTTCTCTATAGTCGTTTTTTGTATTGTTGCGAATGGTCTGTCAGTGGCCTGGAGGTTGGGCACTGATTAAGAGCACTTTAACTTAGCCGTGCTTATGTTAGTGGGAGCAGCGATGGGCAATACAGAAACCCGCTGCACTGGGACCATTTTTGTTAGGTATAATCACCCTCCTATAGAAGAACACTTTGTCTAACCCACATTGGTCTATAGAGGGCAAAGTTTGTTTTGATGTGAACAATCAGTGTCAGAATTGCTGGTTTGTTATTAAGGCCTTCTTGATTTTGGGTTGATTTTAGTGATTTGTACTCGTAATCATTATTAATTTTACATTTATTCATTCATTCAGCAGACATTTCCCCAAAGTTGTATTCAAGGAAAGAAAGTTTAGGGTTTTCCTAGAAAATCTGTATAATTACATTATACGCCTCTATGGCCAAGACTAGCTTCTTAAGCCCGATTTATAGTCGTGCGTAAGTTCTACGCCGTAGCTATCCGTAGCCTGACGTGCACCTTGCAAAAATTTGAACAGCGCGTCAGTTCTACGTGGACCGCAAGCGCTGTGATTGGTCCACCAGAACCCCTCCCGTCAGGTAAAAAAACAGCGTCATAGGTATTTCCGTTTGCGATGGTGAAAACAAAGATGAGCCAAGTCGAGGAGTGATTTAACTCAAACTGCAACAAAAGTCACTGTTTATTTACATCCATCATTGCTGGTCTTCTCAAATCATACACAACAAGTTGCTGTTTCTTCTTCATTTGTTGGTTAACTTGCCAAGCTTCTTTTTCTCTGACGGTCGCGCTGCTACTGTGGTTACATGCGTGGATACTGCCTACCAGCGGTTTGCGGGTGTGTTTGCACGTCGACGCGGAGGACGACACAAAAGTATAAATGAAAACCGACGCGGAACCTACGCACAACTATAACGAGCCCTTTAGGAAGACCGAATCAGTCAGAACCTGCAAACACTTAAGTTGTAAAGTAAAATAAGAGTTTCAAATGCCATAAAGGTGTTCTTGATAAATCTAGGAAAAAGGAAATATTGTTTACTCCTTGTTGTTTTAGTCCCAACATCCATACACATACAGTACATCTAGTCACTTAAGCAGTGTGCCTTCATACATCTCAAGCTTTTAGTTTATTATGTGGTGCGTGTAGTGGACACATCACTAACAGTGGTCTGATTTAAAAACGCATCATGACATCAATGTGCCTGCACCAAATTCAAATGGCACCATGGAGAGAAATATAAGAAGGCCTGGTGCTGGTGCTGATGTGCGATGCATTGATAGATTTGTCTTGTTTTGATTAGATCAGGTAGACCTGCCAAATGTTCACATTAGGCTCAGCTTAGCTTAGGCTTGCAACACCTAAACAGTTTGCTATAACCAGCTTTGTGTGCTCTTTGTGTTGAGTTACCCCATCCTACCCGTATCACACAATTAGGAAAAGTTTTGGTTTATCTGTAGTTCACAGTCCACCTTAATGCATTAAAAGTCGTCTTCCTTCACATTATTCTTCAATCGATTCATCTATTTTTCCATGTGCAAGAGGGTCAGAATTCAGAGACATGAGGAGCGTACCCGCCATCCTGCAGTGCATTGTGTGGGTAAATTAGTGCAATTTAGAGGCTCGGCTGGGAAGGTGACAGTGAAGCGGGATGATTTTGCATCTGAACGGAGGTCAGGTGTCCTGCTTATATACTGCTCACCTCTAAAGGTGTGTCATGCTTGGCTTAGCTCTGGACACTCCTCAATGCACTAATCCATTAAACTTGATGTGTACTTACCTATACTTTTGTACCTGTTATTTTCAGGGGTGGAACTTGCGTTCGGTCAGATAGTAGAGATGGGCATCTTGGTGTCTCATGTCTTTTAGTTTTACTAAAGAAGTAATGGATTAAAATATATCTGTCTATGTCTCACTATATATATACACATCTATATATATTGATACAGATTAAAAATGAAATATTTTCATACAAGTAATTGCTTGAAAGAAATGCAATAATGTTCTTGGGCTTAGTTTTTGTGGTGACCCATGTGAAAAACAGATGTGAAGGTCTCCTTTAAAAGTGTTATCAGGGTCGTGTCATTCTGTCCACGTTATGATATAATGGTTCTAGTGCAATGTGTCAAGGTGTATGAGAGAAACTATGGATTTGTGACCAAAGGCTCTGGTGTTTACCATCATAGACGGAGAGAATGGAAAAAAGTGTCAGTGTGATTGCATTCAGTCCCCATCCTCTCAAAATGATTATTTCAAGCATTTGAAAGTAAAAATGGGGTCTAGTTTTATACCCAAAAGGTGCTAATTGGCTGACTGTATGGGTTTTTCATTAACTTTCGAAAGTGCCTTTACCCCAAAATAACTTCACCGTCTCCTCCAACATCCCGATTTTAGTAGACCCCCATCTAGTTAATCAACATCTTACAAATTGCGGTAAATGTAATAGAAAATGCAACAAAATGTATGTAATGAGTATTTATACAAGTG
Organism: Misgurnus anguillicaudatus; assembly: GCF_027580225.2. Lineage (NCBI taxonomy): Eukaryota > Metazoa > Chordata > Actinopteri > Cypriniformes > Cobitidae > Misgurnus > Misgurnus anguillicaudatus. Next base: position 21,247,659 of record NC_073340.2, on the reverse strand, counting down.
TATAGTTCTGTAGTTCTATATCAAAATATATTAGCTTACACAAAGCTTTTAATCCTGAATATTTTAGTTAGTAAGACCCTAAGTTTATGCTTTTTACACACAAGTTAAATGTGTCCAATTTAAAGATCAGCGGGTACATGATTGACTCAAATGATTGCACAGAAAAAGACAATGTGCATGGAGGGCTACAAAGCAAGATGAACGTTCACGATTGTGGGATGTATGTGATACTAAGGCTTTAGATTGGCAGTATGTGGCCTGACAGGTGATATACACCTGTCAATAGTCTTGTTAGAGTAGATGAATTTCATGCACTGTAATAAAGTCATTTAAACGTACAATTATTTATCTTGACTAGATATGAGTTCAGGGTGTCCTGCAGCACTTTTCAGTTCGGGTGGCCCACCTTAGCTGGGAAACCCTACCACCTTAACTAGGTCGTCAAGTTCATTTTGGAGAATAGCGTGGACGCGCTTCACACTGCGAGCGGGCACGCCCGCCACAGTTGATACAAAATTTAATTCATTAATAATCTAGTATGTGTTCATTTTCTGTCATAGTTTCTTTAAAATTTTGTTTTTTGAGTGTTTTAAATAAAAATATTTTCATCATGACGCGTACGCCCCGCCCCTTTGATTGCCATGCCCCTGGCCTCGCCCACCCCTACAACCTTAACTAACACATTTTCTGCGGGGAACCGTGGAGTTGTTATAACTTATAAAATATAATTTAAAAAAGTAAACTTAATCTTATAAGTTGTAGCAACTAATCTCTTGTCAAGATAAATAATTGTAAGTTGTCATGACTTGTAAATCTGAGTTGATTCATCAAAAAATGAGGCAGCAAAGATTTTTTTACAGTGTGTCATTTCATTCAAGGGATTTTTTTTAGGATGTAACAATGCTATGATAGAAAAGAAGCCATGTTGCAAGCCATTTTTGTGCAGAGCTGTGTGCATTACCAACAGAAAAAAATGTTTTTTCATTTGTGATTTGATGTTTCTGCATATTGCAACCCATAGGAAGGGGCTTTTAGCTTTGTTCAATTTTAAAGATTGACAAAAAACCAGGATGCATCATCGGCTAAAACTTCAAGTCACTTTAAAGCTCTATATGCACATCTGTTTTAGATCAAGGGGCTAAAGGTGGGCTTAGGACTGGGTGTCATGTCGACACTGCCTGACAATGATTGGACTAAAGAAGACTCTTGCACCTGGCTCTGTATTTTGATTGGACCCTTGCGACTGGGCCCTCAAAACGCTGCAACATACAGCATGAGTTCTTTGCATTGACATGGATATCACGATCTCTCTTTAACTATCTTATGTATTATTTTATTTTTACTTTCATTTTTTACACTGCCCAAGATGTGTACTGTATACCGTGTAATTATTCACACCTCTCTTGCCCTCTTGTTATGTTATTCTTTCTTCATTTTCTCTTCTGTACAGTTAATGGTCCCAGGCTGTTACTAAGTTGTTCCGTTGTATTATTTTGTTTGACTGTGGGTTGCAGTTTGCTGTTTTTGGGGGGCAGAAGGTCGCTCTGCATGCCCCTCTTTCACCAGTAGCTGTCACTCTTGGTGCTCTTGGCTTATGCTTCATTGTCTTAATATTCAAAAATAAAAGTGTTGTATGTGTAAACTGCTCGTCTCTGTTCAGATTCAGATTTTTTTTTAAGTTTTTGTATACTAACCATGACAATAGACTGTAATAAATGTTCAAAAATTGATCCCAAGCTGTCTTTGGGGCAGTACCCCATATTTATTTAAACAAAAATTAAACAAAACATATTTTTAAATTAAACAAAATATATTTATTTATGCAATGTAGTCCTACGGCCCCCAGTTTGAGAACCACTGCTTTAGGGTACACACTACTAACAGTGCCCACATTATGGATGATGATAGGCCTTAATAAATATGTTTTAGATTACAGGTTTTAGTCTGATTTTGTTAAAATACAATTTTTTTCAGGACATTTGAGGTCAGTAGGTAGATGTGTAGGGAACAGGATATTAGTTCATCAATACGAGTTCAGTATGGTTGATCTAAACGTGGAGTTTGCCATGAAGACACTGTTCTGTGCTATAAATATACTCAGACATCTGTGCCTTGTAAATAACTCTTAACAGTTACGAGTTTGCAGGAAAGTCGTCATGTGTATAATGACTAATGGAATATGTAATAGAATAATGGTGTTCCAGTGATGTCTGGTTCTTGAGTTGATATAATAACCTGCTTTGCATTTATTTCGGTGAGTCATTCAGGTCAAACGAGGTAAGAAATTAAATGTTTTTTACATTTCCTCTGTGTCCAAAAAGTAATTCAATTACTAAAGGATTGCCAAACTACCTTGCTCTCGCAGGAAACTGAGGAGGGGAAGGGTCAGGTTACATTCTCCCCTCTACAAACTAAGTCTGGATAGGTTTGCCAGATTTGTATGCTTCAGTCTGCCACACATCACTAGACATACACCAATCTTTCAAACATAAAGTCCACTGTCTGTGTGATTTGTGGAGTTTAATATCTCTGGGCAGCAACAGAATTTGGCTAGATCAGGGGTCTCCAACCAGGGGCTACCACAATGGATAAAACTTACTTAAAGCTTTTTTGTTTTACTTGTTGATTTTATTTTATATTGATTGTATATTTTATCATTGTTTAAAATGTTAACGTGCATACACGAAACCAAGCTTATTTAAAAAATATGTAGGAAATATATATTAAAATTGAGGCTATTAATATAATATGCTTTGGCAGGCAACTCGCAGACTCCGTCGGGCTAGATTGTCCCTGGTGCCTTTCAGTTTAAACACTGTAGCTGTGGCTTCCTAGAAGTCAGAGCTTTATTATTGATTAAGAGTTCTTAGAAATTACTTTGACCAACACACAGAGATGTAACGCACACACAGAGAGAGGGAGACAGAGAGATTTAAGAAAGTTTTGGAGGAAATTCTGACGATTATATAGACAATAAAGAGTGCCTTTGTGTCATCTGAGCTATTTTGGGTAAAATACACATACATCCCACACTTTTAAAGATATAATATATTTAAAGTAAATAAAAGTTAAAATACAGAGTGCATATAAGAATAGTTTCAAGGGGAAAAAAGTTGACCTTTACAAAAATTAACCATTGAACTCTGAAACATGCGTGCATTTCCTTTTGTATCCAGCAGGTGGCAGTGGAGTTTAATAGGATAAGACGCAACCAAGGAAATAAGACATTCTGGTTAGAGGGGATACAGCTACGGTCAAATCTCGCGAGATTTTGGTTTAGAATTAGGATGAAAAACCGAGGTTTTGCCTAGATAGGTTCCCAACAGATGTAAATAGATGAACAATGTCTGAATTATCCCCTTATCTTTTTTCATCTTTTCTTTTTGTTTGTTTTAATTTTATTATAATTATTTGTTTTGTATTCAAATACATGTGTAATTCCTATTTGCATTAAGAGCTGCTCCCTCAGGCTATATCTTTTCTATATACTAATTTTGAAGAAACGAATCTCATGCAGCCATGTTTGTTTGTAAATTTTGATATTTTCAATAAAAAATAAAAATTTTAAAAAAAGATTTGCCTAGATAGGATACAGCAACGGCCTAAACCCCGTGAAATTTTAGGGTAGGATTATTTAAACGAAACACATTTATTTATGCAATGTAGTGCTGCTGGTTAGTAGTCTTATTTTTTCTGAAGTTTAATTTCACTGAATTTATGATCAATTAAAAATGTCCTAAAACTGGGGCCCCCCAGTTTGAGAACAACTGCTTTAGGGTACTGCCCCAGTGACGGCTAATTTATGACCATTTCTTCTAACAGTGCCCACATTATGGATGATGGGCCATTAGGATGAAAACAGCGAGATTTTGGCCGTAGCTGTATTCCTTCTAACAACAACCGTGGTAAGCGCTGCAGCTTTTGCGCATGCGTGTAAGTTTCATTTTAATGCTATGTATGTGTTTCTAAGGCTTTCACTATATATTTGTGTTTCAAGTCTGTTTCATGACAATAGCGTAGTTTATGTAAAGCCCTCAACATTTGAACAATTCGCTGTGGTTTGGGGTGGTATACTATATGTGTTCCTGTACGATTGAACAGTCCTGAACTCATACTATCGACTCAAAACACCAAGTAAGTTATTTAAAACCCTTTTAAGTAGTCTCCTGTTTTACGTCCTGTTGTTAGTTGTATTTCAAGTTTTGATGCTGAAGAGCAAGCCACCACCAGCCCCATCTGTGTTTTGAAACTGGTTGCATCATTCCCGCACTTTTTTCTCTCTTTTACGCTGCCTCATGCATGATTTGTTTAACTCTTTACTCCCTGCGCAGCGTGACTCAGCACAGGCTGGTCTGTGATCACCACGTTGTATTTGAGTCATCAAAACGAATGCACTTGTTTTTTAATAAGACTGGCGGGAACACACAGACCTCAGTTTCAACCTCAGTCAGAGAAAGGTGAAGGGACGAGAGTGATCACCTGTAGTACCAACTGTGCTTTCAACGCTGTCGCAATGCAGCTGCTGCATGGATGCTGTTGCTTAGCAACCAGCGATTCACCAGAAGATGCTCATGGTTATGCAACTCTCTCTCTTTCCCTCCGTCTCACTTTCTATTGATGTTCATTTGTCTCACATGGGCTCCTATCAGTGGGTTTTCTTCTTTATAAGTCCAGATCTCTCATAAAGATTCAGATACACTTGAGATTCATGGACTTTTGATGGGTGGATTGGATGCTGGATGTGACCATTAGTATCTAAAGGAGGATTAATCTTTATTTTTGTATCTCTATATTGTTGTTCCTGTGTATGCAGGCTTATGATTAAGCCTTTAATCTGTTTATGTATGTGCATGTGTGTATGTATGTCTTTTTATTAATTGGATTATATTTGTTATGGCAAATGACAGAGGAATTTTGTGTGGTCATGACTAGTCCTCACCAGTTTATCATTACAATTTCTCACTACAGCCATGGACTCGAAATCTGTCTGATCAGTTGGAGGATCAGACTACAGGTGTCCAGACTAATCTGATGCTTAGTTGCTGAGCAACCACTCATGATGTAATCATGTCTATGTGTTCATGAAACTGAACATTAGTCACAGAGAAAATAATAATAAGTAGGTTATTCTAGGGTAACTTAATAGTAGCTCAATCCAAAAGACCTGGCCACCAAGTCTTGGCATTGTGATATCTATATCTGAATTTAGATACTTAGATATGGCTTAGGTTCCTCTTTATATATGATTCTATAGGATCTTTAGTTATAGTTTAGTCATAATTATGCATTTCATGAATTCTGCTTTAATATCAACGTCTCTCACTGCAATGATCAAACAGATTCCAGCACGTCCTGCTGATCTGTCGGCACCGCGTAAGACCAAGCGTATCATCTCATACCTCTTAACATTATGCTGTGAGCTCTCTCTCACCCTCCACCTCCCAATCCTCTCCACATGCCCAGTGATGGTGAATCAGGCCACCCACTTGGGTGCTCTGAACTAGAACATCAGCCTACTTCTTAGTATAATTAGAGCTAAAACCACAGAGGTGTGTATGTGTGTTGAGGAGAAGAATTATAGCATTGGATCTGTCGTTTTGTCATAAATTTTGCAAAGGGTAAGGAAGGGGTGAGAGCCGTGAACCGTGGCAGGTGAACGCATTTATCGTTGCATCTTTCCAGGAGTGATTATAAAGATGGCAGGTAGATTGTGACCCCTCGATGTGGGCCTACGGGCCTGGAGATTGTGTGCACGGTTGGCGATGGTGGGTGGAAGGAGAAGATTGATATAAAGCTCTGGATGGATGAGAATGTCCTTAGAAAGTGCTTGTCTTTACACATTTTTAGTTATCTAACGGGGGTCAGCGAGTGCAGAAGCATTGCATTAGCGCAGTGTTATGGGGCCAGGCGTTTGCAGCACGCATACAAATAGGACATGCTCAATTACACAATGTAGAGACATGATTGTACAAATAGATGAACAGCAAAATGTTTTCGGATGATAAAATATAACAGGTTGCGACGGTGAGATCACTATGAGCATTTGGGCACATCCACTTGGGTATTAGTGTCAATATTATAGTTGATGGAATGATGTAGCAAAAATATTAACAAAGCACAGAACGTGCTGAATAGACTTTTTTAATTTATGCTTTTTTTAACTAATCCTGCCTTTTCATTTAATGAAATGTACAAAATGCAGGTGGTTCACATTTATGCATTTGGGTGATTCTCACGAAATCCTGATTTAGAAGGTGTCCAGCATCAGAATTTTTAAAAAAGCCCTTGAAGCCGATTTTTTTTCACATATAAGATTAAGGTCTGAACTTACTATAACCATTATTTTTAGAGGATTTAAAAAATATTTCCTGTAGAATTATTTACATTTTTATCATTATAAAAAATTATAATTACCGCAACATGATATTACATTAAATATATGCATTTACAAACTCATATTTCGGTAATGAGAACTAAAAAGTTGTAGGTACTATAACAAACAAAATTTCAACTTTTATCTGGAGAGAAAAAATAAGGACTGCTTACCTGGTAGCCATCTTGAGTGTCACAGTCAATTATGTCCCTTCTAACAATTTTTCTCCCTATGTTAGTTCCTTGAGGGCTTAAATAATGATTGAAAAAAATTGGTCTTGGACACATTTAGCCTATATTCCTTATTATTGTCTCTACATTTACCATTGATCACCAAATACCACATGTTTCTTTACTGTAAATGTTTATAGTATAACATGCACTGAGGCTTTTTATTTTTTTAGATTTTTAATTATAAAAATGACCATGTCAAAAAACCCAAATCCAGTCATGGACACGTTGCGGTAATGAAAATGTTCTCCTTAAATGTGGAAAAAACAACAAAATTTGTTTGTATGATGTACAATCTCTTAGAAACCAGAATCTAATTCCCATTAACCCCTTAACCGGATTCAGTGAGGTCTGAGTCCAGAGGAAAGCTCACAAGTTTAGGCCAAACTTTGCATTGCAAGTCACTTTGGATTAAAGCGTCTGCCAAATGCATAAATGTCTTATATGTGTGACCTAGTGTTGTAGTTCTCGAGACCGGTCTCAAGACCACTTTTTAAAGGTATTGGTCTCGTCTTGGAATCGACCACATTTTTACTCGATCTCATCTCGGTCTCAGACAAAGAGGACTCTGAATTTTATTTCAAGGCCGGTCAAGACCACAACTGATGGCACATCAGAAATTTATTTTTTCATCATTAATTTTATGCAGTTTTTTCAGGTTTGGCATATGATGTTGGCATTGTTTAAGCATTGTTTAGGTTTCTCCCAATGACAATTTTTCTAATTTTATTACTAAAAACACCTGCATTGTGTTAAGTGGATGGCAAGCCAACTCTTTAGTATTTGTTCACTTTTATTTGCTTATAGACAAAGATAAATTTCCACATATCTGCAATGCCTTTGATTATTTTATCAACTTTTCTCATGGCATAGAAACACACACACACACACACGCATACACATTTATCATAAGTGTTTTAATGCAGTGACTTGCACTGGTCTTGACTTGGTCTCGGCCTACTTCGTCTCGACCCTTTAAAGTCTTGGTCTTGTCTCGGCCTGTCCTGGTCTTGGTCATGACTTGGTCTCATAATCGAATTATGAGATTAAGAGCATCAAAGTTTGATTTCACTCATTAATTTCATTCTTTGCCATGACCTTACTCAGTCGTTATTAAAGATATCAAGGTTATTTTTCAAAAAATGTTTTTACATCATGTAGAAAACAGTAAGTCACAAAAAAAGGACTTTACCAGACAGGGTTAAAGGGATAGTTCACCCAAAAATGAAAATTTTGTCATCATTAACTCATTCTCGTGTGGTTCTAAACCTGTATGAATTTCTTTTTTCTGAACACAAAAGAAGATATTTTGAGAAATGATGATAAACACACATCATATAGTGTCCACTAACTTCCATAGTAGGAAAAAAATATTTTGGAAGTATTGTGATAAATGATTAAGAAAATATTTTGATAAATGATGGAAAGCACGGTACCCATTAAATTTCATCATATTTTTTATTCCTACTATGGAAGTCAATGGTCACTATCTGCTGTGTGTACCATAATTTCTCAAAATATCTTCTTTTGTGTTCATCAAAAAAAAAAAGGTTTAGAACAACACGAGGATGAGTAAATGATGACAAAAGTTTCATTTTTGGATGAACTATCCCTTTAACATATGATGGTGTTTGCCTCTCAACCAGCAGAGGACACTCAAGGGCTCTGTGACAGAGAAAGACCTCCTTAGGGAACCAGTGTGAAATATCTCTGTGTGTCGCTCTTATGTATTGTGTGTGTGCATGATTCCTGTCTCAGGGGTTGTGTTGATCAAAGTGCATCCTTATTAACTCGCATAGACTCCCAAAAAACCTTACCCTGTTCATTCAAAGTGTGAGCAGTTCAGTCTGTCTATCCCACCCCACCACCTGCTTCCCTGCTATTCACAGTCAGAGGGTGAGAAAGAGGGAATGAGATGAGAAGGAATTATGATCGGCACACAGCAGCACATCCTGAGATGCTGAAGATGATGAGGGCAGATATACTGGAGCTAAAGAGGACAGTTTCATAGGCTAATGAATAAAAAGAGAACAGATAAAGGATTTAGAGTCTTCATAATATAGCACAATTATTTGAATGTATCTATTTATTTCAGAGATGTAAACACAACTGTAAACAATCTGAATCATTCAGAGATGTTGTCATGTAGTTTTACTTTAGGACCCATTTGTAGCGTTACAGTACACTGGGTGTTTTTTATTGCTGTCTGTATTCAGCAAATCTCTTTATCATCTTCTCAAGCTGGATTGTCCTTCCCATCCCACTGTGTGTGCATTTCGAATCACAAGACGGACGTTCCTCGCCATCTCATTTTCTTTCCCTCTGACCTATTTTTGATCTTCTGTGTTTTCCCACTCCGTGCCAGATTAACATTTCACTAAGCAAGACAAGGAGACAGCATCATCTAAGACGAAATGACAGCTCTATACGCCCACACTCTCCTCGCTTTTCAACTCTGCTCTCCAGCGCTCCCCTGCTTTCCTCCATTGCTTTCATCTCATCTGCTCTTCTTCCATAATCCAGTCCTGCTTGGTTTTCTCGGCTTCTGATGGCCAAAGAGACCTCATCAAACATTGAAGGACTATTTCGGCAATTTATTTGTTGATATCTTCATTAACATTTTAGCTTGAGTAAAGTGCTTTTCTTTGTGGGAGAGAGATGGGGGTTTGAAAGAAATTCTTACGGAGAAGAACAGGTCACACCAGAAATGAGCATGCATGGAGGAGTTTCATCACCTTGCTTTTCTGTTCTTCTCTATTGTATGACATTGATTGCATCGTTTAAAAACATGCAATGTTTAATCCTCTTTACATTTTTATATATTAATTCCAGAGCATGCAGGATTATTTTTAACATAGGTGATACAGTTAATCTAAAAAATCATCTGCCTCTGTGAATTTCCATCTCTGTAACTTCCCGTGTGCCTGCGCTAATGAATGCATGCATGCATTAAACACTTGCACAGCAGCTGTACTGTTAAGGGAGAGGAACTGCATTTTACAACCTTACGACCAAGCACCCCCCTTCCCACCCATCTGTTTCAGTGACCTCACAGTTGCCAGGGTAACGGGGATTCCTAGCTCATGGCTGGATCTGATTGGTTCTAATTGGGTCAAAAGCACAACAAACCGAATAAACAAGATGCAAGTGTGTACATGTGAACGTGTATTGACATTGTTCGCATTGATTTATTGTTACTTTCTCGCTTTAAGTCCTGCGGTGTTGTTTGATTTATGGTGCGCTTTCCGATCAAACCCTCAACAGAACATTTGTGCAAAAATGGTGATGCTGCAGACTGTGAAGTCAACGAAAGCAAACAACAAATGACTGGAGGCCACAGCTGTTTTGTGTCAACCCTTCACAAGCTTCATTTCGAGAGCGGATTCATTCTCTTCGGACTCACTGATGCTTGTGGAAATCTCTTGTGGATCATTTCTAACAGCTTGGCGTTAACAAGGCCACTGCATAAAGGAGGCACAGAGATGAGATGTAAAATAATATGAGATATTAAGAATCATAAGATGGTAGTTCAGTACTCTGATCTGATTGGACGAGCAGCATTACAGTAGTGCTAATATTTAGTATAACAGCACAACTGCTGTGAGTTAATCCTTCTTTGCCTTTTTTAAAATCAGGTACAATAACTACTAGTCCCTCTAGTGTAGATTATTTCTGATAACAAGCAAATTAAATAACAAGTAGTTAAAGACCTTAGTTAAATTTATAGCCAAAGCGTATCAACTACTACACTGAGTTAACATACTGTGTAAAATTAATTTACAGTGTTTGCTACAGATTTGGGCTGCCAAACTTCTCTTCATATAGTGGTGATCCATGCTTGCCATCTCCCCTTGTCTTTAAGAAACCAAAACGTTTTAATTTTTAACGATATTTTCAAGATATTTGTTCCAGAAATCAGTTTAGCCACTGGCCTGCAATGAAACTGCTGCTGAACCACCATAGTACGCTGCATAGTTGGAGAAACTAACTACCGTCAAGACAGTTTCGCGAAAATATAGTAACTTTGTCGCACATTCGTTGTTTGAACCATGTTGGTTCAACAACAATAGTTGATGATGTCACAAGTTCCCTCTTACATCACTTCTCCCAGGGATTTCCCCAGGGTCTTAAAGCTCATAGATATGCGCACATGCGCAGTTTTCAAATACAGCGGTTTAATTCTGTTTACAAACTTAAAGACGTAAAATAAAAATTGCATATATTTAGAATGATGGATATAGAATGCAATACATGTTTTTTGCTTCTTTTGTTGAAAACATGATCAAAATAAGTCTACATATTAAGGAACTATGCTACAAAACGTAGTTGGCTAACGATGCTTTTGGGTGATTCTCACGAAATCCAGAAGGTGTCAAGCTTCAAATTTTTTTAAAAAGCCCTTGAAGCCAATATTTTTTTTTGCACTTCTGAACTTACTATAAACATTATTTTTAGAGGATTTAAAAAATATTTCATATAAATTTATTTAAATTTTTAGATTATCATTATCAAAAATTGTCATTACCGCAACATGATATTACATTAAATATATGGATTTACAAACTCATGTTTTGGTAATGAGAACTAAAAAGTTGTCTAGGTACTGTGCCAAACAAAATTTCAACTTTTATCTGGAGGGAAAAAATAAGAACTGCTTATCTGGTAGCCATCTTGAGTGTCACAGTCAATTATGTCCCTTCCAAATATTTTTTTTTGAAAATGTTAGTTCCTTGAGGGCTTAAGCAATGATTGAAAATTGTTGCAGAGGATGAGAACATTTTTCTTGGACACATTTATATTCCTTATTGTTGTCTTTACCAATGATCACCAAATACCACATGTTTATTTACTGTAAATGTTTATTGTATAACAGCTTTTTATTTTTTAGATTTTTTAATTATAAATATTTCCATGTCAAAGAATCCAAATCCAGTCATGGACACATTGCGGTAATGAAAATTTTCCCCTTAAATGTGGAAAAACATGATGTAATTTGAAATCATGTGCAAAATAGTACATCAAGAGATGTCTGTAACTGTTTGCTTCTTATTTTGATACTCTTACTTTGCATTTACTTTTTTAATCAAAATGTTTCATGACACGTCATAAGTCTTAATTTCGCGAGAATCACCCTTTTGGGAAACGCAGCCGAGGTTGATAAACAAAGACGGACCGGAAGTTAAGTTCTGTCCATGTGCGTAACCGTGGCAGTGCATCTATGTCCAATGAAACAGTCTACATAACTTGTAATCTAGTTATACTAAATATGAACATGGGTGTATTTGTTTGCCCAGCCATGTTGATATTCAGCACAGCTGCACTCCTGAAAGTGAGATATACATGGGACTGACTGTCATAGTGGCTTTTGTTATGGTTCATGTAATGCTAACCTAAAAGTGAAGCAAAAAAAAAAAACAATGGCAAAGCACAAGTGAATACAGTTGTATAACCCCAAGCTGCTTATGAAAGTGATAAAAATCGTCTCATGGATATAAGACATTGTTCCTTTTGTTTAAGCAACCATTGACCATGCTTTTTTTGGTGTATTGATTACCATTGGTAAAGCCATGGTTCTACTACAGTAACCATGGGTTGTATAGTGAAACCATGGTAATTTTGTGGTAACAATGTTTTAACTATAATAACCATGTTTTTTGGTTTTAACTGTAGTAAAACCATGCTTAATTTTTGTAAGGGAATATTCTCTGTGTATGACACAACTGTGTGAGCCACTGTTAGGATGCCTTTAAATAACAAGACACATGATTATATAGCAACTGTATGCTTGTCTCTGAAGGCACCTTACTCCAGTTGCTCCCGGGCACTGCAGTGATAGCTGCCAACCTCTCTGGGTATGTGTGTGTGTTCACGACCTGCGGTACATGTGTTCACTACTCACTGGGAATACAGAGGTCAAATTTTGTATGTCACACTTTGTATTCAAAGGAGCCTAATGACCACATAGAGGCAACTATCCAAGTCCCTAGGACAAAAAAGTAAAAAAGTGGACCAGAGCTGTAACAGGGGTGGTGCCCATTCTAAAAGGACACCTTTGCACATAAAGTGTTTATATTAGTAACCCGAAATTGGTCAAATGATCAAACGATGTATCATTACAACTGTAGAGTGTGCTTGTGAGAAAAATATTAACACTTGCACATAAGCTTGATACCAAACACACTTATCATACAGAAATCAGGTTGAATAGTCTGTTGAGTGTGAGGCAAGGTAAATTTTGGGGTTTGTGATGTCACTTCAATCTTGTAGTATTAGGAAGTAAGCTTGTCCAAAGGAGCCTGTGTGGAATGTAAAATAGATTCTCCTGCTAGCCTGAACTCATTGAAACCCTCATCTGCAGCAACCAGTAAGGTCATACGAGGAAAGTGTACCATTCAGGAGGGAGGAAGGAGGGTGCTGAGACAGATGGGTACATATTTAGGGCTCAGGGTTAAACCTGACCCTCTTCCTTACTTGGTTAGTAGTAGAAAGTAACTGTGTGTATGGTGTGCTTTGCTAGGCCAAAGTGCTTACTGCTTGATGTGGGTCTTTGATAAATGTTTGACTGTAGGATTGCAGGCACAGTGAGTCATATTCACACTTGTCTGTGCTTCACTTGGATTGAAGCGGATGAGTCAGCCGAATGTTCTTTAAGTAGCACATGAAGGCTCTCTCTCTATCTCTCTGTGGGTACAAACCAGAGAAAACATACTGCACTCCAAAGAGTCACAGCTTGATCAGTTCTGGTTTTATGTTAATCATGCTGTTTTGATTCAGAATGACAAAATTCTCAAAGGTTCAGTAGTTCAGTAGCAAATCAGACATTTCACCTTGCAACAACCGTTTTTACTATGCTTTCCTCTAGAACGCCTTATTCGTTTTCTAAAACATGAACATCAAGACTCCTGAACAGTTTATATCCTGTGCTATCAAAGAACTAGCACATGATATTAACTTCATACACTATTTAATGCATATTAAAATTGACAGGGTTTGTTCAATTATGTTTTTGGCTTTTGTGCAACAATATTCTGGCTTTTGTACAAAATATTCTGGCTTCTGTGCAATAATATTCTGGCTTCTGTACCATAACTTGTCTGCCAGATATTCTGAATGTTTAATAATATTCTGACTTTTGTGCAATAATATTCTGTCTTTGTGAAATAACATTCTAGCCTGGCTTCGCTAGGGTAGCCATTCGTGCCAGTTCCGCCGGACACGTCCCGAACATGTTTTCGGGTTCGTTCTCCGGAAGTCGCATTGGTCGACCGCATACGTCATCAAGGTTTAATATTTCGGGTTTAATTTCAGAAAAGCAACCGTTACATTTCAATGTAAGAATGAAACTAGAATGATTGAATGTCTTAAAAGAAATAAATCTTAATTTTCTAATGTATTCGAACTGAAATGTGAGAACCTCGATGACGTATGCGGTCGAGCAACGCGACTTCCGGAGAACGCATCCGAAAACATGTTCGGGATGTGTCCGGCGGAACTGGCACGAATGGCCAACCTAGGCTCCGCCCTTCTATGTGCTTCCCCTTAATTTTCATTTCGCTTCAGTACTACGTCTGGGACTGCTGTGTAGAGTTTGGTTTTCTCCTGCAAAAATCTGCAGGTCCAATCAACGAACAGAGGGGGGTGGCTAAGAACGATGATGTTGAGGTTGTGCGTCAGTTTGAGTTGTAGTTCAGTAATGGCAGCGGAGAAAGACGTGAGAAAAGCTATTCAGTTCCATTGTTGCAAAACCGAATATACAGAAGCCAGAGCAAGAACAATGTTTGCTAAGTTTTATTGGTCTGATCATTCGGACTTGTTGTTTCCGGCCGGTTTCGGCACATGACATAGGTCACGACCAAACGTTAGTGATTGGTTATGGCAGATTCAGAGTGACTCTGGGCAGATCCAATAGTTTTAAACTTCAACAGAGGACCCTCCTTAACGGAAGTAACGCTTTGCAATGGAGCGTGGCCAGACTCTCTGTACAAATGAAATTAATGTATGAGAGTCTGGTTGAACCAGGCTAATAACATTCTGGTTGTGCAATAATATTCTGGCTTCTGTGCAATAATACTGTGGCTTCTGTGCAATAATATTCTGGTTGTGCAATAACATTATGGGTTGTCTGCCAAATATTCTGAATGTACAATAATATTCTGGCTTTTTGCAATAATATTTTGTTTATTGTTATTACATTCTGGTTGCGCAATTATACTTTGGCTTCTGCGCAATAATATTGTGGCTTCTCTGCAATAATCTGGTTTTGTGCAATAATATTCTGGTTTTGGGCAATAATATTCTGACTTTTGTGCAATAATATACTTGTTGTGCAATAACATTCTGGGCTTTTGTGCTATAATATTCTGACTTTTGTGCAATAATATCCTGGCTTTTGTGCAATAATATTCTGGTTGTGCAATAATTTTCTTGCTTCTGTGCGATCATATTGTGGCTTGTGTGCAATTATATTCTGGTTGTGCTATAAAATTCTGGGCTTTCGTGCAATGATATTCTGGCTTGTCTGCCAAATATTCTGAATGTTTAATAATATTCTTACTGTTGTGTAATGATATTCTGACTTTTGTGCAATAATATTGTGTCTTATGTGCAGTAATATTCTGACTTTTGTGCAGTTGACTTTTGTGCAGTAATATTCTGGCTTTTGTACAGTAATATTCTGGCTTTTGTACAGTAATATTCTGGTTGTGCAATAATATTCTGGTTGTGCAATAATATTCTGGGCTTTTGTGCAATACTATTGTGGCTTTTGTGCAATAATATTCTGGTTGTGCAATAACATTCTAGCTTCTGTGCAATAACATTGAGGCTTATGTGCAATTAATATTCTGGCTTTTGTGCAGTAACATTTTGGTTGTGCAATAATATTCTGGGCTTTTGTGCAATAATATTCTGGCTTGTCTGCCAAATATTCTGAATGTTTAATAATATTCTGACTGTTGTGTAATAATATTATGACTTTTGTGCAATAACATTGTGGTTTATGTGCAGTAATGTTCTGACTTTTGTGTCGTAATATTCTGGCTTTTGTGCAGTAATATTCTGGCTTTTGTGCAATAATATTCTGGTTGTGCAATAATATTCTGGGCCTTTGTGTGATAATATTTTGGCTGTGCAATAATATTTTGGTTGTGCAATAATATTCTGGGCTTTTGTGCGATACTATTGTAGCTCATTCACAATGATATTCTGACTTTTGTTTAATAGTATTCTGGCTTGTGTGCAATAAATATTCTGGCTTTTGTGCAGTAACATTTTGGATGTGCAATAATATTCTGGGCTTTTGTGCAATAATATTTGGTTGTGCAATAATATTCTGGTTGTGCAATAATATTCTGGGCTTTTGTGCTGTACTATTGTGGCTTTTGTGGAATAATATTCTGGTTGTGCAATAACATTCTGGCTTCTGTGCAATAATATTTTGGCTTTTTTGCAATAATATTCTGACTTTGGGCAAAAATATTCTTATTTATGTGTGATAATATTCTGGTTGTGTTTTAATATTCTGGTTTATGTGCAATAATATTCTGATTCCTATGCAATAATATTCTGGCTTCTGTGCAATAATTTTTTGGCTTTTTTGCAATAATATTTTGACTTTTAAGCAAAAATATTCTTATTTATGTGTGATAATATTCTGGTTGTGCTGTAATATTCTGGCTTATGTGCAATAATATTATGGCTTATGTGCAATAATATTCTGATTCCTATGCAATAATATTCTGGCTTATGTGCAATAATATTCTTACTTTTGAGCAACAATTTTCTGGCATTTGTGCAATAATATTCTGACATTTTTGCAATCATTTTCTGGCTTTTGTGCAATAATATTCAGGCTTTTTACCATTTTTACTGGGAATATTATGCATTGCGCTGAACTATAGAACACTGCATGGACACCAATCTGTAAGTGCATTTTCAGATGGATTCTGGTACATGCTGATTCATTCCCTCCAATGCAATACCGGCTTTCAGGAAGAATCACTAACTTCATCTAGACACAGCCTAAGGTTATTTCCATATTGTAAATCCATGTGGTAGATTTGCATTGTCCCAAATACAAAAGGAGACATAATAGTCATTCTAAAAGGTGTGTTGAAATGAAGCCAGTTGATTTGCATGAGGCACTCATTTTCTTTTAGTAAACAAGTGCCTGCTGTTACAGTACATGTACATCCATGTGCCTGCTTAGTATAGCAGCAGAGTGCAAGAGCCCTGTGCTGAGTAAAATGAATATGAGGGGGTTGAATGATTCACCACAGCCTGATCCTGGGGGCTGACGAAGAGTGGGGGGGAGGTTGTTTTTGGAGGAGTACTTACGCAATTAATTTCGTCCTGCTTATGTCTGTAATTCTTCTGGTGGAGACACCAAATTAAATTATCCCGGTTCTCTCCCCGTCATATCGGTTCTGTTTACTGCACTCGGCTGAGATATGCTGGAAGACGCATTTATTTGGCAATAGGGATTTCGAGATGGTTGCATTTAGGTGCTTTTGCGTGTACATTTAGGAGTGTGTTTGTGCATGCGTGTGCGTAACCTGTGGTTTGTGGGGGTGTGCAGTGTCGAGCTAAGAGCCACGTCTCATCTCATTGTGTTTGTATGTGGTTAAGGTGCGGACAGGCAGGCCTCATTAATGGATGTATGTCCAAAAACCCACTAACTGGCTGAGTGTAAATCATCAGTAATGCACTACAGCATCGATCCACTGGTTTCTCACATTACCATTCTCCACCCCTCTCAGACATATTTTCTCTGCCAGGCTTTTTCCCCAATCTCTCCATCTGCTCCAGGAAATGACTGAAGTGAGTCTATGTCATGATGGGTTTAGTGAAAGCATTTAAGTATGCATTTGGTTGTGACAATATGATAAATAATGAAAATGAGCGTGCTTGTGCCTTTTCATGTGATAAATGCTGTAATGAATATCCAGATTGCATATTAACGAACACATTTTTACATTTTCTGAAGAAAATGTGACATTTCCGCAGTAAAACTCACAGTCATGATGCTGAATGTTGTGACAGGTTGCCAGAGCTTTCCAGTTGTAGGTTTTCTGAAGGGTTTGTAGTGCATTGCTAAATCTATGCTTGTGGGTGTTGCTTACCAACACCAACTCTCTCCATAGAAATTGTATTGATTTTAATTGATGCTATAATGGTCTCTGTCAGTCTTTACTGGTAATGCGTTTGGTTCTATTAGTCTGGTGTTATCTGGCAGATGGTAACCAATAGACACCGTTACATCCTACTGGATAAGGCCCAAGAATTTTGTTATGGTTTTGATTGTAGTGCTTTTATTTTGTTTTTGTAGTCGTACGTCTGTTTTGTTTTCTAGATCACGATTTTAAACTGATCAAATGGTGCGAATGTACTTTTACACTTTATCTTCCCACCACTTGTACCATGGACCTCATGAGTGCTCTGGAAGCAAAAAATAATTAATTCCAGTGAGAGGGAGGGAAAGAGGTTAAGAGAGCAATATCTGTAATAGCTGAAATATCTGGCGGGGTGGAGATGTATCACAATGTAATAAAATCTCTGTCTTACTCAACACTTCACTAGGAAGGTAGTGTAAACACACAGAGCCCCGCTGACCCAAATTGTTCGATGAGATAAATTTTGGCAGGGGAAGTTCTCAGTGCCCTTTCTGTGCTGCCAGGCAATTGTAGCTGGCATTTGTTGATTCAACCAAACACTCAGTGACTTCCTAAATACTGGCAGGCATGAGAGGCGCCTCATGTTTTTTTTTTTTGTAGTAAGTAACCATGGTTTTTTAATATCATTGGCAAAACCTTGGTTTAACTAGTATGGTTCAACTGTGTTTTTTGTGGCACGACAATGGTAATTTTGTGGTAATCATGGTTTAACTATAGTAGTCATGTTTTTTTAACTGTAGTAAAACCATGGTTAATTTTCATAAGAGCTCCACCAATTAATGCATCAGATGGAGGAAGTGGGCGGGGCTATTACCTTTCCTCTCTATTATTTACCTCTTTTCTCTGCACCACTACAATTCTTTGTTAGTAAGCCATTTTATGTTACTGAATACTGTAGTTGTTAAAAAGACTGGTTTAGGATACTTTTAGTGCTGTTCAAGCTGGTGAAAATATGGCCTTACAAGTAATATTGATTTAGCAAGAAACACTTGGTCGGTTCTAATTCTTATATGACCTTGGTTTAACATTGGTTTCTGTGTAATATAGTAAACACTGTAGATTGTCTCTTTGGCTCCTCCTTTTTCTCCATGATGAGGTTGTGACCCTCAGGGCTTTGACTGGTGCGAGTGTCATCTCCTGTCCAATTAAGTCAATGGTGCAGTATGATGAGATGAGGGAGAGCTGGGTGTAGATGTAGATGAGGTCAGAGCACTTCTGACCTCTCTTTAGACCTGCACATGCATGTGCCATCAGTCTCTGCTCACAAATAGAACACAAAACACATTTGTTTGATTTAATTTTAAGGTAATATTAATGTCAGCCACAGATGGCATTACAGTCTGGAGCTATAGTGAAAGCAATGCATTTATGCAGTTGGCAAAGTTTCTGATAGATAGATAGATAGATAGATAGATAGATAGATAGACAGGCAGACAGACAGACAGACAGACAGACAAACAGACAGACAGACAAACAGACAGATAGACAGACAGACAGACAGACAGACAGACAGACAGACAGACAGACAGACAGACAGACAGACAGACAGACAGACAGACAGACAGACACACACACACACACACACACACACACACACACACACACACACACACACACACACACACACACACACACACACACACACATACATAAAGTGAGGAAAATAAGTATTTGAACCCACTTAGAAATCATGGAGGTGTCTGAAATTGTCATTGTAGGTGCATGTCCACTGTGAGAGACATAATAAAAAAATCCAGAAATCACAATGTATGATTTTGTGACTATTTATTTGTTTGATACAGCTGCAAATAAGTATTTGAACACCTGAAAAAAATCAATGTTAATGTTTGGTACAGTAGCCTTTGTTTGCAGTTACAGAGGTCAAATGTTTCCTGTATTTTTTTTACCAGGTTTGCACACACTTCTCTAGATCAGTCAGGTTTCTGGCCTGTCACTGAGAAACAGAGTTTGTTCTCCCTCCAAAGGTTCTCTATTGGGTTTAGGTCTGGAGACTGGCTAGGCCATGCCAGAACCTTGATATGCTTCTTACAGAGCCACTCCTTAGTTATCCTGGCTGTGTGCTTCGGGTCATTGTCATGTTGGAAGACCCACCCTCGACCCATCTTCAATGCTCTAATTGAGGGAAGGAGGTTGTTCCCCAAAATCTCGCAATACGTGGCTCCGGTCATCCTCTCCTTAATACAGTGCAGTCACCCTGTCCCATGTGCAGAAAACACCCCCAAAGCATGAAGCTACCACCTACCCATGCTTCACAGTAGGGATGGTGTTCTTGGGATGGTACTCATCATTCTTCTTTCTCCAAACACGTTTAGTGGAATTATGACCAAAAAGTTATATTTTGGTCTCATCTGACCACATGACGTTCTCCCATGACTCCTCTGGATCATCCAAATGGTCATTGGCAAACTTAAGATGGGCCTGAACCTGTGCTGGTTTAAGCAGGGGAACCTTCCGTGCCATGCATGATTTCAAACCATGACGTCTTACTGTATTACCAACAGTAACCTTCGAAACGGTGGTCTCAGCTCTTTTCAGGTCATTGACCAGCTCCTCCCGTGTAGTTCTGGGCTGATTTCTCACCTTTCTTAGGGTCATTGAGACCCCATGGGGTGAGATCTTGCATGGAGTCCCAGTCCGAGGGAGATTTACAGTCATGTTTAGCTTCTTCCATATTCTAATAATTGCTCCAACAGTGGACCTTTTTTTCACCAAGCTGCTTGGCAATTTTCCGTAGCCCTTTCCAGCCTTGTGGAGGTGTACAATTTTGTCTCTAGTGTCTTTGGATAGCTCTTTGGTCTTGGCCGTGTTAGTAGTTGGATTCTTACTGATTGTATGCGGTGGACAGGTGTCTTTATGCATCTAACGACATCAAACAGGTGCATCTAATTTAGGATAATAAATGGAGTGGAGGTGGACATTTTAAAGGCAGACTAACAGGTCTTTTTAAGGGTCAGAATTCTAGCTGATAGACAGGTGTTCAAATACGTGTTTGCAGCTGTATCATACAAATAAATTTTTAAAAAAAATCATACATTGTGATTTCTGAATTTTATTTTTTTTAGATTATGTCTCTCACAGTTGACATGCACCTACGATGACAATTTCAGACCCCTCCATGATTTCTAAGTAGGAGAACTTGCAACATAGCAGGGTGTTCAAATACTTATTTTCCTCACTGTACATAGATACATAGAATACAAAAAAAAGAAAAAGTAATACATATCAAACAAAGAGTTGCCCATAAATTACCCCTCAAAGCAGTTGTTCTGAAGGTCCAGTGTAGCAAAAAAATTTATCTTGTTCTCATTTCAGTGGGTTGCATCATCCCTCTGTATGTATCTGTGAGTTTGTGTGAAAGAGAGAGAGGGCGATAGGGAATCTGAAGGGCAGCAGGAATTGTTCACAATTTAAGCTAACATTTTAATGCTAAGGAATAATTCTTAAATATGCTTTCTACTCCTATTTTCTGGATTTCTTTTCAAAAGTGCAAGTCTGCAATGTAGTTTTAATGTTCGATTTGTGTTAACACATAGCCATTGGCTTATGAGGTCAATTCTTAATTTTCTTCTCTTGCTCCCACCCTTAACACATAAACACACACGAACACATCTGATCTTAATTATCTTTTATTAAACATTAATAGGAGCAATGAGGAGGAGTGGAGCAATGACATTTATGTTAAAATTGCTTTGCGCTTTGTTGAAAATATTTATTATGTAATTAATAAATGATAGAATAGCCACCCTTTAAACACAAAATTGTTTTTGCGTTATGTATTAAAATGTCAAAACAAATGACATTTAAAAGAAAAATGCTTTTCACGCAAAACAATTTAGTTTGTTTTAATTTTAGCCCACCAAAGTTTGTTTCAATTATACCAAAGTAAATTTAATGTTCAAAATGTTTGAACAGTTTCTTGTGTTTCAAACTGAATACTTCCATTAAGTGACCCTTTAAGAGCACCTATTGTCCAATTCATGTTTTTAAATTTCCTTTGCTGTGTAAGTGTGTATTAGTACATGTTAACA
The DNA here is from genome assembly GCF_027580225.2 of Misgurnus anguillicaudatus. Classification (NCBI taxonomy): domain Eukaryota; kingdom Metazoa; phylum Chordata; class Actinopteri; order Cypriniformes; family Cobitidae; genus Misgurnus; species Misgurnus anguillicaudatus. The sequence goes on along the minus strand of NC_073340.2, from coordinate 21,225,836 downwards.
ATATGCAAAAGTTACATACCCCAAAGTAAACGATGATGCAAGTTATCGTCTCCAACATAAATGTCTTTTCTTGGACTACAACAAACACACGGATTGTAGGCAACAGTTTACTTCATTGGATTGCTGATGTAGACAAAACCGACATTATCATAACTCCTCCCACTTCAGACTCACAGCCTATACAGTAAGTTAACTCCTGTTAGCAACCAAATCTTTCAAACATGGTAAGGAGCGTCACATTTCCTGCTGACGTCAGAGGTTCAGGCCAATCACAACGTACAGATTAGCTGGCCAATCAGGGACACAGAGCTTTTCAAATATGCGGGTTTCAGGAAGTGAATGAAATCTGGAGCTACTAAAATGTACAGTATGTGGACAATAATGTGTTTTTTAACCATAAACCATGCAAACACATTGTATTATACCATATACACAAAAAATATGTTTTTAGCAATGAAATAGGTGCACTTTAAACTATCATATCCCAACTATCAAAATATATTTGTTTTTTTAAAAGAAATCAAATAACGCAAAATGCAGGGCATGTCAATGAAAAATGTAATGAGTTAAAGTTGTTATTGCTGTTCTGCGCATGCATGGTAGCCTTTCGTAGAACAAAAGCGGTTATGCTGCACGTCACCTGGAGGCAGCTGCAAACTCAAAATCACAATTTCATAAAATATTCAACGTAGAAGCTCATTGGAGGTATTTTTATCTGATGTTTTGATTTGTTTGCTAACCTGCATTAATGTTGGCAAAATCTAAGAAAATGCGCCATCTTATATTAGCTAACGGCTCATAATATGTTTATAATTAAAGATTGCTTGCCCATGGTGTACAAACTGAAGAAATGCTGTTTTTAGTTGACCACCATAAATTATACATTTTGGAATACAAGGTCTATTTGTTTGCCTTTACAGTATCTAGCTAACATTAATACTGGTTATGAATGATATGGCTACCAATAATATAATTTTTTTATTTCTACCACTGTGCTGGCAGTGTCATTTATAATATCCGAGTGTAACCCACACAGATAAAATTTCTAACTTTTGTCTGGCATGTGTGCTAAATGTGGCATACGTCTCCAAACATCTCCAAAATAATGTGTGCTTACTATTATATAATAGATATATCCAGAGTATTACAAAACGGTAACAGTATCTTGCTATAGACCAAAAAGCAATCATATTTAGGAAACCAGTTTGACCCAAATGTTTACGGCATTAGAAACAGAAAAGGTACTCCAGTCTGTCAAAGCTGTGTAAATTTGAGATCCTGTTATTGAAATGTCTCATTTGTGCTTCAGACAGACCTTTTGTGTGCTATTTCCTCTCTGGGTCAATCAGTCACAAAATAGGAAAGAACAGAAAACAAAATTGATCGATACACAGTTTTTATGAGGAACTCTAGACAGGAAGAGATATTAGGTCGGAAACCAAGATGGATTTGAAGCTGGGAGGTGGAGGCTGTCGGTCATCCGTTTCTACTATACAAGCAGCCTGGCATCTCCATTAGTGGGATGCAGACCTGAAGGCATAGCTACACAATTGCAGTGTGAATAATTGAATATTTATTTGACTGGAATAGCATTCTAACTGAGAATGCACATAAAGAAATGTATGGTGGAAGAAAAGGGGAGTGAGGCGGGATGGGGGAGTTGGGTAGGCGGTCAGTCATAAAAGATCAGAACTGAGATCTTCATTGTGTGAAGATTTATGTAACCACCTTGGTATAAAAATAGATGCCACAGTTTTCCGAGCACATTTATGCCAAACATTTGACAAAGCGGAATACTTTAATTAGATGGAAAGGAAGGACAACCACAATGTGTATGTGACAGTAACATTTAAGAGGTTAAGTCTTATGATTTATATAACCAGTTCTCAACATAATCACTGTGTACTTAATAGCACAGATTGAAATAGTCGCACAAATGTTTTTGAAGTTACAGATCTTAAATGTATCACTAAATATTTAAACTGTATAGAGTTTCTTGGCTAACATAACCTAACAATAAACTTCTGCAGCATTTATTAATCTTAAAGGTATAGCAGAAGATTTTCTTTTTCCGGGTGGATCATCTAGACCAGTGCCTCCCAATCCTGGTCCTCGAGGCCCCCCTACCAGAAAGTTCCAGATGTCTCCTTATTTAAAACACCTGATTCAACTTATCAGCCTCCTTCCAAGATGGTAAACATGGCTGCGTCCGAAAACTCTAAATTGCTGCCTTCTGAGGCAGCTTTCCAAGGCAGGAAGGCATCAAGGCATGTCCGAATTCAATGTTTGGTTTACTTCCTGTCTCCTGAGATACCTATGCGTGGGCGTACATTAAGAATGTGATTGGTCGAGCCCAGTCGAGTTCGAAAAAATAAAATGGCAGCCAAGGACGTGACTGGACGACCAATTTAGTGAAAATAAAGGTAGATTTTCACTTTTTACACCTTTTAATTGCATTTCTAGCGAGAAATTAGTATTGTAGTTTTCAAATATGTGATTAGTTATCACAAAGGCGCTCTCTGTTTATATTTCAAACACGCTGCCTTTGAAGTGTGTCCGAAAGTCTTTCTCTGAGCTGCCTTCATACCTCTGAAGTCATTTCCTCACGAGGCAGCGAGGCAACGAGTCACTGCCTTGAGTTTTCGGACGCAGCGCATGTCTCCCTAACAAGCTGATGAGTTAAATCAGGTGTGTTAAATAAGGAGACATCTAAAGCTTTCTGGAAGGGGGGCCTCGAGGACCAGGATTGGAAACACTGATCTAGACTATTGGTCATCCCAGTTGTCAATCATTCTGACGATATGTTGACTTAAGGCCGTCGTACATGCTCGTCCCTAGGTTCCCTTGCAGCTCATGCGCACTTTCAGGTGTATATGTGTGGTGGGCTACGGTTTTAACCATTCATTGAAGCGTGCGTTCTCACCGTGTTTTTTTAAAATGTCTGAGGGTCGCAAGAGAAAAAAAGTGTCTACGAATTAATCTCCTTATCCGTTTCAATGTGTATATCCCAAGGGTTTTTCTGTCCTAGGACTTTTTTTTACTTCCCCGGCTAAAAAGTCAGGGGTTTTTTTCTCCTAGGGGGTTTTTCAACCCGGGGAGGCAGCCTTCTTGGGCTTAACTTCTATACGTTAATACATTTGCTTTAATGTTGATTTATAGCCGCAGCAAATTTAGCTGCTTGTGCTATCGTGTATTATGTTGTGCTATCTGTTGATTTTCTGTGCTTTTCACTGCTTCTATTAATGTAAAGCTGCTTTGATACAACTACCAAATTGTGAAAAGCGCTATATAAATACAATTTAATTGAATTGAATTGTATGACAAGAAGAGAAAAGCCTCTAACGAAAGAGAGAAGACCAGAGTGTTTTTGGAAACTATTTCACACACTGGCGTGTGCTTAAAGCACAGGTTGGGCTTGCCATGCGAAGTTTCTACTCGACAGGTAAAGTTTGTCATGCTATTTGGAGTTCGGTATTTTACACTTAAAGCCCTGTTTTTGATGTTTATGATAAAATAGAGACTGAAATTTCGACATTTGCGGCTGGCCCGAGATTTTTCAGGTGTTTGTTGTTTCACCTCCCACCTCTACAATGGGTGTATAGGTGTACTGGAACAATCCTTCCTAAAATGCATTAAACTTTCGTTTACAAAGACGTGAAACTTAGCGAGTGGTCAGGGATGTTTACTGATATGCTTACACAAAAATCGCTGCAAAAGATGCTTTCCAACTATATGCTATAGCATGTTAAAATTGTCATTTTTGGCTGTGTCCTTTAAAATGCAAATGAGCTGATGAAATGCAAACACTGACCGCAATGATGGTGGTTTGTTGAAATTGAAACTCAAATGTGCTGTCAGTTTTTTTCTCTCTACTAATTGGCAGTGCCATGGTTGGATAGTGCAGATTAAGGGGCGGTATTTTTGTAATTAGACTAAACAGGCGAAATCTAAAACGACCCAATTTTTCACATGCTTGCAGAGAATTATTCATCAAAACAAAGTGGTTGTTCTTTTTCACCTTTTGATAGAAAAAGTCAGATTTTTATGCTATGATCCCTTTAAATATGGCGGCACAGCCATATTAATCTCATTGGTTCTCACATGTCTTGTGACTAGTTGTCATATGCATGTTTATGAGAGAATTTTAATATTTTGGTGAACTTTTTCTTTAATCAGGTTCCTTGAAAGATTTTAGTTTGGTATTGTTTTGCCTTCATATAACACACAAGGGCTTTTACTCGATTGGAATAAGTAAGCCTGAACTTGTCTCTATTTCTTTGCAGTACAATATAAAGAGACATGGTGAATGTCTTTAAAAGCAAATAAATATATGCTTGATTTGTTTTAAGGCACATGCTTTTTGTTTATATGAAACCCACCTCTTATTGCGTAACAATTTCCGTTTCCTAATTTTTCAATTACCCGTCAACAGTCTTTCACTCTCTGTGAGGCTTGTAATTAAATACCATCTGTAGGGTCAATTACACAATGACAGTATTGAACTCTTGCTCTTGCCGCTGCTCGACGGGACAAATATGTTCCAGCAGAGACGCCTGCTTTCCAGGGGAACAGCGTGAAAGTAGCACAAACGGTATAAAAGTCTCTCTCACACAGGGCATATGAGGTGAGCACTCCCAGAGGCAGTGTCAATGTCTAATCCACTTATCCTATTCTGCCGTATCCCACAACATAGATCCCAGCAGAACCCTTAAGATCCCTGGGAGAGGATTGCTTAAGATGTAGAATGTGATCATGTTCTGTTATGGTGGTAATGTGAGCAATCTATAGTATGTAATGTAAAGGCTATCTTGTTTACCTCACATCCAAATGTTGGAGGTTCATTTATTGCACCGGTCTGTGAATTCATGTCAGACTCTAATATATTCTCCTCCCCCATTTCTGCTTCTTCGTAATCAAACCACCTTACTTTCTCATGAGGATGAGTTGTATGTCTTAGTTACGGGTGTGCAGTGGCTTAACTAGTGTTATATGGTCTTTAAAGCTGATTGGACAATGTTTCAATAGTGATGATATATGATCAGAGCAGAATAGCAAAATACCTTAGCTATTATACCTAAAGCTATAATCTTAGCTCGCTTTTTATTACAGTGATTGGTGGTGACAGTAACATGATCCTGATTTTGTGTCAGACCCAGTCTAAAGTCTCATAATCACAGACAGGGTCAAAATTTTAAGAGACTTTGGTGTTTATCAAATCATATGATATAGTGTGTTATTTGAAGCATCGAGCTTTTCAAGTATGTGTCTCTTCATAAAATGCTTTGTTGTGAAGCTGTTATTGGTCCTCTGCCAGGAATTTCTGTCTGGGTTCAAGATGGGTTATCTAATATTTGGAACTTGTGTAACTGTGCTCCACCAAACATATTCTTGTTACGCAGATTCATAAACATTTATGAAGGGCTCAGTATTTTACTGTAATTCATACCACTGAAACTTTTATGTAAGTGGATTGCAGCCTATTAAAAATCTAAATTGCTTGTATTAATAATCTTTATTTTTAATACACATTTGCTTTAGCACCTACACTGTAAAAAATTCCTTGTTGCCCTTAAATTTTTAAGTTTAATCAACTTGAATTTATAATTTAGGAGTAGCTAGAAAGTATAAAAATAAAGTTGAATTTCAAATGTATTTTTTTATAATTTATCACATTAAAAAGTAAGTTACCTGGTTGCTTAAAATTTTGGAGTTAATTTAACTTAAACATATTAGTTAAAACAACAATTTTTACACTTTTTTTTTAGATAACTAATATTTTTTAAATTTATTTAAAAATGTAAGGCAATCAGGTAACTAACTTTTTTAAGTTGAACCAACAAATCTTTTTATACAGTGTAAAACTTTACTAGTCAAAAAGTTTAAATTAATTTTAAATTTACCCTTTTGGAATCCATTCAGCTGATCTTTTAGCATAGCTTAGCATAATCCATTGAATCTGATTAGACCATTAGCATCACGCAAAAAAATAACCAAAGAGTTTCGATATTTTTCCTATTTAAAACTTGACTCTTCTGTAGTGACATCGTGTTTCTAAGACTGGCGAAAAATTATTATTTGTTGCTGTGACATGGCTGCAGCAGGCGTAGTGATATAACGCACTGCCTGAAAATAGTCCTTCGTTACTTTCAATAGCAGGGGATTATTTTCAGACGTTGCATAATATCATTGCGCCTGCTGCAGCCATGTTACAGCAGCAAAGTCCTTGATTATTATGCCAAAATGAGAGTATAGTTCTTAACCATATCTGCCTAGAAAAACGCAACTTTTGGTTTTCCGGCGGTCTTAGTACATGATGTAACTACAGAAGAGTCAAGTCTTAAATAGGAAAAATATCTCAACTCTTTGGTAATTTTTTTAGCGCAATGCTAATGGTCTAATCAGATTCAATGAATTATGCTAAGCTATACTAAAAATGGTACTGCTAGATCTGGCGATTTACTGAGTGGATTCCAAAACGGTCAAAATCAAATGTTTTAACTCTAGGGGAGCTGGAAAATGAGCATGTTTTCAAAAAAAGTGGAGTGTCCCTTTAAAAAAAGGAATTTTTATAGTGTATGGTTCCATTTTTATGAATTTATTTAAATAATGTTGCAGTTTGATGGATTGTATGAGGTCAATTTGTGGTTGACCCTGTTTACAGGCCTAATCAATCTACTTGCATTTTGGCATAAACCACCGGTTTCCCATTAACCTCTGGTTTCATTGAGATACGAATTCTGGATTGGCTTCAAATAACAGGTTTTATCTACGTCCCATGGCTGACCCAACATCTCCTTAGTAGCACTGTTGGACAAACAACACTCCCTCTTTGTCTTTGGAGCACCGGCCCATTCGAGCTCATCAAAGTTTTAAGAGTCATTCAATCGAGCGGTGCGGCCCATCAAGGAGAGACCGTGTTGGTAGAAGAAATGGATACCGGGGCACATGGGTCCGACTCCATTACTGTCAGAGCCATTTCATCTGGGGAGTCACTGGAAAAAGGACAGGTGGGGTTTTAGGCCATGGATAATTCAAATGTGCTGCCATACCGCAGTTTTATTATACCGACACTGAGTGATTGCTCAAATCTGTCTGTTTATCTCTGAATCTCTTGAATTTCTAGTGTAGCCTTGTCAAATATGCTTCTTGGGTCTAAGATCACAGAGATTGCTTAATTGTATTAGCATGCATCTGCATGCAGTTATGGGCAGATAAATGCGCCTGTCTTGGTGGCACAGTCTATCTTGTCTAACGGATGTGGCTGTTTAAGTGGTAGCCTACTTGAAAGCATATGTTAGACATCAGATAACTATCAGTGCAGACTCATTGTATAAGAAAATTAGCCATTGTATAGACACACGCATGAGAGATTGCTGATACGGCTTTGATGTTATCTTAACTGAGTTTCAAGTATTATACCTATTGTTTTGTAAACAGCTCGCACTTTCGAAAGATTTCCAGATCTTTCCCAGAACTGGTCTAACGTCATCCTTGTTTTATGGATGTCTGCTCTGAGGTCTGTGAGATCACAGACAGAGATTATAGGGATTACTGTTTGAGCACAAGCTATTAGGAAATGTACTTTTTGGTTTAATGACTTAAAAAGTTGCCTTAAAATTTAACTTAAAGGGAAACACGACCATTTTTCAATATTTTACTGTTCTTAAATCAACTTAGATGAATTAATACATACCTATCTTTTTTCAATGCGTGCACTTTTAATCTTTGTACAGCGCGTTCTGAATGTGTTTGTGTTTAGCCTAGCCCCATTCATTCCTATGGCTCCAAACAAACATTTTATTTTGTGCCACCATACTTTGTGTAACTACTCATGTAACAGTCTTTAAATAGGGAAAACATGGAAGTGTTTGGTGGCTTCTAATTTCATCCCTGTTTGGAGCCGTGGGAATGGATGGGGCTGGGCTGGATGCTGGCACATTCACAATGCACTGTACAAGGTGCATGCGTTGAGGGAAGATGGGGATGTATTAATTCGTGAGGTAAGAACATAGTAAAATATTGAAAACGGTGGTGTTTTCCTTTAAAACTATTAGTTGACACAACAACTTTTTTGAGTCAACAAATTATTTAAAGTTGAATGAACTCAAAATTTTCAGGCAACTAGGTAACTTACTTTTTTAGGTTGAACCAACAGATTTTTTTTTACAGTGTACCCTGTTTCTAAAAACTACAAATTATAATTTTGAGAGGTTAATTATTTGATTGGTTGCTCCAAGATTGTTTGATGATGTTGTTGGATAATGTTTGATGTCCTTGTGGAATCACGAACAAAAGATTCCCAATTTTCCCCATCTTCATTGTATTTCTGATGCGCACACCAAGAAACCTAATTAAATCTTTGAAATTGAGTTATCCTTACATGATTAACATTTAAGTATAATTACAGAAGAACAATAACATGTGCAGCACATGGTTTCCTCATCGATCGGACTGTCTCACTGCCGTTATGGATCAATTAGAGAAGTCAAGGCCATCGAAGAGAGGAGACGGAGTGGCTTCCCTGCCGAGCATTCAGAGAATGACTTTAAATGGATTACTGTGCGCATGATTGCATTAGATTGACCACAGCACTGTGAAGAAACATTAAAACTCAATTCCAACCCTTTGTAGATCCCTGACTAATACTAATAAATCTCTATTGTTGTACAGTAATGAAAGCTATTCTCTTTCCTAATGATGATATTCAGATTAGTGCTTGACCACTTTTGTCATGTCTTGGTTCCCATAGGTGAATGCATTAAATGTCTTTCTGTGCAAGTGCCGGATCTTTACCTATGCCAAAATGTCAAAAAGCCAGGCATCTGAATCTCTGCATGCATAGCCATCTAGGGATCAGTAGAAAGCGCATGACAAATAAGCACACATCATAAAACAACAAAGATTATTCTCGTGGCTCTCGTTTTGCGTTTAGGATCGTTGTAGAAAATATTGTTTGTAATAAATGTGATATTGCTTTGATCTAAATTTATGTCGGCCACCATGTCCGGGTGGTCCATGGACACCCCACTGCCTCCCATAAACATCCTCAACTTCTCAGTACAGAATATTGTTCTAATACTGTGTTGCTCTGGTTATAAGGATATTAGGTGTAGTTGTCATTTAACACAAGCATTTTACAGTAGGTTAACCATGGCCTCTAAAGCAACCTGATAATATGTGCATAGATTAAAAGCATAATATAAATGGTGCAGTAAGTCACCGAATAAGCAGACCGGTATTTATAACCTTGTCCTATTGGCTAACACCCAAGATCTGGCTGGAAGTGTTCAGTGGACGCGAACCAACAACCCTGGCATTGTGCGTACAGGAAAAAAAGCCTTCTGAAGCCATGCACATGCCACCATGCACCGACCAAGCACCGGAGTCTTAAGGTAAATGGGCGTTTAAATTAGAACCTGACATTTTGAATGGCAAATTTTTGGCTTGCACTGACTTTTAAATCACTCTTGCATTAGGTGACAAACAATGCCGTCATGCACCTGTTTTGGCATTACTTGGTTTTCTATGTGTTTAAAACATTTTAGTGTAGAGGTACTGAGTTCAAATCTTAATGCAATATGTAACATTTGGCAGCTTTGACATTTTAGTTTAACTCATTTTGTGTTCCAGGGCTACATCAAAAATATTTTTGTACTACTTTTTTTCATTTAATATCCACTTGGTGCAAAAATCTAAAAGCATTTCTTATCCTTTTTGATTTTCTGTTTAAAATTTTGAGATTTAAAACAAAGAGAAAACACATTGCACATTTTCTTGAACTGTGTAAAAAAATCAAATACAGGTGTTACTGGGGGAGGACAGTCATGCATCTGTAACACCCAAATTTATATTTGCACCTCAGAAACCAGCCACTGTTCTGATATCCATTGTTGTCACTATAGCACTATAGCTCATAGAAAGAGTGCTGTTAATATTTATTGTTTTGGTGAACGTAATCCTGTTACTGGTTTTTCATATTAACATTACATCATTATTATTTTAATCTTTCATTTCTCACTTTTACTTTTTGAGTGTGCGTGTGTGTACGCATTGATTGTTATCTTAAGGCCAATATGTGATAACATGGCAATATCAGACTGATCTCACGGAAAGTCATGTTATAGTCATGCAATTTTTGATTAATTTATTTGTGTCCATGGCACAAAATTCAGCTTTTTTCATGCATTGAGCACCAGTGTCTTTTATCGTGTCACTCGCACAAATTTCTATAAATAGTTTTTCGTGTCCATTGCATGACTTTCTTTTTCGTGTCATTTTATTGTTTTCCTTTTCGAGGGAACTCGTGCTGCCTCAATACGGTGACACTTTGGGGACGCCTCCAGGGGTAAGTGCGTCTGAATGTGTATATCAAATTTAACCAACGGTGAGGCTTAACGACAAAGACAGGGTGATGCGGAAGCCAGGGAGTATACCGCTATCTGAAATATTGCCAAAGATGGCTTTACAAGGACGCAGGAAGTATGGCAAGGGAGACGCAGCATCTCGTTCCCTTCTCAGGGAACAACAGTTACATACGTAACCTGACATACGAGACATTTTCATGTGTCAAACACTATGTGTTGCAAAAAAAGCATTTTGGTATGAATCAACATTCGCATACAGAAGATATAAGAATTTAAAGCGAACAGTTTAGCACCTGTGCTTAAAAAATCACTACACAATAATATGGATTTTTTCCCCAAAAAAACTTAACTTGCATAAAATAGATTCAAGCACTTTTCAATGACCTGTATCTAAGTATGTATATTTTCAAACACTTCCGGGGCCTTGAATTTTTTTAACTAAATTCACAAACTTTCAAGGATTTCAAGGACCCGTGGGAACCCTGTAACCCTAACCCTAACTCCAGGCAAGAATAGTTTTAAATGCGGAAGAAAAAAATGTAGAAACCTATACATCAAATTACATCCTAACCCAAACCCCAAATCTAACCCCAACCCCAACCGACAATGATTCAAAAAAAGGGGGAAAATGAGAAAATAAAATGCATGAAATGACACGAAAAAGAAACTCGTGCCACGGACATGAAAAACTATTTATAGAAATTTGTGCAAGTGACATGAAAAAGACATTCATGCCAAGGCACAAAAAAGTTGAATTTTGTGCCATAGACACAAATAAATTAATCAAATTTTTCGTGAGTATAACAAGGGGTGGGCCGATACTATGTTCGGTATCGATATTAGTCCGATGTTGTCGAAAAATGGCCGGATTGAATATTGTAGAAGTCTGGGAGTACAATCCGATCCAATACTAACACGGACCTTGTCATGGCAACTTGTGGTGAAGCGCAAATAGCTGAGCAACATGAATTTCCACAAAGTTGTAATTTAAATTTCATTTTTAATTTTTGTGCAGACTAACAAAAAATGTTGCTACTAGAGCCTGTTTGAAACATTTAATATAATGAAGCAGCAGTATTGCACAATGTTTCATTGAGTTTGAATTTGCACAGTCATTTGTTGCACAGTTCTATAGCTTCGTTTAAGCTTTTTGTACGACTAACAATTGTTTTATTTGCAGCTAAATTGATTAAAAGGGTGATAGAGATGGTATTGGTATCGACAGATACTCAAGATTGTGGTATCAACATGAAAAAGTGCTATCGGCATAACACGACTTTCCGTGACATCATGTTGCACAATATACATGACCATTCTGGTTCCACTTCAGCAGACAGTTTAAAGTATGGTTTAGGACAATTTCATGACATTCAGGTGACATTTTTATTCATTCCCCTCAGCAGTCAAAAGCACATGAGTATTAGACAAATGTAGCACAGGTTTTTAGCACAGTACTGTTGTTCTAGACCTTGTGTTGTCTCGTAAAGGTGATTACAAAGACAAACCGCAACCCAACTAAACCACAGTATATCACATATAACCTCCTCTCTTCCATTTATGATATTTATTTATTCAATATATTTATGTATATATGTATATATATGTATATGTATATATCTTGGCTATATAATAATATATCTCCAAGCTGTTTTCAGCACTCTTGGTTTCACCCATACAATTATACAGAGTGACATAATCCTGGTCTTTTACTTTCTGAAAAGAGATCTCGGTGGCATCGTGCCAGACATGAAGCACTCCTTCTACAGTAGCTTCAGATCCTCATGAGTTACGTTGCTCTAATATTGCATCTCCCTTCCCCCTTTTAAACCTCTGTCTCTTTTATTTCTCTGCCTCTCAGTTTCTCGTCGGCTCCATGTGCTCATCTGAGAACACAGCGCTTTTGTTTAAAAAAGGAAAAAAAGAAAAACTCACCGCTTTTTCCCCCTGGGGTTGAACTATGTGATATTCTAATTGCTTTCCACTATTTTCAGCAACTTCCACTTCCCACCCTCGATCTCTCTTTCTCTCTCACCACCCCCTTCCTGGCCTTTGCAAGAAGGTGGGCAGAAATAGCGCATGTTGCTTGTATCCAGTGTGCTTTTTCTAGACAGAAAAATGAGCTACCATAACTGAAAAGGGATTACTTTGGGTTTTATGACCCAGCCGCATCAGACCGTCATCTGACAGGTTATCAACAATCATTTAGATTTTTAGATTGGGGACAGTGATGTCCTTTCTTAATAATAATAATGTGAATAAATATTGAATGTGTGTTTGTGCAGTTAAAATGCATTACACTGCTACTGGTAATCTGGTTAAACAGACATGACATGTCACTGGATCTCCAGGCGGGAGTCATTCAATCCCTTTAGTGGCAAGAGGGCCAGGGAGACTCAGGAGGAGGTGTTAATTTTGGCGCATGCTGTAAAACCTTCCAGTCCAAAACCTTGACTACGGAGACCTGTTGAGAATGGCTGCCAAGCACTGACCCCATTAAAATTTTTCCTTTATGAGCAGTTGCCAACCTGGCATTCGATTTGGCTTCCATACAAGGAGGCTTGACTTCTAGGCAAACGGATCTATCTCGTTGCATCACATTAAAATCCTTCGTTTTTTCTCTAATGAAAAGGCTCAAGAACTGACTGGCGCTACTCGATACGAAATAACTGTTTGTTCTCATTTGTGTCCTCCTGTGAATTTTGTTTCTTGTTTTTGGTACATGCTAGCTAGGCCCATGGGGTGTCATGCTTGGAGTCATCGCTGAACCCAGCTTTGAAAAATAACCACAAGAGTGCACATGAGCCCATTAAACACCCCTTCCCATTTCTCACGGCACAACAACAGGATCAGCTGCTGTGCGCTCACACTAGCAGACGTATCCATCAGCAACATGTGATAATGGCCACGTCGATTGCCAAACCACGCACGGAGAGGGTGGACAGCCAGGGGCAGGGGAGAAAGATGATCTTATTAAGTGTAAATGTGGTACGGGAGGCTGTACGTGTGGCGGCTGACACATTCTGGGAATGGCTGGCATTGTGTCCTTGCTGAGTGATAGCAATAATCATAAGGATGCCAACACCACGAGCAGCAGATGAGCAAATTACATGAAAACAACTCGAACAGCTGATGCAGGAAAATTAAACAGAGATTAATGTTAGTAAGAAAACATCTCGCTCAGCTGATATCATTGTGAAGCGCTTGCTAAATCTATTGATTATTTGAATTTCCCCTAACCAAACCTTACAAACTGTAAATTAACTCAGATTTTCACTTTTAAATAAATATGCCACTTCTCAGAACTACATTTTAATTCCTTATGATGACAGTGAAGAAGTTGATCAAATGAGAATGAAAGATTTAATGGCAATAGGAGGAAGAGCTATTGTTAGACTGAACTGCAGTTATATCATATGGTCCCATAACTCTGTATTTAAGTGGACTTCATCTGCTCTTCAAGAAACCCATAACAAAAAACATCTTTTAATCTTCCTAGCTTCCATAATGGTGCATCGGCGAGTCTTTTAGTAATCTACTTCCACAAAGCAAATCCAGTTTGTCCGTAGTTACATGACGTGAGCACTGTTGTTCAACTCCCAATGATCCTTCAGAGCCCACTGGAAATGGGAATGAGCAGCTACCCGTGAGACTGGAATTCACGGTTGCTAGGAAACGTGACAGAACGTGAATATCGTACGTCAGAAAGCTCAGCACGGCGGTAAATAGTTCCCCGAGATGAGATGCACGCGTATCTCCCTCGATACAGTGAGCCGCGCACGCCTCATTGGTCTAAATCACAGTCGCTTCGCATTTGTTTGCATTGTGAATGAGCTTTGAGCTCATTTCTCAAACTCTATGCTACCTACACTTGATTACTTCAAAAGCTCAAGCACCATTTATGCACAGTCTGTTAACAATAAAACACTCAGCATGTTTGTATTTCAGCTTTGCAGCTACAAAATCTGTTGTGTGTCCAGCATGAGGAACCCTGGCAACTTTAACTACCCCTTTTAAGGAAACTGAAAAGGCTTAGTAGAATGAGAATCCTAGTGAGGGGTTTTACTTTTGTCAGTGTTATAGACGGTTTCATCGGACACACGTGATACATGTCTGGAATCCGAACCTTCGGTTTCGTTTTTTTAATGGTCTGACTAGTTGCTAAACTGATCTCTTGAACAAGTGCCTCGTCGAAAATAACAAATGTTTTGGTTTCCTAGGTAATCTATGTGATGTTGTTTTTTTTGCTTTTTATATAAATAAACTACTTTTAAAGAACTTTGTTGTTATTTATTCTTAGCGGAGCTTACCGGAAGTTACGTGCGGACCGCGACAGCCGCTTGTTTATGTTGTTACTGCTGAAAAGGTGGATTAATCCCGTTTCGAAATCTTATACTATATTGAATAGTTGTGTATTTTGCTATACAGTTGACATTTTATACAGCAACAACGTGTATAAAAAAAAATAATACTCCAGTAATTTGAAAGGTTTTTCTCAATTCTGTAAATAGCACAGCCATGGTAAGGCAAACAGATTGGTCAGATAAATGAATAGCTATCTGGGAATCATTTTTCCCAAACAGAAATTGCACCACACTGTTCGGAGAAAACATTTTCCATAACCTCTATATCAAAAATTAATTCTAGGAAAGAATTAAGTCCTAAACAGTATTCAATACCCTTTATGCCCAGCTGCACTACTTCCTGAACTTCAGCCAGCTCCTTGTTTCCTGTCTGCCATTATTGGACAAACTGATCAATCCAGGTGTGTCTTGATTATTGTTGTTGTGACTACTGAGGTCAGGCACACCTGGATTAATCCATCCGTCCAACAATGGCAGACAGGAAACAAGAAGCCGGCCGAAGCCCAGGAAGCAGTGCAGCTGGGCCCAAATCCTATTAAGTGTTATTTACACACAAAAAAAAAAAAACATATGGGAAGAGTGTCAACACGCAAATCTGATGATATGAATGCAGTTTGATACTAGTTACACCCCTTATAACTTATTTGAAGAAAAAAAGCAGGGGAATTCAGCTTTTGGGTAAATTGTTAATTTTATTGGAAAACAAATATACAACTTGGAATGGATTGAGGCATGGCTGTGCCATAAGCAGTTAAAAAAGAAAAGAAAGAGTGATTCATTTAAAAGCATAAGAACAGAACAAATACAAAAAGATTAGAGTGTATGAGTACCTGGCGATAAACCCGTTAGTATTTAATTCAATGACGTTGCAATAGTGCAATGCTGAAGACTTTCCCATTTCTATTCATACTCAGTCCATTGTCCATGCAGAGTTTTGCTCCTCCACACAAAATCAAAGAGAGAAAAAAAATCATGCCATAATTGTTAAAATGATGCCTTTCTCAGTCAGCTGGACCCTTGATGTCATGGCATGTCAGATAGGCGGGCAGACAGAGCAACAGAGAGGGGAAAAGCGGTCTGTGCACAGTAGCCAGTATCTGTGCCCTATCACCTGGTCCCAAAACTGCTCCTTCCAACAGACTGTTTACAATGAATAGGAGTTGGGGAAGGCATGAGCACTCAAATCTTATAGTATACATGCAGATCCTTTGGACAGCAGGAGAGGATGGGGAAAATTAAAAATGAAACATTTTACAGAAATTACAAACGAGAAAAGGCAAATAAATTTATACAAGAAATTCTGTACAAGGCCTTCACTTCGCTGTCATCATTTGTACAAATTCTGCAAAGAAAAAGAAAAGGATTTTAAGTACCATTTACCAAACTAACACTAACATCACACAGACCGAGTAGAGCTCACCTTCATAATTGACCTGACCATCTCCATCAATGTCTGCTTCTCTAATCATTTCATCCACCTCTTCGTCTGTTAGCTTCTCCCCCAAGTTTGTCATCACGTGGCGCAGCTCGGCAGCACTGATATATCCGTTTCCATCCTGAACAGCAAACAACAGTCCAAATTAAGTCTCAATGTTACCGGCAAAGCCTTAATGGAAGGTTAACCAAATTACAAACCACACGGCTCTTATGAGATACTGTAAAGAGCATTGCAGTCCTTACCTTATCAAAAACCCGGAAAGCTTCTCTGATCTCCTCCTCGCTGTCAGTGTCCTTCATCTTTCTTGCCATCATTGTCAGAAACTCAGGGAAGTCTATTGTCCCATTACCTGATTAAGGGACAAAGTACGCAGATCAGTCAGATAAGGGACCTATAAAATGATTTAACTGCGACAAAAGCATTGCAGGAGAATGGTTTAAAGTCATGCACAGCCTGGAATCTGTTTTCAAGACTCAACAGCATGTGGCTAATGTAGCATCAAAAAAATGTCTCCTCACCATCTGCATCCACCTCATTGATCATATCCTGCAGCTCCGCCTCTGTAGGGTTCTGGCCAAGGGAGCGCATGACTGTCCCCAGCTCTTTGGTTGTGATAGTACCATCACCATCTTTGTCAAATAGTGAGAAAGCCTCTTTGAACTCTGAAAAAAGTTTAGAAACAAGATAAATCAGTATTTCTGCAAAAAAAACCTCAATTTTTTCACCAAGCCCGTCATTGTACTAAAGAACAAAGTAAATAGGTTATGTCCATATATAATACAATACAATGAAACAATGCACTTGTAATGCAATAAAATAAACATCCAAAGAGGTGGCCTTTAAAAACAACACATAGGTACGTACACTTATTCACTGTTGCCAAGACACAAGTAATAATGCCTTCCCAAATAAACATCCGTGGCAAAGGGTGCTGTGAAACACACATAAACAACCCAGAGGCATGGCAACACTGATCAATTGTATGTGTGCTCAAGCCATTCTGCTGGGTTAAACTTGTTAAATCAGATCTGGTAACAGTAGTTAGTCACGTGCCTTTTGCAAAGCAACAGCTTTCACTTCGTATAGATGCTCCAATGACCTTCTAAAAAAAAAAACAATTACACGGGTAGCTTTAATAAGAGGGCATGGGACGAATGATGAGGCAAGGCCCTCATTCATCGCCGTGTAACAGATCAGTGTAAATTAAGACAATTGATCCTCACACAGGCCGAGTTAGGACAAACCCATAGTGACAAGTGAGACTGCATTTCACCAGTGCATGGTCTGAATAGTGAAAGACAATAGATACAGTGACACCCAAGCTCCCCTGTGTGTCAACAATGGCCATTCAGATTCAAAGCGGTGTTGTCATTCAGATGAATCAATATGATATTACAAAAACACAACCGGCTTTGTTACACGAAAAAGCTTAGCTCTATCACTTTACAACAAACATACAGAGCATTAAATAATCAAACTGTCCAACTAAGTGAAACAGCAGAAGTTATTGAGTCCCCACTGTCACTTATATCAATGTAGCTTCACGTAGTGATACCATCACCCATCCATGCACACTCAGATCCACCTTAAAAGGCAAAAAACCCCACCAAGATACGAGCGGGCAGTACAGACAGGCTATTGTGTAATGCCATGTGCCAATGCGGAATCTGAGGGGGTGTGTAAACGAAAGCAAAAAAAGCATCTTACCAGCAATTTGCTCCTCTGTTAGTTGATCGGCCTGGAAATGAGAAGACATTGTATTACAAAACCAAGCCTTTTAAAAGCGATGTAGAATGTGAATAATATACGTAGTTAACTTACAATGAGATAATGATGAGATCGCGCCAAACAAAGACCTCAGATTCCCTAACGTTACCTTTAAATGTTACGAGAGCAACACGAGAAAATAAAGTCCCTTCATAGCGACGACAGACACTCCTAACAACAGCATGTCATCGAGTCACCTTACTGATCCACAGTAACGTTATCTGGTGAACTATCCTCTAGTGGTACTTTAGTCATTTCAGATATTAATGAGGTTACAGTAATAAACCTGACTGTTATAACCTTGTACTGCAATGATCGGGTAACCCAAGTAAGCATGTACTGCAATAGACAAGCCTGTACACATAACCTTTCACAATACAGACTTTAAAATAAGCAAGCACGAGTGCTGAACGGGCGCGATGGTGAACATCAACACCCTTGACGTCGTCGACGAATGGAAATTAGAATAAATAAATCCTTTATGTAAATACAATAATAAATGACCTTTTATCCAGCTATTTTCCCTAACGAAGCCCGTTATGGTAACTTAATGGCCAGCTCACGTGTTGATGTGAAACTGTTGCCTGTTAAACCACCCACGATGGTTAAAATCATTTCTGGTAGTTGAACTATAAACTAAAGAAAAGTGTTACATGTCCTTTTGCAGAAATACATAATAGCAAGACGTCTGTGGGTGATGCGATGCTGCGGGTAGCGTTACATAGTCTCCCATTCAAAATATCCATATTTTGGCGGCACATTACAGCAATAAATAAGGAAGAGTCTGATGCGTTTCTTGCTCACCGTATTCGTACAGATGTATGAATACATCCGACTTACATAAATGCACGCCGATCGTTTATTATAAACGTATTAAAACATTCATTTGGACTCACCATTTTCTTCTGTTTCTCTGCCTGTCTCCCTCAGTCTCCGTGAGAGATTCACAAATGGTTGTCGGATATTGGTATAGACCCGCCTTAACGGTCGTACATAAACACCTCCCATCTGCTTGTATCCATCCGCCAACCGCACTGCATACTGGCAAAATAATAGCGTCAGAAAAAACAGCAACATTTGTCCACCAAACTAAACCGATCTGTTGTAAACACAACGCATGTCAATCACCAAAAACAGATAGTGTTTATTGTTTCCAAGTGCTTGTCGACAGCGAAAATTACAGACGAACTATTTGACGTCGGATGAGTAGGAGCTAGAGTTTGCGTTGTGCGGAACACTCTGATTGGTTCGTTTGTACCTGCAATGCGTCACTCCCTGGTCACACACTGTAGAATTTGGCCGGTCATAAATGCAATGCAACTGAGCACAAATAGGGAAACACCTGAGCCTATATGAATGCCACGTTTAAGGGGGAAAGATTATTGTGACAATTTTTTGGGTAAATATTTAGGTTTTCCAGGGTTGCTACTTGTGATTATTACATTTTCAGAGACTTCATCCCCCCATGTTTGTTGTATAGTGCGTACAATTTCTATTTTTTTTGTAAATTGCACCAAACTTGATGCCAGACTAATCTCTAAATAGCTCCATGCAACTTCAGCATAGCTGAATAAAGTCGTCTGTTTTCCTTTAAAGCTTTTATAAATGGTGCTTATTAGTTTTTTAATATACAATACAATATATAGGCTACAGTATACACTTCAATGCACCAAAAAAACCCTAATATTTAACGTTTTAAATGTGTAAACCAATGATTGAAATGCAATACTGAACTATCTTACAAAATCGTTTTTGTGCCATTCACCGCAACACCAAAGTGACTTTTGATGACCCACCGTTTTAAAACCCTTGATGTAGGCACATGTCTGCTCTTATCATATAAAAAAAAATGATGTAGGCACATGTCTGCTCTTATCATATAAAAACATATAATGAAACAACAGCAAAAGCAGTTACTGTGCTAGAAAACTAAATCATATGATAAAGAAAATTTGTAATGATAATGTTTAAAGAAAACATAAGTTTCAATGGCACAGAAAGTAGTGATGCAGTTAACCAGATCCTGGCTTGTTTATGATGGCTTACTGAAGCTTCTGCTCAGGTTCTCAATGCCTGACTGCTCGGCTCCCCCTCGCAGGCCACCTGTCTCTGGCCATGTACCAGGTCTGTTGGATATTGAAGGGCTGTAAAAAAGACAGACTGTTGCTGTGGGTGTTTGGGGATTTTCATATCACCTAGACATTAGGAGCAACTGAGCATATCCTTCGAGTCAATTGTGAATGTGATAAATATGACATCCTTTCTCGTCTTAGTTGCTGTTGGGTCATAAGGTGCATGAGGTGCATTATTTACCCCAGATGTTTTCCATGCCTGTAAACTCCCCTCCCCTACCACCATACTTAAAGAAGAGATGACCGAATTAAGCTTCCGTTAAGAAAACGTTTCGTCTGGATAAGTATGGCATTAACTTGGGTGGTTCCTGCAGACTTGCCTTCCAGAGCTTGTAAAACCAGGGGAAAGAGTGAATCATGCATCGGTTATGCCCACAAAACATGCAACATATGTGCTTACTCCCTCTTTCAGGTTAGCTAAGATTTTCCGCACTGTCTGGAAGCACAAAAGAGTGTCTGGTATCACAGAAATCTTGTAAGATTCAAGACTTCCCAGTACAGAGAGCATACAAACTTTACTACACTTTATTAGGTACATTTTTTAATGCACAAAATATCAGTTGTGAGGCAAATGCTTTTCTTAAAAAAAAAAAAGTTGTAAAATATTGAACTTTTTCAAACAATAAAATAGTTTCATAATAATACATTTGAAACACAAATCTCCTTAACTTTTATACTCCTTATTTTATTTTATTATTGTTATATAAACTTTCATATTTATATGAACTACAGAGAAATGAGCATGAGCTCACTTAGCCTACGAAAAAAATTGACCAAGGGGCGTGGTCTAAACTAAAAAGTTATTTTGTATAGAAATTTGAATGTCTTTTTATAGTTAAAATAAGGTCTTGCACTGAGAATGTTTTTGGTTTAAAAAAACACATACATGACATTGTAATTACATCAAATATGATTATGATACAAACATAAATAAGGGTCAGATATGAAAATGCTGAAGAAAATGATCATTATCACAATCCTGGAAGTGAATTTATGTATTATGGATATCGTTATCTAGGAAAATGAGCGTTGCAAAACAAGATATTCAAGTATTGACTTTAACTATGACAAGAACGTAAGTAATAGGATGCCAGTGTCTGTGACTGGGTAATTGAGGACATTAAAAGCCATGTGAGACACAGATGGTTGATAATCGGTGGTATAAAGAGACCCTGACCACTCAGGTGTTTACTTAGAGAGCGCCATGAAACTAAAGACCTGTTCATTGTTAATGCACATCAAGGCTTTGTGCTACACGCTGGCAGATTTTGCAACACCAGGCTCTAATTTCCCAACATAGACCTGTTTGTGGTTGCGTGCATGTGCATGTCTGTGTATGTCTCTTCATGTTGACAAAGCAGTACATAAAGGACAAAAGCACGGCTGAGATTGTCTTTCTCTTTTTTAATCTCTATTTGTTTCCCTTTTTCTTTTTTGAATGACAGCCAGAAATCCTATATTGGAATATTGAAGGTCGTAGCTATTGCTGTTAGGCAAACAAAATGCAAATGGTACTCTGGACTGGCAAACAAACTGACATCGGCTCTGTCCTTCAGGAATGGAGGAAGGATGCTTCAGATTAAGTTGATCAGATGGAATTATGGGTCAGATACTATTGTTTTTTATACAGGAGTCACTATGACATTCACCGTGGCTTGACTAACAGACAAGCTTGGGATCTTTGGCTATTAATCCGATTTAAAAAAGGGATTTGCATTCTCATAATCTAACAGCTCTGTTGGGTTTCTCAATAGAATAATAAATAAATCAGAATAAAAATGCCTATCTGCAGCAAATGTAGGCTTTTGCATTAACATCAAGAGCTTTTAGAGATCATTGATACAATCTTAATTACCGATGGTTTTGGTGCTTAGTGTTCTGAGAGATTTAACTGAATTCAATCTTCATAATTCAAATCAATATATGTAATTTATTAGATCATTTAATCTTTCAGAGACACTAATTTAAATCCACGCTGTTCCTCATATCTATAAAAGAAGTGATAAAATATAGCCAAAATGCATTAATGCGCACATTTTTAGGTTATTTTCAACCATCATTGGATCCAAAACAGATAAAACCAAACTACTGGGTTGTTATTTAACCTATGCTGGGTTGTTTCAACACAAAATAATAATTGTTGTCAAAAATGAACATTTTCTGTATTAATTTAAATTGTTTGACTCTGTGGACCCTGTACCGGGTCCAGAATTATCTTATTTTGACTAAATATAAAATATTACTTTAATTTTTAATGGTCTGTCATGGACCCAGTACCACATATGAGATACTGTTTGAAAGCGTAGAATCTCTACTTTCTGCAGATATGCATCACTTTGAGATATGTTTTACTGTAAGAAAGTTATTTACACTTAATTTACACTATCACCCCCCCCACATATTTTTTATATGATTTAATATTTACATATTTCATATTTTTCAAGTATGACAAACATGGGCAAGTCTTATATCAAATGAAAGCTCTCACTCTCAGGAATAAGGCTACATCATCACATATCCAACAATCGTCAAATGAATAATGAGGTAAAAAATCTTCTTTTGTAAACATATGGGAAACTTGAGTGTGAACTGCCTCAGATAGCACAGATAGCCGCAATTGATACACCATTTTTTATCTTAGGTCCTACTCTAAATGAGTCCATTCACAGCATTTTCTTTGGTTGTGTTTATGAATAATCCCTTGCTATTTATTATATGTGCAAAACAAAAAATAAATTTTTATATGAAAAATGTATTTTCGCACCCTTCAGTAAAATAAGAATTACTTTTGTATCATGCTAAAGAGATCATTCTTTTTTTGCGTGTTTACTGTCTGCTGCTGGTAACAACCAGAACTGTCTGCAGTCTGCTAGAGCACACAGAACCAGAGTTATTCACTTTCAAAGACAGTGTTTACAACACAAAAATAGAAAATTTGGTGTTTCATCATATGAAAAACAACCTAAATAACAATTTTTGTCATAAACAGCAGCTTTTTATGTAACTTCAAAGAGTTTACTGCAAAATGATATAAAGATATTGCATCTATTCCACTGTATGTGGGTATGAGGACACTTCAAATATTTTTAGGCAGAAATTGTATACAAAAAGGGTATTATTCCTCCCTTCAGTTGGATTTAAATAACTTTTGCAAAGATTATGATAGAGAAAAAATTCCTTTTCCCTCTGTAAGCTGATACACTATACTTCGTTACCACTCAGGGCCAGAGTTTTACATTTTTACAACATCAAAAAACATCAAAAAGCGCCTATTTATTTTTGTGTTTATTAGAGGACTGACAACACATACAACCATGTTGAGCACTTTCAACAGTGATTTATGTAATTTCAAAGGGTTTCCTGTAAAATGATACCAAACTTTTGTATGTGCACCTCTGCATGTGGGTATGGGAAGCTTTTGAAATTGGGTAGGCCAAAAATAGGCAGAAATCCTCAAAATAGCCTCGAGTGTAATAGCTGGGTTCATCCATTTTTGACCCAACAGGGAAACAACTTTTTTGTTGTAAACAAAATATGCATTTAAAAATATAACTATGTTCCAGCAGACCTAAATAGGTTTGATTGAGATGTGGCCTACTGATTTTCTATCTAATTGAATTTTATTACCATCACCAGATATGCAGTTAAGCATTAAGGTTAAAATAAACCATAAAGATAAAGGTTTTATTGCATCACATAAAATGCATAAAAATAAAGGGTTAAAGTACAACCTCAGGTTGCAAGAAGGAGCAATAAAACATTTCAAGATATTAATGTATTGTCTGTTGTAGTGAGGGTTAGGTAAAAAGTAGTGAAATGGTTTGATGAAGTGAAACAAACAAACAAATAAAAACTAATACTATGAATCCAATATGATTCCTTAATTTACCCAAAAAATTAATTGTTGTGTATCTGAGACTTTGTAAAATGCTAACTGTAATTCAAGTACAGCTCGTGCTTTAGTTTCATATACAGCACATCATTAATATTTAACCACACATTTAGTGAGACTTCCAGATAACTAACACCAATTAAAAAAAGAAATGGATATATACTGTATAAAGAACAAACTGTATGTTAAGTCTGCTGTCACTCATTATTAGAGATGTTTGTTTTTGTTTATTTACATACCTATTATAAGATATTGTCAAACATGTTATAGACATATAACATTCAACCCCCGACATGAGAAATGAATGATGTTCTCACAGACAGGATCTCCGTTCACTATTCACTGATGGCCAAGTTACTAAGATGCCATGTAACAGATAAAAATGAGATGGTAATTTTTTCTTTTAATTGTGCTGACAAAGGCAATTACCAACAAATGACTGAATGACGTAACAACTGATAGCTATAAGATATTTTGGGCTGGTCCATATTTCAAGTGTTTCTATCAGCCTCTTTTAAATCTGTTGTCCTTGGTGCCTTTTGCGCTGTATAATCATAAAGTATTATCAACACCATTAATGCTGCTTCACAAGTTTTTATGTCTTCTGTTTGCATAGACATAGTGTTTGAACTACGAGTAATTAAATGTCTCCGAATTCATAGGGGAAATTACTTTCATGTCTGTCTGAATTGTTTCTCTTCGATACTGATAATTTAATCCTCTGCAGTCGCTTAGTCCTACCCCGTCACAGTGGTATCTGTCAGACCATTGCATCTGGCCACAGTCCAGAGCGCTGCAGCAGGCTGCCCCCCCCCAATAAAACAGGCCATCCCACTACGAAAGGCCACTGCAGAGAACAAACACATTAATTCGGACCATCTGCAATACAGAACAATACCACCAACACAAGCAGTGACTGCAACAGATTCAAGCCTTGCCAGATATAAGGCCATTTTTTCTCTCAACTTTAGGATAGACCTGTTAGTAACTTTTTAGGGAAGATTTGCTTAAAGTTCAGGCTGAGCTCTTCTCCCCAGGACGTGCATACATTCACTTCACACATACTTTGTGTCAGTTTCTGCGCATCCACTAAACAAATACATGTAAATATACTTTAGGTTGAGCTAAACCTTTCACGAAATAACAATATTTCGGTACCTTACGGTACACACCTTTTTTTATTGCTGCCTATTTTTATCACCTGTGAGATAAAGCTTTCTGGAGCATCAATTATATTGCAGAAGTTTGATAAGATGCAAATGAGAGGACTTCTTGGTGAACATGTGCCTATACATTTTTAGTATTAATCAACTGAGATTATTTTGTCTTGACATATTTTATTTGTCCTTTTATTCTCAAAAAAAAAAAAACGAATCATCCAAAGAAACACCTGCTTGGTTTGTGGTGTGTTTGTGTGTATACACGAAGGATGCATATATGCTCAGCACTTTCCAATATGTATGCTGATGTGCACATACAAAGTGCGCTTTGTGTGCTAATGGTGGGGTTACAATATAGTTCAAATGTTTACCACAGCCAGTTTCCAGGTCTCTTCATTCAGTGAATGAAGTGAAAGTGCTTTAAAGAGGCACACAGCTGAAGCAGCTGTTATGTAAG
Organism: Misgurnus anguillicaudatus; assembly: GCF_027580225.2. Taxonomy (NCBI): domain Eukaryota; kingdom Metazoa; phylum Chordata; class Actinopteri; order Cypriniformes; family Cobitidae; genus Misgurnus; species Misgurnus anguillicaudatus. The sequence goes on along the minus strand of NC_073340.2, from coordinate 21,200,265 downwards.
GAGTCTTTCATGTAGAATCCCTGCAGAGATGGATGACTTTTATTCTACCCTTACCAGCTCAGTTCTGACACCATGTGACGACAAGATGGTGTTGCAACAACTTTTGCACTTATGTTTGGGTTTCAAATCCCACTTTTTTACAATGCTTTGAAGAAGAACCAAGTCTTTATTTCAACAAAGTTCAACAGCTGATACTTATTTCATATTCCTGTTATATGAGATTATTATTATTATTATATAGAAAAAGTACAATAATTTTTACTTTGGGGAGGAGGCACACAACAATTTTGATAGCATTGAAATTCTGATAGCAATTTAGCCATTGGGCTTTGTTGAGTTAATTTCTCATTAAGCATACTTTTGATTAGCTACCGCTACATCAGATGACCAGATCACTTCAAACATAAAACACAAGAACTGTAAAGACCGATGTCAAATATGAACATAAATTGCATTATTTGGGTCAATCGAAGTGTGTTATTCTAATGTAATGTAACATGTGTGTTATACACATAGCAACATCCAGACACACATGTCGGAAAAGCCTTGTTTAAAAAATACAGTACTGTGCAAAAGTCTTAGGCCACCATGCCAGAATTAGATTTGTTGTTTTTGCAATATTATAGTGATCATATATAATTGTGTCTCGGTCTCTTTAATGTAATACATACAGAAAATACAGGAAATGTGTATATAGTATTAAAAACTGTATAAAAATGTAAACTGATGTGTCAAGTTTAAGGGTAAACTACCCTTCCACTTCAGCAATAGCAGAAAACTGCAGGATCTCTTAAACCTAAATAAAATTAATCCTAATTTCAAATTTTAAAGAAATTAGTCTTTTTACTTCATTCTGCTCAAAAATGCTCAAGATGCGTTTAGTGCAAAAGGAGGTCACACTAAACACTGACGATGCTTAAAGAAGACATTTAGTCCTGAAAATGTATTTTTTTATTTTTTTGTACATATTTCCTATATTTTCAGTTTGTATCTTAATAAAATAGATTGAAAAATAAATATGAATGGACATTTAAACTTCTAAAACAACAAGTCTGGTGGTGGTGGCCTAAGACCATTATTTTGTTAGAAAGTAGCCTTTGCATGAGTCTGTTTGTTTGAGTGAAACATAGAGGCAAGACCTTTAATTACAGTTTCATACAGAATAGATGGTTATCTTGTACCAGGGAATGAGACAAATAACCATCATTAAATGTGATCCCACTGATCTGTGATTAACACTGAACATGCAAAACAACTATTTTCAATCAGTTTTCTCTGTGATTTACACACATTTATAATGATCCTGTTGATTATGACAGCTAAAATGTGTCTTTAGCCCCATCAATAAAACTCAACACTAACTCAATAGTCACAATTGTTTTTATTCTACTGCATTGAGTGAATGTCATTCAGATTTGACATAATGCAATTAAATATTAAAAAATATATATGAATGAAACAAGAAAATTAGTATTATATTTAATAGTAATGTTAATACTACTAATATTTTCTTTCAATATTTATTAAACACGGGGTTTTTTTTTTTTGTTTTTCTTCATAACAGTACTGTTGATCGATATTTCCCCACATCTAAACCGGAAATAACGTCTGCATTAAGTAACATTAAAAATATTACGTAACATTTTTGTTACAAATGATTTAGTAACATCAGATAATTTAAAATTAGTTATATTTAAGGACATTCCAGACATTATTTCCGGATTAAAGTGGAGGATATCCTACTTCCGAACGTAGCATTATGTGAAGTATTAAATAACTGTCTGACAATATACCCTTGATGAGATATTGGAAAAATTATTAATTCTAATGAAAGTCCTTTAAAAACGCCTCACATCCACACTTCGCTTTTAAAAAAAATACTTAACTTCTAAAAAAATAATATATATTCTTCTTACACGTTGTTAAACCATAATTTAATAAAAATCCTGCACTGTACGACAAATCCATGTTTGATTTGTCGTCACTTTGGCTCCGCCCCTTTTGCCTTTGACCCTCCCAGCGCGCGTGTGCTGTCTGTGGCGGGAGATTGCAGCATGGCGGTGCAACCTAAACAAAATCTGTCCATGGACAGCGTTTCAGAAAAGGCATTTCTGAATTTTTATTTTTCTATGCCTGAGAAACCTGACACCACCGTGAGAATATTTGATCGAAACGATTACTACACGGTGCACGGAAAAGATGCGCTTTTTACAGCCAAGGAGGTTTTCAAGACGAATGGTGTCATCAAAAACTTGGGCGCAGGTTGGCAAATTAACTCACAAAATCATCGACACACCATTGTCATAGCTTGTTAGCAAGTTGTGTTTTTCGACTGTGCAGAGGTGTCTTATAAAGTTTAACTGCAAATTAAACTAAATGTAAAAATAAAACTTAAACTGCATCTGTTTATTAATTGTTTACGTGTGTCTGTTGATGTATACGTGTTGTTTTTGAAGTAAAATATTCCTCTCTATCATGGTTGAAGAATCAACATGTATTTATATGATCATTTTATGCTGTCTCTCTTGCACCTCTTTTTAAAAACACAGGCAACAGAAAGCTGGAGAGCGTGGTCCTCAATAAGATGAATTTTGAATCATTTGTGAGAGACCTGCTTTTGGTCAGACAGTACAGAGTGGAAGTTTACAGAAATAGTGCCACTAAAAGCAGCAAAGATCATGACTGGCAATTATCTTTCAAGGTAACTTTATTCCATTACTATCCTTATCTATTCATTCGGTGGCATCTCTATATTGTTAAACATTTCCATGCCATCTTCCCTTGCATCCCAGGCATCTCCTGGTAACCTGACACAGTTTGAGGACATCTTATTTGGCAGTGGAGTAGGACCAGGGGAGGCAGCTGCTGGTGTCGTGGGGGTGCGTCTTGGCACTGGAAGTGATGGACAACGGGTGGTCGGTGTTGGGTACGTGGACATTACTCTAAGGAAACTTGGTGTGTGCGAGTTCCCGGATAATGATCAGTTCTCCAATCTGGAGGCTTTGCTCGTGCAGATCGGGCCTAAAGAGTGTGTGCTTCCTGGAGGAGATGCAGGTGGAGACCTTGGCAAACTCAGACAGGTAGCTTGCTTATAGTCAGTTTTGCGGTTTCAGCTTGTGTGTAATGGTGCAAGATTTTAGGATGAAAATCATCTTGAATACGTGGTTTTTGTCCATAATTTAGGTGGTACAGCGTGGGGGTGTTCTGCTCACAGACAGAAAGAAATCAGAGTTCACAACCAAAGACATTGTGCAGGACCTAAATCGTCTACTTAAGGGGCGTAAGGGAGAGACTGTGTCCAGTGCTGCCCTTCCAGAGATGGAGAAGCAGGTTTGTAGCTCTGCAAGCCAGCTAATGTGTGTGGTGTTTATAAGAAATTCAGAATAAAATTGAATTGTTATGAGTTGAGCTGTTTTATGATAAATTGCCAGCGCTCTGAATTAAAGTTTAATTTAGGGTTTTTTGCTTTTACAGATTGCCATGTCTTGCTTAGAAGCAGTCATCAAATACCTGGAGCTCCTCTCAGATGAGGGTAACTTCGGTACCTTCAAGATATCTACATTTGACCTCAACCAGTACATGCGTTTGGATAATGCTGCTGTGCAAGCACTGAATCTCTTTCAGGTCAGGAATCATTTTAAAACAAAAATTTAAGATCAGGAATTTTAAGATTTTAAATGCAGAATTTGTACAGAAAATGCTATTGTAAGTTGATTTTTTTTTTCTCAGGGTTCATCTGATGATACAACAGGCACTCATTCTCTGGCAGGTCTTTTAAACAAATGCCGTACCCCACAAGGACAGCGGCTGGTCAACCAGTGGATCAAACAGCCTCTTAGAGACAAAAGCAAAATAGATGAACGGTGAGACATCTGATTGCATCATATTTATGCGTTGATATAAGTATTTGATCCAGCCTGTTTAAATCTGTTAGATAATTGATATAAGTAGTACATTTAAATTGTAATTATTTTGTATTTTACCTTAGTGTCTCTGAGTTGTCGTCTGTAGCGTAATATTATAAAATCAGTGTCGTTAAGGTACATTCACGTTATAAGCGACTAGCAGTAGCAGAGCGACGCACTCTCATTGATTTCAATGGAAGCTCGACGGCATCCAGCGACAATGACTGTTGACTGCTGGATGGGCGTGTCCAGTCGTGCGACAAAGTTGAGAAATGTTTAAAGGCGGAGTCCATGATGTTTGAAAGCCAATGTTGATATTTGAAATCACTTAAACAAACACGCCCCTACCCCAATAGAATCTGGACCTTCTGTTGATAGACCCGCCCCACACATTCGCAACCCGGCATTTGATTTGATTTGATTGGGTATAAGTGTGTTTTGGTAGACGGCCCGTCTAATTTTCCAAAGCGTTTTTCAAACATCGTGGACTCCGCCTTTAACTTTATGCAAATTATGAGCGACATTCTGGAGCGACTACCAATGAGAACGAAGCAGGGGAGTTTCATCAATCTCTTGTCAGTTACTGGAGTGGACGTTACTCATTTGTTTATGACAATTAGATATATAAATGCCTCTTTTGAAAGAGACGAGCGACAAAGTCGCTTATAATGTGATTTCACCCACATTGTAATATTACAAAAAACATATTTTAACTGTTTTGATTTTATACAGACTGGATCTTGTGGAGAGTTTTGTGGATGACTCTGAGCTGAGGAAGAGTTGTCAAGAAGATCTTCTCCGCCGTTTTCCAGACCTAAACCGGATGGCGAAAAAGTTTCAGCGTCAGAGCTCTAACTTACAGGACTGTTACCGTGTCTACCAAGCTGTTGGGCAGCTGCCGGGACTGGTATTGGCTTTGGAGAGATACAGTGGTAAGTGAAACGGGTTTGGCAGCAAAATTTCATGTTAACAGTTAGAGATGGGCACGAGTACTCGATGATCGTGTGGGTTTATTTTAATTTTTTTCTGGTTATGGTGGCATTTGGATGTCTGGTTAGCATTACAAGCGCCTGTGGTAGTAAAGAGTGGGTGCATGTTTGACGTCGTGTTAAGCTGCGCAGACCGGCGTATGACATCATCACCATGCGTGATTAAAACAAACAGATTAGTCTGTTTCCTACGCGCACTCACAAATTGATGGAAAACCAAGATTGGCATACATATTTATGCATTAAAAAAACTTTGAGGAAGTGAAGCATTTGTGCTTTTTGACTTACTGGATGGAAACTGTGGTTTAGTCGCAAATGTTTTATGCGATATTCCAGTTTTGTGCATATGTTTAATTTGCAACTTTGGATGGAAACGGCTCCACTTGTCAGCCGATTGACCAAAAAGCATCTTAATACCAGGTGTAAACAGGGCCATTTGTGTAAAAGTGAACATAAAACTAAGAGCCCTTTGGAGTTACCAGTCTCTGCCTTTTGCTAAATGTGATATTATTTCGTACAAGTACAGTATGTGCTTAATTTCAATATTTAAGTTTCTCTTACTCATTTCATTTGTTTTGATCAAATGTAACTTTTAAACAAGATCTCATGTATCTGTTTTAAGAAGCAGCTGTAATTATATCTTCTGACTGCAGGAGAGTGACTTTTATGTTTAATGTGGCTGTTTTACAGGAAAACATCAGGTCCTTTTGCATGCAGCATTCATTTCTCCCCTCAGTGACCTCATCAATGACTTTTCCAAATTTCAGGAGATGATTGAAACTACGCTAGATATGAACCAGGTGAGCATAAAGGTCTTCTCATGATCTACATCCAGTGCCCCATAAAATATAACGCCTACTGTTAGTTTCTTTTACTATAAGCTGCTATGGCCCTTAAAATGTCAATTTTAAAAGTATGGTGTCCCCTGTCCAGATTGACCATCATGAGTTTCTGGTAAAACCTTCATTTGATCCCACTTTAAGTGAGCTCAGGGAGAACATGGATCGCTTGGAGAAAGCTATGCAGGCAGCCTTAAACAGTGCAGCTCGTGAGCTTGGTAGGTAAACATTGTATAAAATGACATTTATTTTCATGCTTTTCTGTGTTTACTCTTGCAAAATGGATTTTGTCGATGTGGTCTTTAGGGTTGGAAGCAGGCAAAACCGTCAAGCTGGAGTCCAATGCTCAGATCGGTTACTTCTTCCGAGTCACATGCAAAGAAGAGAAGAGCCTTCGCAACAACAAGAAATTCACAACTTTAGATGTTCAGAAAAATGGAGTGCGCTTTACTAACAGGTGAGCGTTAGATGCTTGTGTGGTGGTGTTTATTAAATATCTGTGCAGATAATGATGGGGGCTGTTTATGTCTTACAGTAAGCTGAGCTCTTTGAATGAGGAATACACTAAGAGCAAGGAAGAGTATGAAGAAGCTCAGAACGCCATTGTCAAAGAAATCGTCAGCATCGCCGCTGGTGAGGAAGTCATTCGTACTACTTACATGTGTTATGTTGGTATGAATATTTGAATAACCTTGTGTTTGTGTTGTAGGTTATGTGGATCCAGTGCAGACCTTAAATGAGGTGATCGCTCAGCTGGATGCAGTGGTGAGCTTTGCTGTGGTGGCACATGCTGCCCCGGTGCCTTATATTAGGCCAAAAATACTAGAGAAAGGATCAGGCAAACTCATTCTAAAGGGTGCAAGACATCCTATTGTTGAAGCCCAGGACGATGTGGCTTTCATTCCCAATGATGTCACTTTCTCAAGGGGTGCAGAGATGTTTCATATCATCACAGGTAGGCTTCTATTGAATTACAAAAAGATTACAAAAAATGAGCCAGTGGTAACTACACAGTGCCTAATTAGTGTATGAATTTTTTAGGTCCCAACATGGGCGGCAAGTCCACTTACATCCGTCAAGTAGGCGTGATTGTCTTGATGGCACAGATTGGGTGCTTTGTGCCATGTGACGAGGCAGAATTGAGTGTGGTGGACTGTATACTTGCTCGAGTGGGCGCAGGGGACTGCCAGATCAAAGGAGTGTCCACTTTCATGGCTGAAATGCTGGAGACTGCTGCTATTCTCCGATCAGGAATCCAATTTGTAAACTTTCACTTACAACATGTTTAGTAATACAGTATATCTGTTTGTGTGGTTCAGCATGTTTTATGATAACTCTTATATATATTAATATATAATAACTCTTAATATATATATATTTGTAATTTTAATTTTATTGTCGGTGTCCTTCTGTTCTTTAGATCAGCCACAGAGGATTCTCTCATTATTATTGATGAATTGGGCAGGGGCACATCCACATACGATGGCTTTGGTTTGGCCTGGGCAATCTCAGAGTACATAGCCACTCGCCTCAAGTCTTTCTGCCTGTTTGCCACTCACTTCCATGAGCTGACGGCGTTGGCGCAACAGGTGCCCACTGTCCGTAACCTCCATGTTACTGCCTTGACCACAGACAGCACTCTCACAATGCTCTACAAAGTCAAAAGGGGTATGTGTCTTTTTGCCTCCTTCCTTTTGTCTTTGACCAATCACATGCCTGATTCATAGTATATACTTTTGGGTATATATGTTCACTGCAAATTGAACCTATAGCTTTTGCGCTGTTTATGCAATGCTCCATTAAAGGAATACTTTACTTTCATAAAAAAAATGATATCCACTATGTTTGTATTTTTTTGTTCAGTCGAACAGACTGAAATTTTATGAGGAAAACATTCCAGGATTACAAGTTATTGGGCCTCAACAGTTCACAGTTTCAATGCAGTTTAAAATTGCGGTTTCAACGCAGCTTCAAAGGGCTCTAAACGAATCCAACCGAGGCATAAGGGTCTTATCTTGCAAAACGATTGTTATTTTTGCCAAGAAAAAAAAAAAATTTACTTTTAAACCACAATTTCTCGTCTTGTACTTGCCATGTGCGGCTTCAGCATGACATTACGTATTACGTAATCATGTCGAAAGGTCATGCGTTACATATGTGAAAATCCTGGAATGTTGTCCTGTAAAAAAATAATTTCTTCTCAACTAAACAAAAAAAGACAAACATCTTGGATGACATGGGGGTGAGTAAATTATCTGGATTAGTGGTATATTCCTTTAATTGAGCTATAGGAATGCATATCTACAGAAGTATGTAAATATACAAAAACATTTAGGGAATTAAATTGTCCTTGTGTTTTATTCACTTTCAGTGAGCCTGTGTGTTTTTAAAGTATTGTTAAGTGTTCAGGGTTCCCACGGGTCCTTGAAATCCTTGAAAGTTTGTGAATCTGAGGGAAATAATTCAAGGCCCTGGGAAGTTTTTGAAAATATACATGCATAGATACAGGTCATTGAAAGTGCTTGAATCTATTTTATGCAAAAAAAATCCATATTAATCCCTGTGTAGTGTAGGATAATATCATAACATTTCTAGCCTTTTAAGCATGCGTGCTAAACTGTTCGCTTTAAATGCTTATATCTTCTGTATGCGAATGTTGATTCATACCAAAATGCTTTTTTGCATAGTTGTGTTTGACACATGAAAGCGTCGTGGGTTACGTATGTAACTTTTGTTCACTGAGAAGGGAACGAGACGCTGTGTCTTCCTTGTAGGGATGCACGATAGGATTTTTTGGGCCGATACCGATTTAAACAGACAACTTCTGACTGATACCGATATTAAACACTTGTATACAATACTATACAGTTGGTCTATTAGCTAGTTTATTTCTGCATCAAATTATTTTTACTGAACATGGATTGGATCTAATTAACATTCAACTGACCAACATAATAAGAGAGGCACAAATTAAGCTAAAACAAATATAAAAAGACAGCATGACAACCTTCAAAGGTGGTTTTTGCTATTCAGCATTTATTTTATTAACAACATTAACTAATTTTTTACATATAATGGATTTCTTTATGCAGTTAATTAATAAACAATCGGTATCGGCCTTTCTCGGGCTATTGCCGATATGCCGATGGTTTCAAATTCATAAAAAATCGGCCAATAAATATCGGCGGCCGATACATCGGTGCATCACTACTTCCTTGCCATACTTCCTGCGTCCCTGTAATGCCGTCTTTGGCAATATTTCAGATAGCGATATACTTCCTGGCTCCCGCATCACCCTGTCTTTGTCGTTAAGCCTCACCATTGGTTGAATTTGATATACACATTCAGACGCACTTACCCAAAGTGTTACTGCAATTACGCAGCGTGAGTTCCCTTGAAAGGGAACTGTAACAATGTATCCTAAAAGATAACACGGTGTAACCTTGCTCTCACTTGACATGTGTCCCCACATTTAGTCCTTGAATTCGGGGGTATTGGACCTGGAAACTCCGTGAACGGTCCTTGAATTTGAAGTTAACTAAGGTGTGGGAACCCCTGAGTATTATCACACTTTGATTTGTGTTTATTCTTTGTCATTTGACTCAGGTGTTTGTGATCAGAGCTTTGGGATTCATGTGGCAGAGCTCGCTAACTTCCCCAAGCATGTGATTGCAAATGCACAGGCTAAGGCTTTGGAGCTTGAGGAGTTCCAGGAATTCTCCAGAGCTGAGGAGGAGGGGTCAGATGCTGGACCTGAAGCCAAAAAACGCTGTCTTGAGAGACAGGTAAAATAAGTTTCTGAAAGAGCTGCTATTAAAGATGAGGTTTCTATATTAATTAGCTTGTTTTTTATCATTTTACCCACAGGAGGGGGAGAAGATGATTGAGGCTTTTCTGGCTAAGGTTAAAGCACTTCCTGCTGATGACATGACTGATGATGCTGTCAAAGAGAAACTGCGCAAGCTGCGGGCAGAAGTCAGCGCTAAGAACAATAGCTTTGTCAATGAAATACTGTCACACATTGCCAAAGTCAAACATACTTGAGCCTGAGTAACAGTTTAGGCTTTGTTGGAAACTTTTGTGCAAAATTGTTTATGATGGAAATGCATATAATCTATAGTAGATTAGAAACTTCCATGCCTTTTTCTTTTCAGGTTTCTTTCTGCAAGAGTTGTTTATATCCCATGTTTGTGTGTAGTATGTCAATATAAATTCTCTATTAGTTTCCTTTTATGTTTTTTTGTCTGTGATGTTAACAAACACTTTGGTCTCAATTAAAATTTCTGTTTATAACAATGTCGCCATCTAATGGATACACGCGAGAATGTGACATACTGTTACAGTTTAACAGTTTGGGGTTCAAAAAATACTCGATTTTCTTGACACTGGCATTCGTGAGGTTATTATATTATTATTTTTTTAGTTTGCATAACTGGTAAATAAGTCCAAGCATAACATATTTTGTGTTTTGAAAAAGTTTCACATACGGTTTTGTAAATACGTAACTTTCATATGAACAGTTTAAATAGCAATAAACAACTAATACACTAGTTTACACTTTGAACATTATTACTTGCAAAGTTGCAAATTGTTACTTTGCCTCTCTATCGCCACCTCTGTTTGGAATACAAAATTGCAGGTTATTTTACGTACTTGTGATGAAGTCAAACGATGATAAATCTACACTTCTCTCAAAATCCGACCCGACGTCTCACAAACCATTATTAAAAGCTTACGGAAACATGTTTCACCACTGTTTCTCAATAACTCAATAACTGATTTTTTTTTTTTTATCAAAAACGTTTCAGATTGCCACTTTCAGTAACACATACCAGTGTTTTGTTGCATAACACCAGTGCCCCCTTGTGCATGTTTTCGTGTCCATGCCAATGGCTCCTCCTGCAAGAGAGAGAGAGATAGAGAGACACGGAGCTCAGCACAGGGGGGAGCTGTCCGAAAAAAAACACACCAACAACACCCCGAATAAGAAAAACTACCCGGGTTGGTGTCCTTTTTTGTCTTAGACCTGTGATTTGATTTGTGTCAGACCAGATATCTGCGTAAATGGTAAGAACGAAGGAATAAGGTCCGAGGGAAGTGTATTTTTCTGGGTAAAGTCACCTCGCCAAATGAACTCCGTCAGAGCGAGCAGCAGGAGACCCAGGCGAGTGTCGAGGCCGCGCCCGGTGCAGCCGGAAAGAAACAACGCAGAAAGAGGTGAGACCGGGGACTCTAAACGCAACAACGTTTTAATGTTTAACTGTGTCATGTACGGTACATTCTCTATCTGAACCGAGACAGTCAGTCGGAAGTCCCACGCCCTTATTAAAGTGGCTTGTGTGGAAACCGTCGAGGCTCGTATATGCAGGCCAGGCCGCGCTTTGTTTGGGCTTCACGGGCCAGAATCAGAAACGGCTAGCTTTTTACACACTTGTCACCTTTCCGGCTTAACACAAGGCTTGAAAACAAAGCAGTGGAGTGCGAAATACGTTTTTCCTACGTGAAAACAAAAACTATTCGCGTATAGTTTGAAGCGAGAGAGATGAGAATAGGATTTAAGTATGAAAATCTCCGCTGCGTAGCTGCCATTGATATCGTGTCACTGACATACATCTGTATACCCATGTATGTAAAACACTAACACACTAGTTAGTTAACCAGCACCGTAAACGTGTTGGTTAAACAAGTTTGCAATGTGTCGGTGATGATTTAGGTGGGTTTTAGTGCTTTTGTTGTGAGGTTGTGCTGTGTTTACACTCTGCAAGTTAGCATGGCTAGCTAATGCAAGGAACTGCTGCTGCGCAGTTGGGGTCGCAGCGAGCAAACGGGATTGAATAAGGAAGGATTTTGCGAGAAATACATGCGTCATGATAATTTGTCACATTTGCAAGTGGTGTTTGTGTGGTTATGTTACATTGCCTTTGTAAATAGTATGGACAAGGGCCTGGTTTGTGCTGCTGGTGGTGCAACTGCGATGATCAATCAGAAACCTTTGTCTCCACGTTGAGTTGGGTTACAGACCCCCCACCAATAGGGTTTCAGCTGCTTTTGTGAAAATGTATTTATAATTTGGGAAAATACCTTGGGGTTTCAAGTACCCAGTTGTTTTCTTCTCACTGTACATTTATTAAGCCTTCGTGGAAGTGAAATAAATTGCATTTTAGTAACCCACTGTTTGTGTATCAGACAAAACACCTGATGTGCCTGTGTTACAAGATAAATAGGAACAGCGTGCTTACACCTGACTGTGTGTATCAAATTCATGATATCTCCTTTAATTATTTATTGGAATAAGCAAGTTTAAGGGCATCCTTTGCAAAATCATTCAATCTCTAAATAAGCATTTTTTAAATAAGCAGACAGACAGAGAGAGCGAGTGAAGTCCTGGCTGTAGACATGTAAAAGCACCCCTACGAAGCCATGTGTCTTTTAGCCCGTTTAATATTTTGCATCAGTGTATTTGCCATTTGGTCGTTTATGGTTTGATTGTTGACCCAATGAGCCTGTTGACTGTGGGAGGGCAAACCACAAAATTTGTGACAGTTCAGAGTGGAGCTTTAGCTACATCACTCATCTTTCACTTTTGGATGTTGTCTCCAGGTACCAAATGTGCTGTAGAGAAGGACAGACTGTAAGCCTCTCAGGTACACCAAGTATTGACAGGTAGGTAGGGTACTCGCACACACAAACAGAGGTAAACCGGGAACTTTAAAACATTTGTAGTTATGAAGAAACTAAGAGCAGCGTACAAAAATGGTTGCATCTTACCTGGATTAGTTACTAGTATTGATTTTCTGGAATAGTGTTTTTTTACATGGTAAAAGTGATATGAATGCTGCTTTTGTTTATCTACATGATTATGTGGAAAATGATGTATAGGATTTTTTTGAAAATGTAACTTTTTTTGCAGATGTGTGTTGCCAGGTGATGGGGTGGAAGTTTTGTCTGTAATGCTATGCTTTCTGGCTTCATTTTTTTCAAGAGTATGGGCCATTTACGCGACAACCTTTTCAACCGCATATAAGGAGGTTTTTATGCTGTTTGGCTGTTCGTTTACACGACAATGACGTTTTGGGGACCTGAAAATGCAAACTTACGAGGACAGGTCTTTAAAAACGACGCCTTGTCTCTGTTATCACAGATTCACCTTTACGTAGTTTACACAGTGACATCATGCGCTTTGTTGCCTGAACCGAAGTAAACTTCCTGTCTGTATTTATTTATTGGTCTGGCTAGTGGATAAACTGATCTATAAAATAAATGCCTTGTCGAAAATAAAATGTTTACTAAAGATGAGGGGAGATGACGAGCATGGATCACAGCTGTGCGGAGAGGTTTGGCAGCCAGGCAAGAATTTTAAGGACTGTAGCTAACATTGTATACATTAATTTTAAACAGTAATGTTAGCTCAGTGTAATAGTTGATACGTGCTAGATATGATGTATGAACGAAAGTAATTTACTTGCCATTTATTGTATAAGGACTTTGTTATTGATTCTATGTGGAAGTCTATCGGAAGTTGCGTTTGGTACACAAAAGCCGTTTGTTTGTTTATGTTGTTGCTGCTAAAACAGTCATATGTTATAGGCATACGTGAATGTAACCAAAACAACAATGATTGCTTAAAGAACTGAGTTTCTTTATGCTTCTTTAACAAAGTATAAGTAGTATAATAGACATACTTCATCGCCGTCTGAACAAATTTACTCGATTCTTGATTGTATTTATTGGTCTAATACGATTAGGGATGGGACGGTATGAAAATTTCATATCATGATTATAGTGACCAAAGTTATCACGGTTATCAGTATAGGTTTTCTTAAAATGAGAAGGAAATGTTAAAAAAGAACTAATACACACACTGAAAACATTTTAACAAGTTTTATTTTTGAAAATTAGCAAACAACCAATACAATTAGCTGCTATATGCACTTTTTTTAAGCATAAACATTAAACAGGGGTTTCCAGACTTTTTTGTGTGGCGATCTACTTTTAAAAAAGATAAAGCCGGCAAGACCTACCTGCTAAAAACACACTTTAAATGTGTGTTAGGACTATACTGCATATATCTCTACATTGAATTTAGGGGTGTCATCATTACTCCATTCTTTTTGAGGAGTTTAAAAAAAATCTCTAAGTAAATGCAGAGTACTCCTTAAAATTGCGGAGATGCGGTTTTGATGAAACAAACTAGAAAATGACAACTATATCAGACGTCTCGCTCTCGCTCGCTCGCTCTCTCTCTCTCTCTCTCTCTCTCTCTCTCTCTCTCTCTCTCTCGGTCACATACACCGTGCGTGTGGATCAGCTCCTGCATAAAGGCAAAAATGTGCATCCAAATTTCGGAAGTAAGATGACTCAGATGCAGCGGGCAGGCATAAGATTTATAAAAACACACTTGAGAAGAAATGCTCTCTCACTGTACAACATAGGACCACCGATGGAGAGCCACGATCACAGAAATCGCGACGATAGTTTCACGATGGCAATCTTTCGTCTGGGACAGCCAATTATCGTGCAGTGTATCCCGGCCTTAAGACCATAATGCCAAATTCGCGCTTTGTTTTACAAAGCTCGTGCAGCAGCATACACAGTTATCAACTTATGTGCGTTCTACCGGCATTGCCTTTGCGATCGACTGGTCGATCAAAATCGACGTATTGGACACCCCTGCATTATATGAACATTAACATGGAGCCCTGAGATGTATGAACCTGTTTTAATGAACAGTACCTTAAATAAGAACATCAAATGGACACATAAACAACGCATTAAAACGCAGTGCACCTCTTACTGCTTTCCGCCATGCCTTCTCGTGCAAAAAACAATGTTGCATGCTCGCGCCTGCGTCAAGCTGTTTCTGGCTGGACAGGATTTACCGTGATTTTTCAAAATCACGGTAATCAAACACGGTTGTAATGATAATTAAATTTTAAACGATAAGACTAACTGTCAGGACATTTTATCATGTTTAACCGTGAAACCGGTAATTGTCCCATCCCTAAATACGATGCATACGTGTGCTGACGTGTACTGTTTCTTTACAACGTAACATTGCCGTCTACTAGCCTGTCACGTGCAATACATTGTATTAAGTTGTGTTTGTTGATCTGTGTGAATATGTCTCTTTTTGACGTCATTGTGTGTACGTGAAGTTTTCAAAAATGTTTTTTACTACATTGTTGTCGTGTAAACAAAAACCTGGATTTATTTGTGCATTCCTGTCCTGCTTTATATCCTCTAATTCACTTAGTGTCTTGTCTGCGGTCATCCCTGTGGCTCATTGATTGGCTGTTCTTGGTCCTCTTATACTTTCTGTCTTTGCTCCTACAGGCACAGTTCGGAACTTGCACACATATGAAAATCATAAATGAGCGGTGCCACTTGGGGTCTGAGGGGTACAGGGCAGTTTGTCTTTCTGAATTAAACGTTTTTGTCTCTTTGTATTCTCTCTAGATGAGGATATCCCTGCAGATATGGTTGCAGAAGAATCCGGTCCAGGAGCTCAAAATAGTCCATACCAACTCCGCAGAAAGTCCCTGTTGCCTAAAAGAACCGTGTGCCCTGCAAAAAGCAGTATGGAGGTAAAGACGACCGTTTTAGCCAGGCTTGCGTGAGATTTACGCTGATTGTGGTCAGCAAAATTACCATTTTTGATCCACGTTTATGCTTGCAGGGAGCCTCCACTTCAGCCACAGAAAATTTCGGTCACAGAGCTAAACGTGCAAGAGTGTCAGGGAAATCACAAGACCTACCAGGTGAGTAAGCTTTTTGTAATTTTAGTCATTCAGTTGTGACTCAGGTTTCAGTAAGGCAAAGCTATATTAAAGCAATACGCCCAGAAAGGTTGTGCATTTCTGTGAGCCTCAAAATATTCATGTTTACATGGTGAATGTCAAAACTAATTTTAATGTAGAATGTTAAATCATATGTGTACATTTATCTGCATTTAATAAGTTTGTACATGGCTCATCAGACTATCAGTCTTAAAAAAACATTTAGGAGTTTTTCCTATCAGAGGATTAATGTTCAGTGCAGATAAAATTCTTTCTCCTGTTGTCTTATCTTCAGCCGCCCCTGCAGAACAGTATCTTCAAGAGAAGCTTCCAGATGAGGTTGTCCTAAAGATCTTCTCGTACCTGCTGGAGCAGGACCTGTGCCAGGCTGCTTGCGTATGCAAGCGATTTAGTGAGCTTGCAAATGACCCCATTCTCTGGTAAGAACCTTTTATTGTAAGGATGGTGCAAGGAGGCTTGGATTCTTAATGATCCAGGGAACCAGGACAGATGCAGTAAAGACACAAATTATTTGTACTATCAACCATAAGCATTTTAGGTGGTAAACTACTTGAAAAGTTATAATGATAGCTCAATTCAGATTTTTTTCTCTCTCATGTGGCACAGATCGGATGTGACCCACGAATGTGGCTGCGTTTACACTTTGCATTAACATGCGATCTCGGTGATCCGTTCACGCAGACACGGCGCGTTTACATTTGTCCACATCAAAGTGGCTTCTGTATCCAGATGTGTGATCAGATCCCGTGCGGGGAGACGCGCTGAATGAATAGCTGTCAATCAAAATGGGTACAGCTGTCTTTACCCACATGATTTAGGGTTGTCGCGTTAACCGCAATCCTGTTTTGTACAGTGCTACTGAGAAGCCAACAGCAGAGAAAAACTAGCAACCCCAACAACCGTGATGTTCACATTTTAAGCGTTATATTTTTAGCTTTAAAAGCCTTATCTTATCTGCACCGTCCGCACCGTGGATGAATGTTTCAGCCGGTGTAACTTTACCTGAACTTGACTTTCACCATCATGCTTTTTTTCACACATCCTTGTGAAACATTAGGATGACCATCCCGACTCCACTGTTTTATTCTGCCTTAACCTGATAAGGAACACTGCGCCGTACACGGTACACCCCCTCCCTTGCACGTGAGGCTGCATAAACGTCATTGTAACTTTGAAGCATTAAATCTTCAAAATATACGGTCATGCGGCACATCGTTGTAAAGCTTAGACTTTCGGGATTCCATTAAGCGCACACACAAAGCATAATATGATTTTTAGCAGTCATAAAACTGTAATCTAGTTGTTAGTTACCTGAACCGGGCGGCAACCGCAAGTGTTTTTAGTTCTTTTCAATAGGAGACGTGCGGAAAGCGGCAAAATGATGGCGGTTACAGAGGTGAAGTGGACTTGGTCCTTCTCCGGACATGGCACTTCATTGCAGGCGGAGTTGAAGATAAACATATTTGCACTAAATGCTGCACAGAATGCTTCCAATACAAGAGAAAAGCTGAAGCCGCACAACGATTTTGCCGCGTGCCGTGTGAAACGGCCATTAGCGATCAGATTGGATATTTCCATCTCAAGACACGTTATACATCTTTGATAAAGCAACATTGGCAAATAACATCAACACAGGTGGACACATCTGTGATCACATGACTCTTCTTAGCAGTGCAATAGAGGACGACGGCTCCCCTTAGTGGAGTTATGCTGAAGTTTCATGTGTTGATACAGAAATGAAGCTGTATAATTTTGTATGTAGTCATTGTATAATAATTTTGTCTGTATCTATTGAACAGCAATGTTTTACTTCCTCTGTGGTTTAAGCTGTTCCTGGTCAGTATGTCTACCTTGAATTGTTATGTCAAGTCTTTAGTGTAAATGATGATATCGGGTACGAGTCGCTTTTAACCATTTCCCCGTCAGCGTTTTTAAAAAAAGTTGCCAGCCAGCACCAGCGTTTTTTGATTTTCACAAAAGTTTAATGCCATTCAGAAAATGTTCTTCTTTAAACATATAAACATACAATATATCAAATGAAAGAACAGACCCTCTGCTTTCAAAAAAAAAAAAACATTTCATCCTACATTCATTTGTTCTTTTTATCACCTTTCAAATATGGGTAGGTTTCTTAAAAAATTTTGAAGATCATCAAACAATTGCATACAGGCAACAAATCAAAATTGATCATCAAGATTTGCAGTGTAAATCCATCCATAAGGTGTTTTTTTAATAGGAAGAGAAGTCTTTTTTGATAAGTGATTATTTTCAGGGTTTCCCGCAGTACTTTGCAGTTCGGGCGGCCCACCTAAGCTGGGAAACCCTACCGCCTTAACTAGGTCGTCCAAAAAAAATGTTGCTGCACAAAAGGCTGTCAAGTGCATCTCGGAGTATAGCGCGGACCCGCGTCACACCGCGAGCGTGCTTGGAAATGAGAGAAAGACGGGTCCGTCACTGTCTGGAGGATAGCCAGTTGATAAAAAGTTGATGTGTATGTGAGAACTGTAAGTGGACTTATGTTTTGGGTTTTAAGCCTGTTATTGTATTAGTCTATAGTTCTTGCAAATTCAAGGTAAGTTAGCTGGTGATTTTGTTGTTTGAGAAACCTGCTAGCTAGGTTGCACGTGCCTGTTGATTCGATATAATTGTTGAGCGCTCTTGCTCACGTTATTTATGTGCATTATTTACATGCTACAATAGTTACACTCCTTTAAGATAATGTAATTAATAGTGGGAAATAATCAGTTTTTACAATCTTCGCGCTATCTATCATCATTCGCCATACGTTCCACAACATCTGCTTTAGTTTGTGTTTATTAACCCTTTAGTTTCACTTCATCACGCAGCTATTCCCGTTAGAGGAAAAAACATTTAATTCATTAATAATCTAGTATATGTTCACTTTTTTGTCATAGTTTCTTCAAAATTAAGTTTTATTTGTTTGTTTTAATTAAAATATTTTCATCATGACCCGTACGCACCACCCCTTTGATTGCCACAACCGCCCAACCCTACCATCTTAACTAACACATTTTCTGTGGGAAACCCTGATTTTGCCTGTTTGTTTTATAGGAAGAGACTGTACATGGAGGTGTTTGAGTACACGAGACCCATGATGCATCCGGAGCCGGGGAAGTTTTACCAAATTAACCCAGAAGAGTATGAGCAGCCCAACCCGTGGAAGGAGAGCTTTCAGCAGTTGGTATGGACGTTTATTTTTTTTTAAAGCAATAGTTAACCCTTAAAATAAAAATGCTGTCATCATCTGCTCACCCTCATGTTGTTCTGAACTCATAGTCCTTTTTCTGCTAAATTTTTTTATGAACTTTTAGTTGGTGGTAACTGTTTACTTACTTATAATGCTTAATAATGCACACTTAAATGATATGTGAGAAAAAATGTGCGTACTGCAGTTTTTGTGAAATTTGTGTTTAACAGAGTAAATGGTTATTGTCAAAAAAAATCAAACACTTGTACACCTGACATCTAAGTAATCTTCCAGTCACTTATTAGATGTTAAAATGTGTCGCACCTTAATATGGAAAATGTTCATTAAGTAATTTTCTTATGTCTTTGTGTTTTTAACAGTATAAAGGAGCACATGTAAAGCCTGGTTTTGCTGAGCACTTTTATAGCAATCCTGCCAGATACAAAGGCAGAGAGAATATGTTGTATGGACCTTTATCTGTTGAATGAATTTTATATAGCTTTTTCTGTTCTGTGTGCACAAAATTCAATAAACGTGTTGAAGCATTTCAGCTCCATTATAATGGCTGTGTTTTTATGGTTGGCAGTATTATGACACCATTGAGGATGCACTGGGAGGTGTGCAGGAAGCCCATTTCGATGGCCTGATATTTGTCCATTCTGGCATTTACACAGATGAATGGATCTACATCGAGTCCCCCATCACAATGATTGGCGCAGGTGAACCTGCCGACCCTGTTTTAGCATTTACCTTTATCTTAAACCTTTACCTTTCAACCTTACATCCTTGAGCTAATGTCACAAAACACCTGTTTTCGGTTCTTTAGCCTCAGGGAAGGTAGCTGACAAGGTTGTCATTGAAAACACTAGAGATTCAACGTTTGTCTTCATGGAGGGATCTGAAGACGCTTATGTGGGCTACATGACCATCAGAGTAAGTTGAAGATTTATTTTGGAGGATTCAATTACTTTTATGATAGTTTCTTGTCTCACATTATGTATTTCATCTTAATGATGCTTGTTCTTAGTAACTTGATAATATCTACAATAAGGACATATTTGTTTTCTAACCATAACATGCACAGCTTGTCATCATTTGTGTTAAATACTTCTAAATCAATTAATTACAAGAGACTTTCATTGTGAACCATTTAAGCTGTCTACATCACTACAGGCAGTCTGCTTTTTTTTATTAACATTTTAAATAGGTGACTGAACCATATGTTGGATTATACAGCTAGTGTTTTCTCCCATTCATTGTTGTCAGACATAACTTTAATATAATTTGTTGGTCTAAATGCTAGTAAATGGGCATAATATAATACGTGACACTTACTTTTGGCTACATGGTTTGCTTAGTTAACATCTGACCTTGTATTACACATTTAGTTCAACCCTGATGATAAGTCAGCTCAGCATCACAATGCTCATCACTGTTTAGAGATCACGGTTAACTGCAGTCCCAACATTGACTACTGTGTTATCCGCAGCACCTGCACAGGTACCTTTTCATTTAAATTTAGAGGAAGTCCTATAATTTTGGGGTTTCCTGGGATTTAATCCTGTGACGTGTTGTACCATTTAAAGCACAGAAATTGTATTAAGTGGGTTTTTTATGGTAGTTTTTTTTTAAGCATCCCTCTGTCTGTTTCAGTGGGATCAGCTGTATGCGTAAGTGGTCAGGGTGCTGGTCCTACCATCAAACACTGCAACATCAGCGATTGTGAAAACGTTGGGCTGTACATCACTGATCACGCACAGGTGGGAACCTCCATTCTTTATTTTAAAGCCATTGATAATTCTGCACATAAAGATTCACAATTCAGATGCCCTTTTTACTGCCTCTGACAAATGAAAATGTCATGTTGCAGGGTATTTATGAAGATAATGAAATCTCAAACAATGCGCTGGCGGGTATCTGGGTAAAAAACCACGGGAATCCTATAATCAGACGTAATCATATCCACCACGGCAGAGACGTAGGAGTGTTTACCTTTGACCATGGCATGGTAAATATTTCAAGCATCCCTACATTCACTGACACTATCCTCTGTTCTGGTCGGTATTTAGTGAGTTGTCTCTCTGTCTCCCTCTACAGGGCTACTTTGAGAGCTGTAATATTCACAGAAACAGAATTGCAGGATTTGAGGTGAAAGCGTACGCTAACCCCACTGTGGTACGCTGTGAGATCCACCACGGCCAAACGGGGGGCATCTATGTGCATGAGAAGGGCAGAGGGCAGTTCATAGAAAATAAAATCTATGCCAATAATTTTGCCGGTGTGTGGATCACCTCAAACAGTGATCCGACTATAAGGTCAGTATTTTTGTCTACGTGAAGAGTTTTTTTAAAAATCACATTAGTAGGAATCAGTAATGCTTTTGAAAATAAATAATGCTGGACAAATATTAATCACGATTAATTGCATTCAAAATAAAAGTGATTTTTGGCGTAATATATGAGTGTGCAGGGCTCTAGACTAACTTTTTTCACTAGGAGCACAGTGGCCCCCAGCTGAAAATTTTAGGGGCACAACCAGAAAATTTAGGGGCACACACTGTAAATTAACATGCTAACCAAATATTCACATTTCTACAAATTTTCATCTGTATTACTAATAAATACTTTAATGATAGATGCAGAAAGTACAATGTGCTGTTTCAAATCAGTGTCACATCACAAAAAATAGGTCAAATTTACTGGTCGAAAATGTCACCATTGCAAAATGCCACCATTTGGTAGCAGTCTGGAGCCCTGGTGTGTGCTGCGTGTAATTATTATGTATATATAAATACACACAGATTCATGGATGTATTTAAAAAACATTTACGTGTGTGTGTGTGTGTGTATGTATATAAAATATGCTTTCTTTGCTTAATCTAGGGGAAATGCCATCTTCAATGGAAACCAAGGAGGCGTTTACATATTTGGTGATGGGAGGGGCCTCATTGAGGGAAATGATATTTATGGAAATGCCCTGGCTGGCATTCAGATCAGAACGAACAGCTGTCCTATCGTGAGACACAACAAGATCCATGATGGGCAGCATGGAGGGATTTATGTGGTGAGCATCCATGATAATTTGCTAATTTGGTTATCACTCAAGACACCAAGTTTGTAATGTGTATTGCAAAAAATGTCAAGTCACATCTTAATTTAGTTTGTTCTGTCTTTGCTCAATGTCTGTAGCATGAAAAGGGCCAGGGTGTAATAGAGGAGAATGAGGTGTACAGCAACACACTGGCAGGTGTGTGGGTCACAACAGGAAGCACGCCAGTGCTCAGAAGAAACAGGATACACAGCGGCAAACAGGTTCGAAGATTTAATATTTACTTTGATGATCTCCTCTAGGCTTCATTTCTTCCTAGCTCTGTGGTTTATGTGGTATTTCTCTGTAAAGGTTGGGGTGTATTTCTACGACAATGGACATGGAGTACTGGAGGATAATGATATTTACAATCACATGTACTCTGGAGTCCAGATCAGGTAGGGAGCGTCTCAATTTTAATGTGTTTTTATAGTAAACATATATATTGAATTTTTTTCTTGTTTTTAACAAAGAACTGGAAGCAATCCAAAAATCAGAAGAAATAAAATTTGGGGTGGGCAAAATGGAGGCATCCTTGTTTACAACTCTGGTATGTTTTTATGTGATTCTTCTCTTTTGTGTCTGTTGGTTTTGTCACACTCACAGAGCTTTCACTTGAGTTATTTTTCTCTATTTTTTAAATTAGATTAAACTTTGTCATTGTCCAGAGTACAAGTACAGAGACAACAAAAGGCAGTTAGCATCTAACCAGAAGTGCAAATAAGAAGATGTACATAAGTGAATAAAAATATATGTGAAGTGTTTGGTTCCAAAACGCAATAAATCCATTTTGACTAATTTCGGTTAAAATGTGTTTTCTATACCAAGAAAGTGACAAGAATTTTCTGTTAAAAACTTTAAACTAGCATCTTAACGGAATAGTCTACTCATTTTCAATATTAAAATATGTTATTACCTTAACTAAGAATTGTTGATACATCCCTCTATCATCTGTGTGCGTGCACGTAAGCACTGGAGCGCGCTGCGACGCTTCGATAGCATTTAGCTAAGCCCCATTCATTCAAAGGTACCATTTAGAGATAAAGTTAGAAGTGACCAAACACATCAACGTTTTTCCTATTTAAGACGAGTAGTTATACGAGCAAGTTTGGTGGTACAAAATAAAACGTAGCGCTTTTCTAAGCGGATTTAAAAGAGGAGCTACATTTTACGGCGTAATAGCACTTTTGGGAGTACTTCGACTCGGCGCAGTAACACCCTCCCTCTCCCATTATGAGATTGAGAAGGGGAGCGGACTGTTCAGGCACGCACACAGATGATAGGGGGATGCATCAACAATTCTTAGTTAAGGTAATAACATATTTTAATATTGAAAATGAGTAGACTATTCCTTTAAGGTTTAAAAACATTGAAAATTCAAATCCATAATTTGATTTTCAAAGATTTATTATAAAATCCGCAAAATGCAATAAATCCATGACAAGTTTTTTTTTTCAAAATGCTATAAATCTATTGAATCAATATATAAATGTGCATTCATGTTTGCCATGTTATATTTATTTAGTTGACTAGTGGTATACACTGATAAAAAAACATTAATGGCATTAATCAAAACAGGTACTTTGTCATATTAAGAACACTGTCATTGCTGTCATTTTTGGGACGTCGTTGCTGAAGTTTTCTTTACAGCGATCAGCTGTACAATGTTTTGGTCCTGCTCGATTTTCGTTGACTGAGTAAAATAATAAAAAGTTTTTCATAAGATCCCCTAGGGTCAATTTGTTAGCATGACAGAAGCTTGATGCTGTCATGTGAAAACAAGCAACAGCCGGCATTTTTCCTTTGCCCGAGTGGCTTAAGGGCGATCTATAGTCGTGCGTAGGTCCTACGGCGCAGCCACGGCGCAGGCTATCCGTAGCCTGTGCGTAGCTCTGCGTAGCCTGACGCGCACCTCACAAAATTTCTAACAGCGCGTCGGCTCTACGCGGACCGTAAGCGCTGTGATTGGTCCACCAGAACCCTCCCGTCAGGTAAAAAAACTGCGTCATAGGTATTTCCGTTTGAGACTGTGAAAACAAAGATGAGCCAAGTTGAGGAGTGATTTAACTCAAACTGAAACATACAGTTGTGTTCAAAATTATTCAACCCCAACTGAAATTGATTGTTTTGGCCGGTTTGACATTGATTTTGATCATTCAGTCATCCTGCTTACAATTACATCAAAGAGGCATGTGTAGGTCAGACAAATATAACATAACATTTATAATGAAATATCCACAAATGTCTTTTCTGTGCTCACATCATTATCAGTTTTATTCAACCCCCAAGTGACATTCAATCTTAGTACTTAGTACAACATCCTTTTACAGTTAAAACAGCTTTTAAACGTGAAGCATAGCTTGACACAAGTGTCTTGCAGCGATCTACGGGTTTCTTCGCCCATTCATCGTGGGCAAAAGCCTCCAGTTCAGTCACGTTCTTGGGCTTGCGCGCTGCGGCTGCTTTCTTTGAGTCCCACCGGAGGTTCTCAATCGGATTTAAGTCTGGTGACTGCGATGGCCACTTCAAAATGTTCCAGCCTTTTTTCTGCAACCATGCTCTAGTGGATTTGGAGGTATGCTTGGGATCATTGTCCTGTTGAAAGGTCCAACGTCTCCCAAGCCTCAGGTTTGTGACGGACTGCAACACATTGTCATCCAATATCTCCTGGTACTGAAGAGAATTCATGGTACCTTGCACACGCTGAAGTTTCCCTGTACCTGCAGAAGCAAAATAGCCCCAAAGCATGATTGACCCCCCACCATGCTTCACAGTAGGCAAGGTGTTCTTTTCTTCATAGGCCTTGTTTTTCCTCCTCCAAACATAGCGTTGATCCATGGGCCCAAACAGTTCTAATTTTCCACAGAACACTATCCCAAAACTTCTGTGGTTTGTCCACATGACTTTTGGCATACTGCAGTCGACTCTTCTTATTCTTTGGAGACAGCAAGGGGGTGCGCCTGGGAGTTCTGGCATTGAGGCCTTCAGTACGCAGGGTGCGCCGTATTGTCTGAGCAGAAACTTCAGTACCCACATCTGACAAATCTTTTCTCAGTTCCTCAGCAGTAACACAGGGACTTTTTTCCACTCTACGCTTCAGATAGCGCACAGCAGTCGCAGTTAGCATCTTTTTTCTGCCACGACCAGGAAGCGTTTCAACAGTGCCCTTTGCCTTGAATTTGCGAATGCTGCTTCCTATGGTGTCTCTTGGTATGTTTAACATCTTTGCAATCTTCTTATAGCCATTGCCCTTCCTGTGAAGATTAATCACCTCTTCTCTTGTCTTCCTGGACCATTCTTTTGACTTCACCATGTTTGTAACCACACCAGTAAATGTTTAGAAGGAGTTGAGTATCACAGTCATTTTAAAGCTGCCTAATTGGTGCTTATTAGGCTTTATTGCTGTTCCCTGACATCCAGAGGTGTTTTCAATACTTGATTGAAAACACTTCAATGAACCTCTGTTCTTCAGAGTGGTAGTTCTTTAAGGGGTTGAATAATTGTGTCAATGAAGAATTCACAAAAGAAACATTTACTACTATATTACAAAACCAATTGATGTCATTTTAGTTGCATATGGTTCTTTAAGAAGTCATTGTAGGATTTCATTCTGAATACAATTACAAATGTACACTAAATTCCCTAAAACCCTTAACAGCATTGGGGGTTGAATAATTTTGAACACAACTGTAAGTCGCTTTTTATTTACTTCCATCATTGCTGGTCTTCTCAAATTATACACAACAAGTTGCTATTTCTTCTTCGTTTGTGGGTTTACTTGCTTAGCTTCTTCTTCTGTGACGACTTCTGCTGCTACTGTGGTTACACGCGTGATTACTGCCAACCAGCGGTTTCGCGTGTGTTTGCACGTCGACGCGGACGGCGACGCACAAGTATAAATGAAAACCGACGCGGAACCTACGCCGTCGCTGCTACGCCGTAGGACCTACGCACGACCATAAATCGCCCTTTACGTTTTTTCCCCTCCACAGAAAACCACCACAGGTTTATCAATGCCAACAAAATTAATATTTTGTTTTTGTTTGTTTGTTGATCACGAAGTACAAACTAGATGAGGAAAACTAGGATTCTTTGTTTATTCAACGCGCCGCCATTAATGTTGGAATGCGTGGAATGGTGCGCTGTGATTTGTTGAGCGGATTTATTGCATTCTGCAGAGAAGGAGGAGTGGCGTTTATCGCGGTTTCAGGAAAAAGGGGAGAAAAGATGACAGAATAACACAGTGGATATCGGATTTTGCGTAAAATTAAGAATTGACTTTTTAATACTGACCAGATACAATACTGATTTAACTGGTAATTTGTTTTTTTTAAATGTCGTTTATCACGTTTGGAACCAAATCTGTATACATACAATAAAAACCTTTATGGAGCCTCTTTATGTGAGGTAAGGAGCAGAAACCAGCTAGGTGAGTACAAGGTACAATGAGGTAGTATAAACAGACCGGCTCAGTGCAGAGGTGCGATTGAGAAAATGTAAACAGGCTAGCACAATGCAATGACTAAGAGTACAATAAAGTGCAATGAGGAAGTATAAACAAGCCAGCTCAAATACAGGTGTCTATGAAAGCGGTGCAAGTCACAACTGAGGAAGTATAAATACAAGAGGTACATAATTTATGGCCAATGACCAAGTGCAAATGGCAGTAGAGGTAGAATGTGCAAGGAATGTGAAAAATATCAGACAAAAGGAGCATTGTAAAAGTTTAGCAGGCTGATGACTGAAGGAAAGAAACTGTTCCTGAGTCTGCTGGTTCAACAGTGAAGACTTACAACATCTTTCAGATAAAAGAGGAGTGAATAAGTTTGTGTGTGAGATGTCCTTGGTTATGCGTTTTACTTTCTGTAGGCAGTGTTTGTGGTAAATGTCTTTGATGGAGGCTGTTTTTGGCAGTTTTAATGGCTCTTTTGGGCCACTACGGTGAAGTTTGTTAAGATGAATAAGAAATGAGATTCACAATGGTGGGGATCGGGGAATTTTGTGCTATATTACTGCTGTAATGTGTTCTCAGCATATTTCTGCTGCTGTTTCACTGAGCTGACCAGATTTGAGAAAAACAATGTTTTGGGTGATCTGTTTTAGGGCTTGGTTTCATTGAAGACAATGAGATCTTTGATAATGCCATGGCGGGTGTGTGGATTAAGACGGACAGCAACCCCACGCTGCGCAGAAATAAGATCCATGACGGTCGAGATGGGGGCATTTGCATTTTCAACGGTGGAAGGGGTAAGAACGGAGAGGAAGATCTCTCTCTGCTTATGGGTAACACAGGAAATCCTACAAAAGCTGAAGGTGACAAAGTAAAACGATTACAAAAAGTGCAGATTTCCTGACAAAGGTCAAAGATTATCTGGAACTAAATTAATGATTGATTTTTAACAAAATCCCTCATGGTTTAAAACTAAGATTAATCTTTTGAATGTTAAATCATTGTCGCAGTGTTTGTGATTATAAATCTAATAGCAGTATTTATATATGTATGTCATTCAGGGTTATTGGAAGAGAATGACATCTTCAGGAATGCACAGGCTGGTGTTCTCATCAGCACAAACAGTCACCCGGTGCTGCGAAAGAACCGGATATTTGATGGCTTTGCTGCAGGTCTGTTGCTCTTCAATGCAGAATATGATGAAATGAAATACTATACTATTTCTTTTCAGTCCATTGAACTAAACAAACTTTTCTATCCCTTCGGCCTACTTTAAGGCATTGAAATCACAAACCATGCCACTGCAACCCTGGAAGGCAATCAAATATTCAACAATAGATTTGGAGGTTTATTTCTAGCCTCTGGTGTCAACGTTACGATGAAAGGTAAACATCAAAGAAGAATCATTCTCAATTATAGTATCTTTCTTGATGCCATTGACATAGTTCCCTAAAATATTTTTTTCCCTAACTGTCTAGATAATAAAATTATGAACAATCAGGATGCCATAGAAAAGGCTGTAAGCAGAGGTCAGTGCCTGTACAAGATTTCCAGTTACACCAGCTACCCCATGCACGATTTCTACAGGTAATCAGAAGGCAGGCAACTTAAAATAGTCTGCTTTGCAAACCATGGAAAAATTGTTTTAGTATTTCACCTTTTTTCTCTTCTCTTGCATTAGGTGTCACACCTGTAACACAACAGACCGAAATGCAATTTGTGTGAATTGTATTAAGAAGTGCCACCAAGGGCATGATGTGGAGTTTATACGGCATGATAGGTTAGTGTGCATTACTTTCAAACTGGGTTCAGGTGTAAAGAGAAAAGCATGAAGTACAGGTAGTTGACTTAATTATGCAGTTATTCCTTGTTAAGTTGGTTAAAGCAGGATGTAGGCAAATATGTAACAAACATATGGGTCATTTTTTTTTAAACCGTGATTTATACATCATCTAAAAGTTGAATAAATAAGCTGCTGTATGGTTTGTTTGGATAGGACAATATTTGATCGAAATGCAACCATTTGAAAATTTTGAATCTGAGGGTGCAAAAAAGCAAAATGTTGAGAAAAACTCCTTTAAAGGCGGAGTTCACGTTTTTTTGAAAAACACTTTGGAAAAGGGTGTCGGGCCGAGTACCAAAACACACTTGTAGCCAATCAGCAGTAAGGGGCGTGTCTACTAACCAACATCGTTGCCTGGGTTGCGTATGTGTGGGGTGGGTCTATCAAAAAAAAGGTCCAGATTCTATTGGGGTAGGGGTGTGTTAGTTTAGGTGATTTCAAAAATGAACATTGGCTTTTAGAGCTCATGCACCCCACCTTTAAGTTGTCCAAATTAATTCCTTGGCAACACATATTACTAATCATAAATATTTGTTAAAATATATACGATAGGGTCTTTACTTAATATCCTGATGATTTTTGACATGAACAAAATCTATAATTTTGACCCATGCAATGCATTGTTGGCTTTTGCTACAAATATACCTGTGCGACTTGTGATAGGTTTTATGGTCCAGTGACCCATGCTGGCAAAATAAGTCATCTAATTTTGAGCTAGATGCAAAAGGGAGAATAAATGGCATTTTGGTCAAAATGGAGGTTTTCATAAAAATAAGTACATTAAGCTCTTGTCTATCAATCTCAATGCTCTAGATCAGTGGTGGGGAACCCTGGTCCTGGAGGGCCACTGTCCTGCAGAGTTTAGTTCCAACCCTAATTAAACACGCCTGAAAAATCTAATTAAAGTCTTCAGGATTACTTGAAAATGAAATTCAGGTGTGTTTGGTTAGGGTTGGAACTAAACTGTGCAGGACAGTGGCCCTCCAGGACCCAGGGTTCCCCACTCCTGCTCTAGATAGTCATTAAACATCAAAAATGATCTGTATTTGTACATTTTCTGATGGGTGTACCGTCCTGAAATGCTTAATCTAATACAAAAATGCGTTTCCATCCACATATACGCGTGTCTGACATTTTTGTTTTAAAACATGTAGGAATTAGAAAATAGAGTGCAGGACTTGCTTGATGTTAACTCTTTACCAGCCAGCGTCTTTAAAAAAGTTGTCAGCCAGCACCAGCATTTTTATGATTTTCACAAAAGTTTTATGCCTACTGGAAAATGTTCTTATTTAAATAAATAAACATATAAAATATATTAAATTAAAGAACAGATCCTCTGCTTTAAAAAAAAATTTCATCCTACCTTAATTTGTTATCTTTTTATCACCTCTCAAATATGGGTTGGTTTCTTCAAAAATACAAAATTTTGAGCAAAAAGCTGAGATAATTTCATTTTTGTGAAGTGATATTACGCAGCTGCCGAAAATAGTCCCCTTAGTAACTTTCAATGGCATGGAACTATTTTCGGTCAGTGCGTAATATCACTACGCCTGCTGCAGACATGTTACATCAGCAAAGTCCTTGATTATTACACCAGAATGAAAGTATAGTTCAGATATAATCTGTTATGTCTTAAAGTTGGGGTGCATGATTTTTGAAAAACACTTTGGAAAAGAGTGTTTGGCCGAGTACCAAAACACACATGTAGCCAATCAGCAGTAAGGAGCGTGTCTACTAACCGACATTGTTGCCTGGGTTGTGTATGTGTGGGGTGGGTCTATCAAAAAAAGGTCCAGATTCTATTGGGGTAGGTGTGTGTTTGTTAAAGTGATTTTACATGTAAACATTGGCTTTCAGAGATCATGCACCCCACCTTTAAATTAATGTTTGGTTATCCATTGGGAAAAAATATCTGATTTGAACATTATATTAGATCCTTGCATTACAGTAGATATTAAAGCAGCCTGTCTCAATGTCAATCAAACAATAAAAGAACGAAGTTGAACACATATTTTTCCTGTAGTATTGTTTTTGACTTTGTGTGTGCCAAATATATTAGTTTTAAGAGTGATTTTAAGGTACGGATGCGGTAATTTAGCTTTTGAACCCTCAAAAATCTTTTACTTGATTTTTCTCTAAACTGACTTTGCTGACTCTATCAACTTTAAACACGTTTAGCTCTGTTATTTCTGTCAGATACATAATTTTAAAGTGTTTTTATAGAGAATGTCAAAATATAAAGAACTCATTTTTCATCTTATTTTGCCAGCACGGGTCACATATGTTCATAGATGATTTAAATTTTCTTCAAATTCTTTCATTTTTGATGTGATAAATCCATAGGCATTACCATAGTTATAGTCTGTAGTTGAGATGCACATATTTACCAGATCTTCTAATCTTTCCTATCTAGGTTTTTTTGTGACTGTGGAGCAGGTACATTGTCCAATCCTTGCACATTGGCCGGAGAGCCGACCCACGACACGGACACTCTTTATGACTCTGCACCTCCCATAGAATCCAATACGTTACAGCACAACTGAGACCGAGCTCATCCTCCATCACAACCTCCTGATCTTTATTTTACCTGCCCATGGATCCAGAGCGCCTGCCCTTTCTGGGCCAGTGAGACCTAGTGTGCACAGTGTGTGTGGATAACAAATACGTCAAGACTTTTGAATTTTAATAATTTTAAGAGAACTGTCTTGGGAAAGGTGAATCACAGAACTCTGTAACCGTGTAAAGCTGCCTCAGTACTGGATGCGGACTCCTGTATATTGCTAACGGAAAAGGTGTCCTGGATGCAAGGTGTTCTATTTACATCGCTCTCAACGTACAGAAAAATGATGCTTGGGAGAATGATGGAAAATTTGGAAGAGTAAAATATTGTGAAGCAATATGTTGACTCAGGATTAAGGAGAATACGGAGGTGATACCACAGTGGTATTGAGTTTGGGAAGGAAATAAAAACTTCCGTCTCACGCTGCGCGCCTGCCCGGTGGAGATTCAAGAAGAGTTTGGCTACGGTATATGTACAGACCTGACCACGGCCAGAGCCACTAGGAGCTACAGAAAGCCGTTTCTCGGATTAGAGGCAGAGCCGTACCACTATGGCTTCCTCCACGACTGTTTTTTGACAGCTGATGTGCTGAAATATATGTATGATATAAAAAAATTAACAAAAAACAATGTGATTAGCACTTGCTTTTTTAAAAAAAAATGTTAATATGTTATTCTGATCTACAAATATGATTTTAATGCTTTCTCATGTAGTTTTGTATTTTCAGGCAAAAAAAATCTTACTGTATTTGAATGTCTTTTATTTTATTATATATTATTATTATTATTATTATTATTATTGTTATTAATATTTTTGTTAGCACACGTTAGGCTTGCTGTAATCGTACTCCTGTCTCAGCATATAAGTTCTTTCTGTGAAAGAGGAATATCGAAGAAAAGATCAGAAAACACTAAATTGTCCTCCAGCATTTATTTTGTTTTTATGAGGCGACATATTTTAAGTTAAGTTAACTTCTTTTAGGTGACTGATTGATGTGCGCAACTTGTGTTCGGCGTGTTTCTGCCGCTATAAGAAGGGTTATTTTGCCTGTTGCATTCTCATTTTCAGTAATTCACTTTCAAAATGTTTGGAGCGTTTTTCCAAGCTGTTTGAAGTGTTAACCAAGGATCCAAAGAACTCTAAAACATTTGTTCACACAACTCACACAGAATGTAAAAAAAACATCCCAGAGCATTTTCATTTAGTCCATAACTGATTTAAAGTGCAACCAACATTTGTATTTATTTTATTTTTGCATTTATTGCAATACTTGTGCCTGTTTTAAGTACGATAAAGATTTTTTTTTTCAAAAGCCTCGCTGGAGTTATATTGGGGGCTTCTGGTCCCTTTAAAGCTGAGACGAGTATCTCTACAGCCCCATTGTCTTTTTGCCCCTCAAACTCCATCTATGTGTAATGTGGTGACCGTGGCTTCTCATGCAGCCTGAATTTTATGCATGTGTACCATAACATCTAGACTTAATATATTGTGAAGTCTTCAATAACCATTATGTAGATGCTAGTATGAATTTAAAAAGGGTTTAATTTGCTAGAAAAGAACAGAAACTGGTCATTTTTAAGAAAATAAACTTTATTAGATCAAAGCTGGCTGTGCTCGAGTTTGTTGACTTTTAACCGTATGTTTGATATGTAAAAAGGGAAGTTTCCTCGTATAACCTGATCAACTGTAGCATGTATTCCTGTCCATAAAGCCCTGAGACTTCTAACATCTGTCAGAGGTTTTATCAGTACGGTATACAGCTTTCAAGAGCTTGTTAAACAAGACGACCTTGATTGCAGGTGTCACCCTTCTGTAATACTCAAATACATTGAGTGCTCTACATAAAGCAAATATGGTATGCAACGTTCCTAAAGCTGTGCCATGTGCTGTTGGAGACATTTACAGCTGTGTGCTTCAGTGGCTTTTATACAGTTTGATAAGAATAGATAATTATTTACCCAATATAAAGCATTGATGTACTACAATTGCTGGGTAAATATGTGCCTAATAAATGGTCAAACAACTTAAACAAGAGTCAATGTAAATGGGTAAAAAACCTGCTGAACCGTTTTGGCCTTATATTTCTATGTTTCTTAGAATGTTTTCTATGTTTTACACTTAAAGCCCTGTTTTCAGATTGTTTACGATGAAATAGAACAGTTTTGACTGAAATTTGGACATTGATGCTGGCCCGAGAATTTTCGGGTGTTTGTTGTATCACCCCACCTCTACAATGGCTGCATAGGTGCACTGGAACAATCCTTCCTAAAATGCATTAAACTTTCGTTTACAAAGACGTGAACTCACCGAGTGGTCAGGGGTGTTCACTGATATGCTCACACAAAAATCGCTGCAAAAGATGTTTTCCAACAGGTGTTTTAGCATTCGTTGTAAACTTGTGGACCTATTTTCCCAAACACCTCACACCCATTCTTCCGTTGAGAGCTTGGATAATAGACACTCCAGCCCAGTTGGTAGCGATAATCCACTTTTGCCAATTGCAAGAATTGGCAGCGATTTTTGTATGAGCATATCAGTGAACACCCCTGACCCCTCGGTGAGTTTCATGTCTTTGTAAACAAAAGTTTAATGCATTTTAGGAAGGATTGTTCCAGTGCACCTATGCAGCCATTGTAGAGGTGGGGGGTGATACAAGAAACACCTGAAAATTCTCAGGCCAGCACCACATGTCGAAATTTCAGTCAAAACCGCCCCACCTCATCATAAACCGTCTGAAAACAGGGCTTTAAGTGTAAAATACCGAACTTGTCCTTTAAAGGGATAGTTCACTTTAAAATGAAAATTCTGTCATCATTTACTCATCATTCACTCATTTGAGTAAAACAAATTCATATAGGTTTAAAACAACATGAGGATGAGTAAATGATGACAGAATTTTCATTTTAAGGTGAACTATCCCTTTAATACAAGTCAGTTTCTCAATCATAGGATTATAATACAATTGTATTGGTCTATAATAAAGTTATATAGTACTATATTTATTTTGCAATGCAAGCCTACCACTATAAAAAGTGTGACTGTAATTTTTGTTTGTTTTGCTATCTTGGACTTGATACTGACACCCAGTGGTGGGGATGTTTTATCATCCGAAAGCAAAGACCACTGTAGAAATGCTTCATACAAATTATTTTTGTACTTTAATGGCAAAAAAGACAAAAAATAGGATTCAGCTGGTCATGTGATCTCAACCGTAGCCCTAGTGAGACAACCTTCTCCATATAAAATACAATAGTCTTTATTTGTGATGGCCTATTGATTTAAACAGACTTAAACAAATGTTACTATCAAACTTAGAGCTAAAACTTTTAATGATGACAAAATTACTGAGCGCCCCCTTTAATTTGAACAAAAGGAATATAATTTCTTGGGTTGTGCTTCATGAACTGTTTGTTAACCATGTTTTAAGATTATAGGTGTCATAAAAAATAACATTTTAAAATGGGCAGCTTTCCATCTAATGCTATCAGTACACCTTAACAAGTATTGTGCTTATTGGAGAAAATGGACTACACACTCATGAGGTAGACCTTGGGGGCCAAATAAATGGAAATGTGCAATGTTTGCACATACTTTTGTCCTTGAGCGACTTATCTATGGGAGCGAGCAGACTGGAGTGGATTGGATATTAAAGCGATTGGATGTTTGTAGTCTGACTGAAATGGTTCATATCTAAATAATATGATATTTGAGTGATAATTAAAAGTAAATACCCATGTGAATGACCAATGAATCTGAGATGAACATAAAGTCATGGCATCTATCTTAGCATAGATATTACAGTCTCACCTTTGATATATAGGGCTGTGGCTACAATGTGGGAAAGTGTAGGCCAGTAGCTTCATTTAAAACACACTAAATAAAAAAGATACAATGAGACTTAGTGTAGTAGGCCTATCTGTGAATGTTTCATGTGTGTGAGACCCTTGAGAATGAAGTAACCATGCTATATCTCCTCCCAACTATGTCCTCACTGCCCTCTGTAGAACACGTTTACAGACCCCTCCTCCAGCCCACCTCAATGCCATAAATCAATCATGTGACTGGGAAGCAACATACAAACATGGGAGTATGCATAAACAGTAG
This sequence comes from Misgurnus anguillicaudatus, assembly GCF_027580225.2. Taxonomy (NCBI): domain Eukaryota; kingdom Metazoa; phylum Chordata; class Actinopteri; order Cypriniformes; family Cobitidae; genus Misgurnus; species Misgurnus anguillicaudatus. Next base: position 21,165,483 of record NC_073340.2, on the reverse strand, counting down.
CTTCTATAACGTGGGTATGGGTTGAGGCTGAAGGCCTACTTAACTCTTTTTTTAACCTTCACGTTTGAATTAGATTAAAAGAGTATCGACTTTCTCACATTTTGGAAAGGAACAAAAATTACAATATATATATATATATATATATATATATATATATATATATATATATATATATATGCCACACTAACGGTATTTTTGACATTCTGTTTGCTTTCTCTTGAGCATAGTAGTTATGTAAGCTGTCTGGTAAGTTTAAATACTACTGTGTAATAGCCTCCGATTGGACCGCGACCCTCCAGGAATCCTTTACTAAATGACGCAACAGCATCTGACCTCATTTCCAACATAAACTGGCTGGTGGTCAAGCCACAGTCTAAGTTGTGGTCAAATTCTCAATGAAATATGACGTCAAAAACCCGAATGGTGTCTACATTTATTGACACGCTCGCTGTGATTAAAATCATGCATCCACAAACGTTGCGCTTTTTCGTCACAAACCCCTTAAAACCGAATGAATAACGTGGTGCAACGCGGAGCGCATGCTGAACGCAATTGCTTAGCTTTGCTAAAAAAGTGCTACTGCGATGCGGCAGTTGTCAGGGGGATATCGGAGTGGAGGGGGTGTGATTGGCTGAAGTGGCCCAGTTGCCTTGGCGACGGTAGGGGGGGTACGGAAGCGTTGCCGTGCGGCGTGATCTCCGCGCTGCGTGGATGGAGGAAGCAGCTGCTGATCTTTTGACACAGCGCGAGCGAAAGGCTACTGCATGAACGCACGGGAGCTTTTGTCGTCGGACTGGACAGTAGAATGCACGAATGTAAGTGAACGGGTTTCGATATAATTTGTTATGTTGGTTATTTAAAGGGAAACATTTGTTTTAATCAGATGACAAGTACGAAACGTATCTCGCGAACTGTAATCTAGCCAATAACAATCATTTGACCTGAGTCCCTCATATTGTTGTTTACGTTGAACGAATCATTGTTTTACCTCACTTCTGCTTTGAAATAGTCGTGTGTAACAAAAAATTATAAACATTTTAGACCATGTGATTTCGCTAGCCAACTTAGTTGAGTGAAATGCACGCGTTTCGCTGTCGAGCTGACACGAAACCAACCACATTACAGATATTCGTACAGCTTTACGAAATAAACTTGTATCAACAAGAAAAATATTAAGGGATTTTGTTCCGTTTTATTACCTGAACGCCACTAGATGGACAGAGGCTCGCGTGAAGCTTCGGTTTAAAGCCACGTTTTAGCTTGTCGCTAACTGAAGATCCTCGTTCTCGTCAAGACTAGTCAACATTCTTTTGACATTATCTGCGGAAGTTTTACAACACGACATACGAAACAATATAGCCCTAACACAGTCTTTAAAATTAGTTCAAACGTTACTTGGCGCGAAATATTGTCTTCCCTTTTAAATACAAAACTTAAATTTAAAATCATTCGAATGGAACGTGAATCAAACGCTCGTTATTGTATTCATATCATAGCATTTTTAAAGGTTATGGCTGAAGGTTACAATGATACTCAGTTTGTGGCGACTAGTGAGAATCTAGGGCAACTATGTAACAGGAGATCTGAGGGTGGGGGTGTTATTTTTTGCCCATTATTATACGCCGTGCATATCCATGGGCATTTATGAGATCGAAACCGAAGGTCTTCGGAGATTAGCTCGTGACTTGTTGATGAAATTGGGTGTTCTGACGCTTACGCGCACTCATTATTTCCGGCGGTAGATATGTCTGAGTGACACTGACACGTGGTCAGGGAGCGAGCATTGCTGGGAACGAGCACAGAACTTCTGCCCAGTTTGTCACATGAGCACATCGTTTAGTTCTGCTGTATACTTTTGCACTTTAGACTGTAGACTCATTGAGGCCATCTCCAATAGGCAGTTGTAATGTATTTGTGTGAAAGTTCAGTTGTAAACATAGTGGTTGTCATTTTGTTTGGATTTTTTGCTTCATATTTATTTGTCACATACCTGTGATTATCTGCATGAATTCAGATATTGCATTGGCAGCTATATGTGAAAGAGCAGAATTGCTCAGAGACTTCATTAGTATAGTCCTGTGGTAATGTACTGAATGGCAATAGTGTCTGAACAGTGCCGTTCTCTGGAGGGCTTTTGTAGGGCACAGCAAATGATCCCTTGCTTATTGCTTCTCTCCTGGCATTAAACGGCAAATTAATTAGTCTCATTATAACTCTCATGATATGATAAATAAGATCTGGCGGCTGGTTATATAGAGTATATATGTTCAAAAGCAGAGGAAAGACACGGTACAGAGTTCGGCTATATTTTAATTTCTTAAAAAAAATAATCCAGATAATTTACTGACTACCATGTCATCCAAAATGTTGATGTCTTTCTTTGTTCAGTCGAGAAGAAATTATGTTTTTTGAGGAAAACATTCCAGGATTTTTCTCGTTTTAATGAACTTTAATGGAACCCAACACTTAACAGTTTTAATGCTGTTTGAAATTGCGGTTTTAAAGGGCTCAAAATGATCCCAAGCGAGGCATAAGGGTCTTATCTAGCGACACGATTGTCATTTTTGACAAGAAAAATAAAAAATATGCACTTTTAAACCACAACTTCTTGTCTATCTCCGGTCCTGTGACATGCCAGCATGACCTCACGCAATTGCGTAATGGCGTGAAAAGGTCACGTGTTACATATATGAAACGCACATTTGTGGACCATTTTAAACAATAAACTGACACAAAGACATTAATTAGTATCATTCGACATACAACACCGTTGGAACGGTCCTCTTTCTCCACACTTGTAAACACTGGGGCGGAGTTTTGCATACGTCTATCCGTGACCTCTTGACGTGATGGCGTATTGTGTGAGGTCGCGCTGGCAGATCGGGGGACCGTGGGTGGACAAGAGGTTGTGGTTTAAGGGTGCATGCTTTTTGTTTTTGTTGTCAAAAATGACAACCGTTTCGCTAGATAAGACCCTTGTGCCTCGTTTGGGATCGTTTGGAGTCCTTTGAAACTCTGTTGAAACTGCAATTTTAAACTGCGTTGGGGTCCATTAAAGTCCATTAAAATGAGAAAAATCCTGGAATGTTTTCCTCAATAAACATAATTTCTTCTCGAATAAACAAAGAAAGACATCAACATTTTGATTGACATGGTGGTGAGTAAATTATCTGTTTGTTTTTTTAAAGCAAATGGACTAATCCTTTAACATTTTTGGGCTGTTTTTAAAAAACGCTTAACGGTAATTGATTAAAGGTTTGTCCATTAACATGTCAATGTTTTACCATATATGCTAAATGCAACCACTGTATTTTGTATATTACTTTATATGTCATGTATTTTACTTTCATGATGATGAACTTTCAATTTAGTTTAAAAATTAGTTTGATGAAAAGTGCTTGACAGTAATGCAGGAATGAGTATGTTTACATGCACAGAATAAGTGGATAACTATCAGAAATGTGCTTATAGAAACCTTATTTTCATGTCAATAAACGGCTTTGCAGAAAACTGTGTTTACATGGGATTTGGAGATTTGTCAGGTTTCTCGCAGGCAGTGACATCACTGTCTAGTCATTCAAAAAGCCGGTGGGACGTCTGTCTAAAGTTGTACTGTTGTATCTCTTCTCATGTCTGCAGAACCTGTAACATGAGCTTTTAATTTCGCAGTTTGAGTCGAGGGCAGACTTTTATGTATTGCCTTATGCTTACTTCCGCTTGTAATGTTAATTTTTTTATACATGCGCACATGAACAAAACTGTGTGAAAGCAGGATAAGGCATTTACATGCAACGCGAAATCAGGGTAATGAGCATTTATGAGCCATTCATGGGTGTTTTACAAGTTTACATGACCCTGCACGTTATCCTTTTATTAACCATAATCGGTGTAAGACGTAAGGTGTGCATAAACGCACTCAATGCCATAATAAATGTTTAAAAAATAACAGTACATTACTACAAAGCTAACATGGCACATACAAATCACAGACTGGTTAGTTTTCTATTTTTCTTCTGAAATAAAGACTACAGTACAACTTTTCGTGGATAAATTAGAAAACACATTCAGCGAATATACCTGTGGTCACTGTAGAGTTGGATTTTGGTAAGATGTTTAGACTTATCCAGACTCAAAAGCAAAGCAGATCAAACTTTATGTCCAAGCTTTTATTGCCCCTTTAACGACAACGGCTTTGTTTAGTGACCCCTCCTCTCATTATACCTCCAGCTGCACATATTTCTCATCTGCTGTTAGCCTCTTTTTGTTCCTCATGCCCTCAGTGATAGACCAGGAGGCTCACATCCCCAGGAGGCTATAACGCTGCGGTTGCCATGGCTACGTTGTGACACCGGGGCGTGGTAATCAAATATAGGCGACTGCTCTGGATTTCAGTTGCAAATGCGAGCGTTTTTCCCCCTCATTTGCCTGGGCCGTGTCACACCTCGTGCCCACCCCAACCCCCAACACAGCCTTGTGCTCTTAGACTTGGTCTGTCACGCTTCTTCTTGCTTAGCTTTCCTTTGCTTCTTTCTTGAAGGATTTAAGCCGGAGGAGCAGCCGGCAGGCCATTAGGGCCCCTGTGTCCATTGACAGTGATGCTAATGTCAGGCACTGCCTTGATGAGGAGAGCTTGCCCCAGTACCACAGCCTGTGTGTCATTGTGGTTACAATGGCCTCTTTTGTGTGGGTCACTCCTGTGTGAATAAACAGGGTGTGTTTAATTGAGACCGTAGGGTGTGACAATAGCACAGGACGAATGCCAGACAGCATGCAGTGGAGACTCTGTGAGGCCCGTGTGTATGAATGCATATATGCCACCTGCATTTAAACATTTAAGAAATTGATCCTACAGTAAACTTTGCTTTTCATTTTTGTGTGGATCGTGACGCAAAACAAACTTGTGCATTGTGTATTTACTACTGTGGATTACAGCTTTTGAGATTTCAGAACCCTTGCATATGAATGTATTTAAGTAGCTTAGCTTTGAAATGTAATGCAGAATTGTGGCAAAAGGGAGCCACAAACTAAAAACAACAACAGGGCCTTTGTACTGTACTTTGTACTCGGTCCTTTTAAAGTTAGTTTTCTTGAAGTTAGTCTGATATTCTCTGTCGAATACCTTCATCAAGTAGAATACCTGATTCTGGTATACAAGAAAAGTTGTTAATCTCCAGCCGTTTTCTAAAAGGTTACTTAGGTGACCTTCCTGCTGGGCTTTTAGATCAGCCTTCACACAGCAATGGAGATGCGCTGGGGAGCCCTTGAGTTGGAACTGATGCTTGAAAGACCAACACCAGAAGCAACAGGATAGAAAAGCTCTCTGCTTGTTTTTTTTTAAGCAGAAACCTGTAATTCAAATGGGCTTTTTAAGCATGCTTGAACACGTAGCAGACCCCTTGATCTCCATCTCCAACTGTTTTATTACAGGTCCACATGCTCTCTGCGCCACTCCGCTCTTTACTCGCTAATGTAAACATAAGCGATTCAATGGTGAATAAATCCTTCTGCAAACTTTGATGGAAATTACTTACTGAATGCTGAAAAATAAAAAATAGAATTGGGTTATTTTTTATACTTGCGTGTATGATCGCCGTTTTTTGCAATGTTACCCTGCGGTTGTTAGGGTGTTTAGTAGATTTGCTTGGTGCTGGATTTCTAGTTAAAAAAATTTATCCCAAAGACTCTGGCCTCTTCTTAAAGCAGGAATGGACCCTAGATATTTTAGCCTATTATCACGGGTAATTTATGTCCATTTTGCATTTTACATGAGAAGAAAAAGAAATTGCACGATTTCGGTTATTACATTGATATTGTGTTTAAGCGGAATTTTCGTAACGGTCTTTGATGGACTCAATTAACCAGAATGCACTATGTGAAATTGAGTCATTAGCTCCACCCACTAACCGATGCAGCCTTCAGGTTTGTTCCACTTCATGCGACGCCGCAAGAACCAACAGCCACATGGCGTCAAGGTTCCGCGAGAGCGATTTAAAAACAAACTTCTCCTTATGATTTCGCGAATCGCTCTCGCGGTACTTTGACGTCATCTGGTTTCGATTCTTGTGGCGCCGCATGAAGTTGAACAAGCCTAATAACTACTTTTACCGCTCAACCTGCTCTCAAATCAACTCTTGAAGTTAGCCGACACACGAACCCAACCAAAGAGTAACTCCGCTTTTACCGTCTCTGAAGTGAAAATCACCAAAACCCCCGATAAAAGATGACTAGAACCTGTGCAGTATGTGGATGTAAGGACAACAAATTCAGGCCACCGGGAGTTTTTATTGTTTACATCAACGCGACCCTCAGCTGATTACTCGGAAATTTGAATATGCAGCCAGCACTTTTGTCAGGAAGGTTTCGAGTACTGTTTTCAGCCCAGTTTTTCCACGGACTCAGGTAATGTAAAATGGTAAAAATATCTAAAACATAATTTGGCTTAGTTGTAGTTTTGTTTTGTATAACTATGGTAAACATACTACGTATTATGAACACGAGCAAAGCAAGCTAAAGTATCCTGTGCAGCTGTCAATCAAAGGATGTTATCATCTACTGTAAATCATCTCTCCTCAAAACCCGCCCCCCATTTAGAACGTTCAGAATTATGTAGTCGTGCATTTTTCTTCCGGTGATTTGACAACAACCCATCAAATCACTGTTACTGTAACAGTTAAAAGCTTACATTTTTTATATGGAGTTAGTACATTTGATGGCAGCACAATGAACTACATATATGTGATGAAATATAGTGTTATAGCATAATGTTGTTTTTGGGTGGACTTCTGCTTTAAGTGCAAAGCCTGGAATATCGTTTTTCGTGTACGCGCACAGTCAACTCGTAAGTGAACACAGACATCCGACGCATGCGCATTACGACAAAATGCAATGCATCTTCTGTGCTACAAGACTACATTCTCCTGTATGCCCATGCGCCTACGTGTACAATGTACACTGGGTTTTAAAAATCCGGTGGTGCACGTACAGTACACACGCGCACTCTTTTGATGACGAGAATTGCGCTACGCGCACTGTATGCGGACCCTCGTGTACACTTAAAAAAATTGACTATACTTCGGTTTTAAGTCAATAGTGTTTATTTGATCACCATATTTTGAATCAAACAACGAAAGCCAAAAGTACACTTTTTCTCAACAAGCGTCATATTTTAAACTTTAAAGTAACATTCAAGTCTACAAAACAAGTTATTACTAGAGTTTATGTGTCTATTCATATCTTACCCTGCATGTGAGCAATAACTATTATTATAGCCTCTTAGATCATTTAGCTCATATTTATGTTTTATACATTCAATAATACAGCATTAAACAATGCCCCTGCTATTCAGAGAGCCCAGCTGTGAGATTGTATTCCCCCTTATTGGATTTAAAGGAGTAGTTGTATTTGTAAACTGCCCCTCCCTTAGATAGAAGTTGAGTTTGTTTGTGTTTTAATTGGCTAAAAGCAGTAAAGTGACATCATTAGCATTTTCTGCATGTGTGGCTGGAGTGTTTGGAGATGGGCTGATAAGTTTGTTTTAGGGGGAGTTATATTTGTCTTGCTAATGAGTGCCACATTGAGTGTGGCGATCAGGTCTCTGGTCAGGACGGGAAGCAGACGTACTTATGTTATAAATTACATACTTGTTTTTCAGTGGCTATATGGAGAGAGACAACCAGAGTTACAGAAAAGAAGAACAGCATGCGGTGTAATGTTGTGGGGAGTTTCAGCTTTCTATAAATGTTATAAATGTGGAAGTTTTCAGCACCTTTTAATACAGTGAGATTTGTAGAAGGTTTGTATTTGTGTCGGGGGTGTTTTTGAATGATTTGGATGGAAGATGGAGAACCTCTCTCTGCTACCTTCAGTCTGCTCTTCAGAGTGAGAAAGAGAGTGATTCAGAGCAGCACTTTATGTGATTATTTATTTATTGATGTGCTGTATGGTTTCCATGGTAGTGGGTATAATAGTGGGCAGAGAAACATTCACTCTTCTAGGCACTCAGCCTCTTTTACTTGAGCTGATTATTTATTTATCAATATTCAGTGTGCTTTCCATGCCTGTCCATTAGAGAAAGTCACTTAGTCTGTGTCAGTGCAGGTTTCTGATTGGTTTCTGTAAGCTATTCTCTGCTTTGAAGGCTTTTTGTTTCTTTAGGCGTTGTGGGGCGCCAGGTTGGGCCCCAGCAATCAGATGAACAGACTTGAACTGAACATCACTTATGCTCTCTTTCCAGGTCTGTCCTATTGTGACGTGACATGTAGACAACAAAATCCGAGAGGCCGGATGTATGCAAATTATTTTGGGAATTGAATGCGAGTGGGGGGGGGCAGTGAGATGAATTCTACGTAAGGAGGAATTTCTATGAAACTGAGATGTTCAGAATGTTTAGCACTTTTCGTATGTTTGTGAATACGGGTAGACTACCGTTATTCAACTAAGACAAGGTAAAAACGTTTTTTTCATTCTCTGTCACCTTGTAAATGCGGCCATAGGCTAAAGCCCGATTTATAGTCGTGCGTAAGCTCTTCGCCGTAAGTTATCCGTAGCCTGTGCGTAGCTCTGCGTAGCCTGACGTGCGCCTCCAAAATTTTTAACAGTGCGTCAGTTCTACACAGACCGCATGCGATGTAATCGGTCCACCAGAACCCCTCCCGTCAGGTAAAAAAGACTGTGTCATAGGTATTTCCGTTTGCGACGGGGAAAACAAAGATGAGACAAGTTGAAGAGTGATTTAACTCAAACTGCAACAAAAGCCGCTGTTTATTTACTTCAATCATTGTTGGTCTTCTCCAATCAAACACAAGAAGTTGCTGTTTCTTCTTCGTTTGTGGGTTAACTTGCCAAGCTTCTTCTTTGACGGTCGCGCTGCTACTGTGGTTACACACGTGGATACTGCCCACCAGCGGTCTGCGCGTGTGTTTGTACTACGACGCGGACGACAACGCAAAATTGTAAATGAAAAATGCCGTAGGACCTACGCCTAACTATAACGAGCCTTTAAGCGTCACTTTTCATGTTTCTGCGTTGTCCGTGCGTTCGCGTCAACGTGTATTTACACATTCAGACCACTAGTCAGCATTATCCACGTGTTTAACCCACAGCAGCAGTACAACAAACAAAGAAGAAGCAGCTTGGCCATTGCCAGTAAACCCATAAACGAAGAAGAAGAAGAAGAAGAAGAAACATTTCGTGTGAATGTTATGTTAAAAAGACCATCTGTGATGCAGGAAAATGGACAGCGACTATTGTTGCAGCATATGTTTGTCACAACCTCAACTTATCGACCTATCTTGGTTTTTTCGCCATAAACAGAAATCTGTATGAGGTTTTTTTTACCTGACGGGAGGGGTCCTAGCAGACCAATCACAGCACTTTCGGGCTGTGTAGAACAGACATTTTTGCAGAGGTGCCCGTCAAGCTACACACAGCCTACTTTATAGAACCCTGCGCATGACAATAGACGGTTTCATCGGACGCATGTGCGCTGACGCGATACACGTCTGGATTCGAACTTTACTTCCAGTTTTTTTTTTTTTATGGTCTGACTAGTTGCTAAATGATCTCTTGAACAAATGATGCCTCGTCGAAAATAACAAATGTTTTGGTTTCCTAGGTAATCTACGTGTTGTTTTTTGCTTATACAAATAAACTACGTTTAAAGAATTTTGTTGTTATTTATTCTTAGCGGAGTTTACCGGAAGTTACGTGCGGACCACGACAGCTGCATGTTTATGTTGTTACTGCTGAAACCGTAGATAAAGCCAGCTTGAATCAGACAGTTCATTACGATACGAAACAATATCGTTTTTCTCCGCCAGCAATGCAATATTTGGGGATACATTAAACACTTCTTCGAAGCAATTACAATTCAATTTGATTTATTTATTAATATTTTTAAATTATGTGCCTACTTAAGCAGTTACATTTTTAATAACTTACAAGTCCAACAAAAGAATATAACATTAAAGGCGGGGTGCATGATTTTTGAAAAACACTTTGGAAAAGGGAGTCGGGCTGAGTACCAAAACACACCTGTAGCCAATCAGCAGTAAAGGGCATGTCTACTAACCAATATCGTTGCCTGGATTGCGTATGTGTGGGGAGGGTCTATGAAAAAAAGGTCCAGACTTTATTGTGGTAGGGGCGTGTTTGTTTAGGTGATTTCAAATATCAACATTGGCTTTTAAAGATCATGCACCCCGCGTTAACATTTATTAAACTCTCTAAAAATGGCACAATCCCTCTCATAATTGGAACATTTACAACAACAAACTAATAGCAAAAAATACACTATTTAAAATAAAGAAAAATGTCAAAATGTCACACAAAATCAAGCTTGGCAACAGTCAAAGTCTTTCAGTATTTTGTGCCAAAATGTGCAATAGAAAAATAAATTCAATTGAGAAATAAATTGCTATTAAAAAATAAAGCTGTAATACTTTGATCTGTCACACCTCAGATCAAACAAGTGCTGCAGTGGTCTCTCTCTTGAGAGATATTTCTTTAAAAAAAAAAATCAATTGTTCAACATGTTCAGGAGAGAGGACACTGCGTTTTGCATGGACAATATTACCTGCAGTGTAAACACACGCTTGCCTTCTTTTGCTGTTTTCACTGCTACAACTGCTTTATTGTTGCATTGCATTCACTTGCTGACACTAGCAGATTAAAAAAAGAAAATGCGCACTTTGGCGGCAATGTGTAGATGGACATTACGTCAAGGAATGAGGATGTATAGAGTGTCAAAATAAATGTACCTCAAATCGATATTTTATGTGTGGCATTGATGCGTCGTATCGTTAGAAATGTATTGTTACACCCCTACTAGGTTATCTAGTGTAGTTGGGCTGGTGTGATATTATATTAAAGATAAGAGGCATGGTTCTCTTAAACACTTAAGTAAGGGGCCCTTAACTGTGTTCTCAAGGACTCTTTAAGGACCTCTTAATTCCCACAAGAGAAAGGGGAATGGATGAAGCAGAGAGAAAAGAATAGTTGTGCTGGAGTAAGAAAGTATGCATGTATGCAAAGACCGACAATTAGAAAATAACAAGAATGTGTGCATAGAATAGAACTTGACTTAATGCATTGAAGATTTTTTCTGGACTGTAGTGACTGTAACTTACATTGAACGGTATAAAAATAAAACACAGAATGTACTGCTATAAAGCCACTGACTATTTACTATCAAATATATACGTCAGTGTCTGCTATAAAGACTCAACTTTTATTGTATTTTATTTGTGATCATACATGTGGTAGATTTTTTTTTAAGTTTGGTTATAATTTCCCCTTCATGAAACCGCCCGTGTGCATTTTATTCTTGATTCGATCATAAACTATCTCATGATGTGCTGTTCTATTATGCTGGTGAATGATTACAGTGTCAGTGTGTTAAACTTTTTGTTGCAATTACGTGCGTCGTCACTACGACACACCCTTTACTTTTCATATTTTGTTAATCCAGTATCGGTAATTCAGACATAGGTGGGTTACGAACAATTCACACACACCTTTATGTATTTTATTTTAACCATTTCTGTTTACCTCCACAGACCCTCCTGGTTTGATGGGTCCGATAATTGGGATGTCTCCAGATAAGAAAGCTGAATCCCCAGGAGCGCAGGCCGTGTGCGGAGCAGGGACTCTCCCTGAGGCAGAAAGCGCTTCTAGTCCAATGGCCACCAGTCTGGACCAGATCAGTCGAGCCGGGGGACTGAGCGTCGTTGGAGGTGAATCTGAAGACGATGAGCTAACCAACCTAAACTGGCTTCACGAGAACTTGCTGCAGAACTTTACTCTCGGAGGACCCGAGGCACAACCCAACAACAGCCCGCTGTTTGACATCGAGGGAGGCGGCGGATCGCCAAACGGCAACACAACTTCGTCCGCCTCTTCCGTTTCAACGGGGGGCGTGGGAGATCCTTACAAGTCAAAGCCTCCCTTCTCTTTCTCCTTACTGATATACATGGCAATCGAGCAGTCGCCCAGCAAATCTCTCCCCGTGAAGGACATCTACGGCTGGATCCTCAAGCATTTTCCGTATTTCTCTAGCGCCCCTACTGGCTGGAAAAACTCAGTGCGCCACAACCTGTCCCTCAACAAGTGCTTCTGCAAAGTAGAGCGAAGCATAGGAAAGGTAAGGGGAATTCCCTTGTGGTGTACATTGGAACATCATCTTTTTCTCAAGAATGATTCACACGGCATTGCTGCAGATGTTACACTAACTGGGTCAGTGTATATAGTCACAGACTGCAGTGTGCTAACAGGGTAGTCAAGAGGAATATCGGTTTAGGGCTTTTTGAAAGGCAATAAATTCCAAGCAGAACACAATGGAGTACGGCAGGTGTTTTCATAGTTTGTATGTAAACCGTAGATGACAATGATTTATGGAATGGTGAGGCTGATATGTTTCATTAACGTGTGACATTGTGTGAATCTGTGGGTTTCATGCGTCTCAGCCTGGTGTCTGTTGCCATGGCGATGTTTCCTCTTTCCTGTTTATGAACACGGCTAGTCAAGTGAGTCAAGGTCATATTCCCCCTGCAGGACCGCACCTTAGACAAAGGGTGATGAGTTGTGTATTCATACACACACAAAAACCCAAAGCAAACACTATGCAAAAATTCCACACCCCTCCCATGAGGTCGCCATAGTTTAGTTTACTAATGATTATTAAGCAATGGATGGTTTTTGTGGTTATATCGCACAGACTGTTATGTTATCGCACAGTCAGATGGTGTGGCCTTTGCTCATTTAACCTCACAACAGTGGTTTTAATATCATGCTTGTTTCTTGCACTTCTGACTCCTCCCCTTTCTGTTTCCTCTAGACCAATGGGAAAGGCTCTCTATGGTGCGTTCACCCCGAGTTCCGGCCCATGCTGATGCAAGCTCTGAGGAAGCAGCACTTCCCGAATGCACATGCCTTCTGCACCCCTCCTGCCTCCCCTCCGAGGTATTAACACTGGGTTGTTTATATCCCATACATTTTTACTGAAAGCACAGAATTTTATCAAAACTTCAGTCAACTTCATATGAAAAAAATTTTGGTTTACTGCTAATATTTTGTGTTAACTTAAATCTAAATGGGTCTCATTCACTAATAATTGCGTACGTACGATTTGTTTATATGTGTAGAAAAAATAATGTGTAATATAATGTATATAATAATAATAATATATTGATCATGTATAATAATATATAACACAGAAAATATTATAATATAAAATATAATCATGTACATGTTATATATCAACATTATTATAATCATTATAGCTTAGTATTTGATTATAGTGTACGTGATTATTGCGTGCGAGTGGTTTTAGGTTTTCTTGAATTTTTGCGTACATTTAGAAGACATTTTAATACGAACGTTTTTGTTGAATCAAGATTCAGGGTTCCCACGGGTCCTTGAAAGTTTGTGAAAAATATACATGCATAGATACAGGTCATTGAAAGTGCTTCAATCTATTTTATGCAAGAAGTTTTCTGGAAAAAAATCCATATTATTCCCTGTGTAGTGTAGGATAATATCATAAAATGTCTAGCCTTTTAAGCACACGTGCTAAACTGTTCGCTTTAAATGCTTATATCTTCTGTATGCGAATGTTGATTCATACCAAAATGCTTTTTTGCATTGTTGTGTTTGACACATGAAAACGTCTCGGGTTACGTATGTAACTGTTGTTCCCTGAGAAGGGAATGAGACGCTGCGTCTCCCTAGCCATACTTCCTGCGTCTCTGTAACGCCATCTTTGGCAATATTTCAGATAGCGATATACTTCCTGGCTCCCGCGTCACCCTGTCTTTGTCATTAAGCCCACCTGGTTGAATTTGATGTACACATTCAGACACACTTACCCCTGGAGGCGTCCCCAAAGTGTCACTCCAGTGACGCAGCGCGAGTTCCCTCGAAAGGGAACTGTAACAATGTATCTGAAAAGGTAACATTATGCTCTCACTTGAAATGTGTCCCCACATTTAGTCCTTAAATTTGAGGGTATTTGACCTGGAAAGTCCTTGAAACGTCCTTGAATTTGACGATTTTGTATGCTTAGTAAATGAGACCCATTGTCTTAATTTTTTCGCGCCCGTATATAGTTATGTAGTAATCTCCCTCTCTTCTCTATAGTGCCTCTTCTCCTCCTCATCACCTTTTCTTGTCCGAGCAGGGCTGTGCCCTTAAAGGTTAGTAGTACACTTCATTGGTTCACATACTTCACAATTCGCTCACATTCCTTACTTATTATTATTAGCAGACATATCATCACACATTGAAAACTATCACTCATCTCAACTGCTTTTGTTCTGATCACCCCCTACTGGCCCAGTCCACATACTGCACAGTGATGCCATCTCTTTCCTGTATCCGTAACCTTGACAACCAAGGCAGTGATACTTTTAAATGAGAGAGAGAGACTGTTTCGCCACTGGGTGGAAGTGACTCATTCACTTAAACGCACACATACACAGGCAGAAACGCACACCAGTACCTGTGTGTGTGCGCATCAAACATTTCTTTCTTTTTACAGAATGTGATTTTGATGCTGCCTCCGCCATGATGCTGTTAAAGTCTGCCTCCGAGCAGAACATTGACTCATGTAAGACCGCTATCATACATCCACATCTTTTTTTTATTATTCATGTATCGCATCAAAAAACACTATTTATTCATTTATGCACATAAACCAATCATCAGTTGTGACTCTGCATATGGTTTATTTGACTCATATGATCAAGACGGACCCATAGATCTCTCGCGAAGGGATGTAGTGGTTGTGATTCGCGATCCAAAGCAGGATCACAATTACAGCAGCACCCCCGCCACTCCCTGCCAGAAGCCTTCACAACCACTCGACTTTAGTCTGGGTTTGCACCACGAGCGGGAAAAAGAAGATCGGGGCAGATGGGTTCAGGGCCCGTTATCAGGGAAGAGGAGCAGGAGAGATTCTCGGCCTGAGGTGGACGAGGAGCTTAAGGAGGCAGCCGGTTCGCTCCTGCACCTGGCCGGCATTCGCACGAGTTTAGTCGCCTCAAGACGCAAGAGCAGGAAGCTCAGTAGGAATTGAGCCCCTACCCTGCAAACTTTCTAACCCCACCCCTATCCTGTGACCTGCCCGACCTCCTTATTCTGGTTTGGTGTATCTTCCTCCTTGTCTTGGTTTTTCTTTGGTTGTTTTAACCGGGATAACATCCTGGTCTATTCATCAAACATGGCAATACGAACACAGGAGAGAAAAGCCATACGGACATCCCACATCATTTAAGTTTGTCAATGACATTGTTTGAAGATGTTAATTGTCAAAAAAGCTTCAGACTTTTACAGAAGATTTGCATGCTTCCACCTCTAAATCAACAAAAAACATATTTATACAGAAAGTGAATGCATGGATTTAAAGAGCTCCTTCATCCTCTCCTGTTTCTGCATAATAGAGGGGACATTTTTGTAAGTGCCATTGATTTAGGATCATAAGACATTGGTTCATAAACATGAGACAAAGAGAAATGCAATAATTAGTTGACCTAAATACCTGTAGTTATTTTATTTTTGTACTGCTGGTTTATATCCTGTGTGGTGGTGATGGCATGCCAATGGGAGCCTTTTGCTGACGCACTTATGATGTCAAAACCGTGTGACTTCGCTCTAGCGTCCTCATTGGATCAGTTTGCATCCCCAACCTGACCACTATGACTTTGAGAACCTGGGGGACAGATCGAAAGCTTTTCGTTGCATGCACATAAGTGTTTCTCCACTGATCTGCATCACCAGGTGTTTTATCATCCCACCCTGCACTGACATGAATAAATGCTTTTCATTAAAGGCCAATCACAACAAGAACTTCTTTACATCTACTGCAAGATATGTAAACCACTTATCCCTCACTGCTCCTTGGTGCAAAGTGTCACCGAATCAGGCTGTTGTCATGTTTTTATTGCTTCGACCTGTGGGACAGTACCTCCAGTAATGGGTTTTTCACGCTTCTTCAAACTTCCAGAGTTCCCAAAGCTGAGAGGGAACTAGAGACAATGTGAACTGCACAATAAGCTGGCCTGCAAAGAAGCAAAAACTTTTTGCGTAGCTCACTCGAGGAGCTGACCGAGAAAAGTCATAGGAACAGAACCGCAGGAAGTTAAATTATATTTGTGTAGCAAGGAGCCGAAAGGCGATCGGAGAGCCAGAAACACTCTACAGGAATATAACTGAAGCATCACTGGGTGAGGAGTAAAAACTTTCTGGACTACAGTTACAGATCGCCAAAGTTGATGCTCACAAAATTCGCTTGGCTGTGTGTACGCTGTGACCCTGAACCATTGTTTGTTTGATTTGATTGAGGTTTTAATTGTTTGTTTGAGGCTACGTGATAATTTTATATACCCGAGCATGTGAAATTGTGAAATGTAACTGCCATCTGCCCCCTCACACTGGCATAGCAGAACCTAGAACTTATTATTTGAGTTCAATAATATTATGTCAAAACTGCCTATCCTTGTAAAGTTATTTTCCTGTCACTTTAACCATGGCTGCCAATTTCTAGACACCCCCCTGCCTCTTCGGCTGTGCATTGTGCTGATACTGAATGCAAGTATTAATGGAAGGGGGTAAGAAGTAGTTTTAGAACCTGATGCCAATTTTGAAAGAAGCTGCCTATTAATTATTATTATGTTATTATTATTAATTATTAAAATATGAGCCACTTATAGTTGCCACTTCCCCATCAATTTTGTCGTGTTCATTTGCCATGTGTTTGTGGCAGACTGAACCTGATTTTTTATTTTGTAAGCTAACCTCTGTTAATAAAAGGTTTATAAAGTTTATTTTTGCCAAAGATATGCAATTGTTGCATTATATATGGTATTAAAGAATAAAGAGTTCTTTCTTTTACCTATTTATTGTTTCTTTTTGCTCCTTATTATAAAACGACTTTGAAGTAACTTTGAAGTAATAAAGTGACTAAATTCAGGAATAGAATCAGAATAATTGACTGGGCCGTTCAAATATTTGAAAATAATGCACACCCAACGCGTCGTGCTGTTTCACCACGGTTATCACAGACATTGCTAAGACATTGCTCTGGTGTTTTTTTTTAAGACAGGTCAGGTGTGGGTTTATCGAGAAATAATGCATCCTCTTGGAACGTTTCTCAACCAATCAGAATAAAGCATTCAACAGCCCTGTATACAAATTGAATACTGATGATACCTTTAAGGATAATGTGAAAAAATCTAGATGTTTTTTGAAAAGATAAACATTTTTAAAATTTAAAGGATTAGCAGTGTACACAACACAATAGGGGATTATCACGCTTCCGGGTTTCGTGGGCGGGATTTGTCAACTTTGTGCATGTCCACTTCCGGCGCAGTTAGATGAGGTATTTAACATCCTGTTAGGCAGCGGTGAATGTAAGTTAACGAAGTACAAATACTTTGAATCTATACTTTTACATTTTACAAACTTCATTACATTTAGCAACAAATTATCAGTGTTGTGAATACTGCAGCGGTCAATAATATATCTATCAGCATTTAATGGGGCAATCCCCAACAATCTGGACTTTTACTTTACTACGTTTCTACAACACCATCTTTCCTTTACGTACCTTTCTCAACAACTTTCTGTTCATTCTGGACCAGCAGAACTGGCATTACGATCCACCGGAAGTGGACGTGCACAAAAATCACTGAAAGCGGAAGTACTACGTATCAGCGTGATAATCCCCTATTATATTGATTCAGATGAATAATATTGTTGAGATCACGGTCAGAGGGATTATTTTTCACTCTTGAGCAGTGTTGGGGAAAGTTACTTTAAAAAGTAATGCATTACAATATTAAGTTACTCCCAAAAAAAGTAACTAATTGCATTACTTAGTTACTTTTCATGGAAAGTAATGCTTACGTTACTTTTAGTTACTTTTGCGTTACTTTTTCTTGGCTAAAGCTTGATCTCTTTCAGGCCTTGCAGGTGTTTTTATGACTGAAAAGTTCTGCATTCAGAAATTGCATATTTCATCACAAAAATGTTTAGCTCTGGCCTGCCATCTCAGTTTCTGACTCAAACTGTTTCCACACAGGCACAGAGAGTGCATACGTTTAGTTTAATTCAGTACATATTTTTTAATCAAATTAATTAAACTAAAAAAGTAACTTGAGTTACTTTTTTTGAAAAAGTAACTCAAATATTAATGTGTACTTTTAAAAAGTAATGCGTTACTTTACTCGTTACTTCAGAAAAGTAATATTATTACGTAACTCAAGTTACTTGTAATGTGTTACCCCCAACACTGCTCTTGAGTGATAAAACGTTGACAGTCAATCAAAATCTATTACAATTTTAGCACACAAAGTACAATAAACACAATGCTGTTGTCTGTTTTTTATTCTTGGTGCAAACAGGCCTTTATGTCTACTTTTCAAATGTCAGTACACTACACATGTACATTAGTACTTTCTTACACATGTCACATGACCTTATCACATGGCATGTTTACGCAATCGAGTGGCACCCATAAACAAGCAGTTTGCATGCTTTTCATTTTACATGTTTGATAGAATTTTGTGTAAAAATGTGGATTGGTAGTCTGACCAAATAATGGCCAACAAGAAGATTACATTGTTCATTGCCAGCTGTTACTGTTCTGACACACCTAGTTTGTATGCATGCTATGCATACAGACAATGCATAGGCCTACTGGTATTTTAAATAGAAATGGTTTGTTATGGGTGATATAACTGTAGGTACATTTGGTGTCCAAAGTCTTCATTTTTTAGTCTTTAACAATATAATATTTGCTGTAAAAATGTCTTATAGATGGGTTTTAGCGGCAACGACATGAACAAACGGCTTTTAGAATCAATAACAAGCAAATGTGTAAACGCGTCAATGCGCGTGGGTCTGATTAAAACCTTTCCGCGTGTGGAGTGGACCAAAGTTAGCAACCGGTCTGTGCTTGTTTTTCACTCTGGCTAGTGACTAAATTGACCTGTGAAACAAATACCGTGTGTAAATAAAAATGTTTCGGTTTCCTAAAAAAGAGGGGAGACAGAGCAAGAAATTTGGCAGGTAAGAATTTAAGTATCTGTGGTACATTCCTTTTTTTACACAGTAACGTTGCCCTTACGAAAATTAACCAAGGTTTTACTACAGTTAAAAAAAAAAAACATGTTTACCAGTAAAACCATGGTAACCACAAAATAACCATGGTTTTGACAACCATGGTTTTCAAAAACCATAGCTAAACCATGGTTAGTGTAGTAAGATGGTTTTGCTGATAGTAATTAATACACCAAAAAAAAAACACGGTTACTACACTTTTACCACAATAAAACCATGGTTAATTTTCGTAAGGTTAGTTCATTCACAGTATAGTAGCCTAGTTAATACGTTTTAGCTATGAATTGAACTAAGGCAATTTACTGTTTATTTATTTTCGTTGTTATCAGAAATAATCTAGCTTTACTGTAGAAAGACACTATTGTTTGATTCTATGCACTAGTCTACCGGAAGTAAATTTGGTCCACAAAAGCCGTTAGTTTATGTTGTTATAGATGAAACTGTTTATAGCTGAAAATCAAATCATCCTGTTGTGGGAATTGTGTCAATTCTGTTACTGTCAAACTCTGATACTAAGGTAGAGTGTGTGTGTGTGTGTGTGTGTGTGTGTGTGTGTGTGTGTGTGTGTGTGTGTGTGTGTGTAAATAAAATAATAAAAAATATAACCATTTGAAAAAAGTAGAAAAATGACTGGACAAATGCACATGCAATTACAATCACCCACATAATCTGTTTGTTTTCAGAACCTCTGCTTTAGGTGTATTACAGCGCCATCTTGTGATGAAATGTGTTCATAGACAATATTTGCTAACACAAATTGTTAATTTTATTGTATACAGAAATAACTACAGAACTAAGTGTACACAATCAAGATTTATTTAAAAGTCATGGTACTTTTTGTAGAACCCAGGTCTCAGTCAGGGCCATAGGAAATAAGTTGTTGCCAGAACATCGCCTCGAGTTTTTAAACAGTAATGATTATCTTCTAAAAGTTAGAGAATGTAGTCATTTAATGGAATCCGTTTTAATGGATGCTCTCTGCCTTCGTGTGTGGCTTTTCTACCATTCACTATCCCTTGACCTGTATCATTGAACCTGTGGCCTTGATTCGTGAGCCATATCTTTATAACAGATTCCACATCTCTGTGGACTTCCTTAGCCTGTTTGAGGTGCTAGTTCAGGGTGGCGTGTATCACAGCTGCTGTAACTGGCACACAGTCTCCACTCCCACTGAAACACTGAGGCAAACACTCTGTGTCTCACTGCTTAAACATTACTGCAGGTGCAAAGATAAGATTGAAAAGAACAGACTTGTCTTGGGCGGAGGGAATCGTTTTTTGTATTAGGCCTCTGTGTATGATTTTGTGAAGGGCAAGCCTTGTGTTTGCTATTTTTATGTGGATGTCCATTGAAGGATGCATTGGATGTGCCATAACTCCAGTTAAAGCTTTCTCTGGACTGTTCTCATAACCTCTCCCATACTGCGAGTTGGACAGCGAGGTTATTGTGACCTTGAACAAACCATTCCAGTTCTAAAGGACTGGAATATTTGTGATAAGAGGGGGGTGATGACAGGGGCTATAATGTGTACTAAGTTAAAACAGATGAGAACTCAATTTTCCTTTTTAAAACAGGACTATTTTTATATTGTAATTAATTTTTAATATGACTTAATTAAATTTGATATCTAGATAATCTTATGAATAAATGAGTTATTTTGTGTGTTATCCTTCTGCATTTATTTATATGCCTTTAAGTCATGAATTTAACATAAACTTTACTACACTTGGGCCTGGTTTCACAGTCAATGTTTAGTTAAAGTCAGTTAAATTAAGATGTTTAAGCATCTTTTATAAACATGCCTTTGAAAAAGACGTTACCAGTGTGTATAGACAAATCAATGGCACTGGCATATTTTAGGATCTGTCAGTGAAAGTAATTTTAATTTGAGACCGCTCATACATGTGTTTTAGTTTAGGACTATGTTTAACCTTGTCTTTAAAACCAAGGGTAATTTTTTTGACTTAGGAAGACATTTTAGAAAGCATCTACAGTAATGGCAAAAAGTAATGTCCAACTTTGAACGATTGACATCATTGCTCTTATTTGAAGATTTTATTATGAAGATCCATAAAAATGTTGTATGGATGTTGCATTGGTGTCTGTTAAGAATTTATAGAGGATTGAGAAAAAAATTACACGTGTGCAAAGTTTATTAAGACATAGCCCGGGACAATGACTACAAAATATTACAACAAAACATGTTTAACAAGTATTAATTAACAGTGTAGTCAATGTATCCAGATAACTAATGAGCTTTTCATTTTTCTTTGCATTTTTTGTATACTTAGTCACAATTAAATTAATTTTTTTGGAATATTGTGGCTTTTTTTTTTACAAATAATCTGTAAGATTTTTTTATATATATAAAAAATGAATGTGCCCTCATAATCTTTAAAGGGCCATTAAAAATAAAAATGCTAATTTTTCAGCTCCCCTAGAGTTAAACATTTGAATCTTACCGTTTTGGAATCCATTTAGCTGATCTCCGCATCTGGCGCTAGCACTTTTAGCATAGCTTAGCACAAGCCATTGAATCTGATTAGACCATTAGCATCGCGCAAAAAAACCCCCAAAGTGTTTCAATAATTTTCGTATTTAAAACTTGACTCTTCTGTAGTTCCATCGTGTACTAAGACCGACAAAAAATTAAAAGTTACGAATTTCTAGGCAGATATGCTAAGTACTATACTCTCAAACTGGCATAATAATCAATGACTTTGCTGATGTAACCTGGCTGCAGCAGGCATAGTGATATTACACACTGCCCGAAAATAGTCCCCTTGGTTACTTTCAATAGCAGGGGACTATTTTCAGGCACTGCGTAATATCACTATGCCTGCTCCAGCTTTCTGTCAGATGCTAATGGTCTAATCAGATTCAATGGATTATGCTAAGCTATGCTAAAAGTGCTAGCGCCAGACGCGGAAATCAGCTGAATGGATTCCAAAACGATAAGATTCAAATGTTTAACTCTAGGGGAGCTGGAAAATGAGCATATTTTCCAAAAAAGTGGAATGTCCCTTTAATCAAAACCGCACATGTCCTTGACACGATCTCTGCTCCCTACTGAAAAATCCAGCTAAGACCAGCATAAGCTGGTAGCTGGATTTTGCTGGTTTAAGGTGTCAGTAGCTGGTTTAAGCTGGTCCTCCCAGTATGGCATAGCTGGTCATGCTGGTGGGTCAGCTGGCCTTCCAGCCTGACCAGCTAAGTCCAGCTAGACCAGCTTGCTACACTAGCAATACCAACTAAAACCAAGCTGGGAGATCAGCTAAAACCAGCTTATGTTGGTCTTAGCTGGGTTTTTCAGTAGGGTTTACTTCCAGTCGTATGGTATGGCAGGTGGGCGTGGCCTGGGAAAAGATCCAGCCCTACCTTTTTTCATTTTATAAGCCGATTCACTCGGATATAGGCCTACATCACCATGGGGGAAATAAGACTACTATCATCGTTTTATTGTGACTAAACGAAACCCAGATTTCCAAATATGCTGTGGTTGATTTTTTGGCATATTATTTTCTCCAAGAAATACCTTAAGGTTTAGTGTTTCGTCCATTTTGTACCATACGCTTCATGTATTAAAAGCAAATATTGTACAATTTACCACTATGCAGTGTGTACAAAATCATAAAAAATCTAAATACTACATGTTGAAAAATTAGATGATGTACAGAATTTGTAGTAAAATATAGTATTTTTTACAGTAATACATATAGACCCTGTTAAAAGTCAATCAAGCAGCATCTTGTGAATGGTGTAATTACTTTTAGATCTGAATCTGTTAAAAGTCAAGCAGGATAATTTCACAATATTATTTACATCAGGCCAAGATGCATGTACCCCAATTCACCTTTAGGACAATCCTTTCAGAATGTCATATCAACCAAACTTTGTCCAAAGCATGATTTACTATATTTCTTATTTTTCCTCATTTTCGCATATCAGCGTATATTTTCAGTTGACTTATGGTGGAAAGATCCAATATTAATGCACTTGGGCGATCTGCACCAGAGAGTACAGCGTACCATCACTAGTCTTCGGTGAAGGCACAGCAGCTCCGTTTTGACCCGAAGAGATCTCTGTGCGGTAGATGTGGGCGCGGGTTTTAAAGCATCCGAACCTGCTGGTAAGAATGAAGAAATCCCTCTTGAAGGTTTTTGTGAAGAATGCGTACAGAAACGGATTAGAGCAGGAATTGATGGGGTAAAATAGCACCAGCAAGACTTTGGCGTGAGAGACGGTTATAAGTGGTAGTTTCAAGGCTGCAGAGATGGCGAAAAAGGAGATGGGTGCCATGCACAGGAAATCTGTGAAGATGAGCACGGCCATCCGCTTGGCTATGCGCATGTCCGCGTTGGCTGGAACAAAAGCTGGATTGCGTACCGTCAGGTAGATTCGCAGATAACATACGCACACTATCAGAAAAGCGGCCACGTTGAGAATGAGCAACAGGACCACGAAACCCTGTGAAAGACCCGTCTCCACGTCCATAGGCAGGCAGATGCTAGTCTTCCTGTAGCTGCTTACTCCCAACATGGGCATCAGAGCGGTCAGCAGGGCGAAAATCCAGCCTGCCCCCATTATTGCGCATGCGTGACGCAGATGCAGTTGGCGCTCCAGCTGCATGGCATAAGTGATGGTGTGCCAGCGCTCCAAAGTGATGGCGGTCAGCGTGTAGACGGACAGCTCGCTGGAGAACACCGTGAGAAATCCCGCCACGTGGCACCCTGCTCCCATCTGCCAGTCAATACCGTAGTTGTAATAGCGAGACTGCGTGTGAATGTCCACGGCAGCGATGAGCAACAGGTATGCGCCCATGCAGAGGTCTGCGAAAGCCAGGTGGCACATTAGAAACCTGGGAACGGTCAGTTTGTAGCGGCTGGTGAGGAGCACCACAAGAACGGCGCAATTGCCCAAGATGGCCAGCACGCTGATCAACCAGATCAGAACACGTAGGAAGGTAAATCCCATAATGTCCTCGCAGGGGTTGAAGGCATCCGGTTTGGGGTAGCAGGTCACCTCTACGACATCTTTACAGTAGTCTTCGTAAAAATACGGCTCCAGTCGGAGAGCACCTGGATCGTCGCACATCTGATTCTTTACAGACCTGCGTGAGCACAGAAAGATTATCTGTGTACCTCATCGCCATACTTAGTTTTTAATGTGTCTTGTGTGTAACTGACTTGTGCTTTTTGAAGTTTTTGAAGGCACAGCAGTGGCTGGGGTAGGTCAGGTTGGCCTGTGTGAGCTCAGAAAACAGCTCCAGACTGGGAAGCTTCCTCAGAGAGTAGACAGAGACGGCTGTCAGGAGCTTTAGGGACCTCAGCATGCTCTCTGGCAGGGTGTGGACGGAAGTACGAGAGATGTCCCTGCAGAGACAACAGCCGTTCTGATGTTAAATGCAGGATGTCAGTTACTACTTGTCAGTTACAAAATAAAGGTCCCAAAAAGGGTACCACCCCATGACTACTATATTTTACACTCAGTACTGCTAATATACACATTTTAATAAATCAATAGACTCATCTAGTCTAATTCATATTCAATAATACAATATTCTGTTTATTTAATAAGCATTTGTATTTACCAGTGGCAGCCGGTGACTTCTTTTTTCGAGGGCGCAAGTTTGTCAGAACATGTATGTAGCCCATCATCTGTGTGGTTCGTAATTTCAAAATTGTGTTCTGTGCGTTGAGTGAACCTATGTGCATCACGTGTCTTGTCAAAATAAGTGCCTGCTGCAGACACGTCTAAAGGGTTTATTATAAAAGAGACGCTTGCGTTTGCCAGATAGTCGCATAATCTCATGTGTAATCAGAGTTTACTGTTAAGGGAGTGTCTTGCGTGAATTTTGTGAACGTGAGCGTCTCTTTTATCATAAACGATTTTGCTGCGTGTGCAGCAGGCACCTATTTTGACAAAACCCTTGATGCGCATGGTTCACATGACGCAACAAACACATATTATAAAACGGCTCGTTCTGGTTCTTCATTCTGATTGGTTGAAACGCGTTCTAAGCCGTGATAAAATACCCCGGTAAACCCACGGTTAAGACCGCATCACAAGTATCACTGCGCCACTGTTGCTGCGTATTGATTTATGAAAATAAACACCACAGTCTTTAATCATTTTTTAATTTTTCTACCTTTGCACAATTATGGCGATATCCAGATCAATGTCAATAAATAAAACATTTCATCACTAAAGAGAAAACGTTCTCTGAAGTTTTTTTTGTCTTATTGATATTTCCGCTATTATCCACTAGAGGGAAATCTTACCCAACTTAAACACTGAGGCATTCACTCGACACAACAGCGTTGTGGTGGATTTAGCGTGTGTTTTGATCAGGCTCTGAATCTGATCTCTAAGTTCCTCACAAAATGGAATTATCTCCGCATTTAGCTGAAAATTTGAGAGGTGATAACTGATAAGACAACAAATGAAGGTAGGATGAAACGTTTTTTGATGTTGTTGGAAAGCGGATGGACTGTTCTTTCATTTGATATCTTATGTTTATTTAAAGAAGATCATTTTTCTGTAAGGCATTCAACTAAAACTGGGTGGCAACTTAAAAAAAAACGCTGACAGGGAAAAAGTTAAGCATGCTTACAAACATATTTGATCATCACTTCAACAGTTGCACGATATAAATGTTAATGTATAAATTAGATGAATGTTGATATATAAAAATAAACACCACAGTCTTTAATCATATTTTCATTGTGCCTTTGCTGCGTCTCTGTTGTTTGTGAACTGCGCTCTGTTGCAGCCACACTTGATTCTGAGGAACTACTTTGTTTGGCGGAAGAGTAATATTTATACTAATATAATTACAACTTATTTGTGTTTTATTTTATAAAATCCCGCTAACGTTATGCATATGAAGTAACCGTTTTATAAACGCAATAAACCCTCGACGCCTTGGGTTACCAGTGCATTTTATAACAGCCAAGGGGGTTTTAGGCACTCCGCTCCGCGTCGTAACAACGCCCCTTAGCTGTTATAAAATGCACTGGCAACCCACTGCCTCTTGGGGTCCACTGCTTTATTTTGAAAACACGAGCAAAACACATGACACATATTTTGAATTTGATTTTGCGCCCCTTGAAAGAGCTGTCACGGGCCGCCACTGATATTTACTGTAAACCTGCTTTGCTACAATGCAAAATTAAAAAAAGCTGTGCTATAGAAATAAATTTGAACTGGAGATTTCACAAGATGATCTTCTTTGGAATATTCTCAATCCATGCTGGGAGAACCTGAACCATCTTGTGGAGTCCATAAAGTTTGATAATATAATTTGCAATTATAAAAAATAGTTAAATGCAAAGCAAAGCAGGTGCATTTTCTCTCGTGGTCTCAGACTTTTGCCTCCTGAAAATGTTCAGCGAGTGCAAAAGTGCCGAACAACTGAGATGCTAGTTTTTAAAGCAGATAAGTGAAAGGGTTAAAGGACGCAGTGTGGGTGTGTAATGCAGCAGCTGGTGAGTTGAATTGTTGTTGAGAGTCAGAGTTGTTCATGCTTACAGAACGATGGGGCCTTCAGCTCCTATAAAAGCGTAACTGTGGATACGACTCAGCTGCTGGTTTCCCATGAGAAAGCTGTGTGTGTGTGAGAAAGAGGATGAAAGATTAGAGGCTTTATGACAGATGAAAATTTTATAGGGAGATATGTCAAAGATGTAACTGAACTTACAGTTTTTCAATTCTGGTACCATTGAATGCATAGCGGTCAATTTCGCGGATCCCATTCTTTGTTAATCTCCTGAGGGAATGCATTAAGTTCCAACAAGTAACAAAAAAGATAAAAGTTCATACTGCATACAACCATAACTTTATTCAATTTAAAAAGTACTGCTATAAAACTTTAAGTCTATAACTATAAAAGTTCACACATATAAAACTTACAGTTCAGTTATGGTAGCGTTGGTTAGTCCTAGGAAGGCATTACTGGGAATCCTCTCAATGTGCATGTTATCTTGTAGATCACTATAACATATGTTTGGTAAATGTAAACATGGTAAAACTTTTAACAGCATCATGTACCAGTGTGCAAAGATACATTTAGATGTCCAGTGATAAGACATGAGTGAAGACTCACAACAGAAATTCAGGAGCAGCAGAGTTGATTTTGGAGAAATCAGGTAGGGTTTTAAGCCCAGTGTTTGATATAGTCCTGGAGAAACATGTGTGCACGGATGAGATTAATGAACGCAATACGTCAAAGAGACATTCGTATTTTGTCTTTTTGTGTACAGACTTTGTTTCCGGTGAGAAACATTTGATATGGATATATTGACCCGTGTTTAGGTCATTCAGGACTTTAATGGTGGTCTGAAGCACATGTGGGAATATCCCCTCCCTAAACATTGCTTGACCACAGCATGAGATCAGAGTGATCATGTTTTACTACACATCAATGAAGACACCATTCAAAAAAATAACAACTTACAGATAACGTAGCTTCGGAAGTCTCCAAAAAGCATCTTTGTGAATGACGAGATTTTTCGATTTTGTAATAGTTCTGTGCCATAAAAAAACCAGAAGACATTATATATTTTCTCTTAACATTCATATAATGGAACGGTTTTATTAGCCTAAATATATGCTTATGTACACTGAAAAAAATAAAGGCTGGATTTACTTAAAAATATAGTATAAGTTTCACATGGAATTTTAAGCAACCAATTGCTTAAAATTTCAAGTAAACTTACTTAAAAAAGTGGATGCAAAAATGATGCACTATATTTTTAAAGGAACACTTCACCCATTTGTATCATTAGAACCCCAGTCATGTTTTGAAACGGTCATGCATCATTCCCTCAGTTGCCGCTGATGCGGCTTTCACATAGGATGCGGTGTGCGCTGCGCTCGCCGCTGGGTTCGGCGCAGCCAAGCGATTTGTGCTCTGATGGCCAGACCAAAGTAGGCGGGGTTTTCAATAAATTACTACAGTGTTTATATTTGCGTTAAATAGTCGACGAGGAATACAGAGACTGATGTTGCTCGTCTCCATTTCACGTAACTTTAAGCATACCTACAACAAGCTGCTTGACTTAAAACACACCTGACATGCCACCTTGAATTGCTACGTGTTTCCATGAGACGGCTTTCCTTCCGATGTCTCTGTAGGAGCATAAACTTGTATTATAAAGCCCTTAGAATCCCGAGTATAAGCTTTCGTCCATTTTGCTTGTTTGGATGCCCCGTTTCTATTGGCCGCGCGGGTAATTGTCACAGAGCGCAGCGCAAAAGTTAAACTATGTTGAACTTTGACCGCGGCGTGAGCGCAAGCTGCGCTCCGCTGCGCTCGCGCTTTGCTCGGCGCAACAAAAAACCGCCCTCGCGCGGCGCAAGCCATTGAAATGAATGGGTTTCATAGCGCAGCGCAGCGCACACCGCATCCTATGTGAAAGCCGCATGAGACAGGAGAAATACAGATTTCAGTATTGCACTTTCTTCTTTCAATGATGTAAAAATCATCATTTTGCATCATTGAAAGAAGGAAGTGCTATATCTTTGTTGAGGGAGTGAGACTACAAACACCCCTTTTCTCAGTCAAATGGGCACCAAATTCGAAATGTATGTTACATTTTGACTACAAATATGACGCACTTTCAATAAAGATTAATGTTTCTACGAGTGAAATGCTCCTTTAAGTGAATCCAGCGTATTCTTTTTTACAGTGTCATTTTAAAAATGTAAATATGTAAATTCTCTGTCACCAAATGCACTAACTTACATTTCTTGTAGCTCTGTGAGGTAAGAAAAGGCAAAGTCTTGAATTCGTTCAAGGGCACCATTTTCTGACACCACTCTAAAGAGAAAAACAATCACATTATAGATGTTGTTATATACAGTTACTACAAATCTGTAAAAAACTTGGTTCAACTTAAAAAAGTAAGTTACCTGGTTGCTTTAAAATTTTGAGTTAATTCAACTTAAAAATATTAGTCGACACAACAATCTTTACACAGAAACTAATATTTTAAAGTTGAATAAACTTAAAGCAACACTATGTAGTTTCCATGTAAAAATGACTTACAGCTCCCCCATGTGGTTGAAAAGCGCAACAGTGCCTGGTATCAGACACTCTTCTGCAGGCGGGGGGAGGGCCAGGGCTGTGTTTCCTACCCTCCACCGCCACTTTCTGAGTGTGCTTGTAGCAGCTAGGAGGCTGCTCGCGGCAACAGTACAATTTGTCCAGTTAAAAGTTGTTCTATCACTGAAATAATTTTAGAGACATTATTAAAAGGTAAAAAACTACATAGTGTTGCTTTAAAGGAATAGTCTACTCATTTTCAATATTTAAATATGTTATTACCTTAACTAAGAATTGTTGATACATCCCTCTATCATCTAAGACGAGTAGTTATACGAGCAAGTTTGGTGGTACAAAATAAAACGTAGCGCTTTTCTAAGCGGTTTTAAAAGAGGAACTATATTTTATGGCGTAATAGCACTTTTGGGAGTACTTCGACTCGCTTGAAAAGTCCGCCCCCCTTCTCCCTCTCATAATGGGAGAGGGAGGGTGTTACTGCGCCGAGTCGAAGTACTCCCAAAAGTGCTATTACGCCATAAAATGTAGTTCCTCTTTTAA
Organism: Misgurnus anguillicaudatus; assembly: GCF_027580225.2. NCBI lineage: Eukaryota > Metazoa > Chordata > Actinopteri > Cypriniformes > Cobitidae > Misgurnus > Misgurnus anguillicaudatus. The sequence goes on along the minus strand of NC_073340.2, from coordinate 21,135,767 downwards.
ATCCGCTTAGAAAAGGGCTACGTTTTATTTTGTACCACCAAACTTGCTCGTATAACTACTCGTCTTAAATAGGAAAAACGTTGATGTGTTTGGTCACTTCTAATTTTATCTCTAAATGGTACCATTGAATGAATGGGGCTAAGCTAAATGCTATTGAAGCGTCGCAGCGCGCTCCAGCGCTTACGTGCACGCACACAGATGATAGAGGGATGTATCAACAATTCTTAGTTAAGGTAATAACATATTTTAATATTGAAAATGAGTAGACTATTCCTTTAACATTTTATGCCAACCAGGTAACTTACTTTTTTAAGTTGAGCCAACAAATCTTTTTTTACAGTCTTCTTCATAGCGATGCCATTGAAAAAAAAATTTTGGTTCCTAAAAAACCTTTGTCAAAAGTTTCTAAAATAATAATTTCTTTCTTATCTTTTTATAGTCTAAAGAACCCCTTTTACAACCTTTTTTTGCAACTTTATGGTTCTGTGGATGCTAAAAGTTCTTTATAGAACCACTCAGCTCAACAGTGACCCCTTTATTTTTTTAGAGTGTAACACCTGCCTGTAAAAACCCAGCTAAAGTCATTTTTTGCGATTTATTGTTTTCTACATAAAATCATCCTACACAGTGTAAAGAACATTCTGTGAAAATATAACTTTGATATCTTTAATATTGACTGAGGTCATGTCACAGATTGAAATTAAAGTGAAATCATAGATTGAAATCAAACTTTGATGTGTAATGTTATATTTAATTATTATGAGACTTTACCATGGGTTTCACAGGCAGGGTCACACATTGTTACCAAAAACGTAATTAGCATGCATTACTATTTGTGCACCATTTAAATGATGTGTATTTTGTCTTAAATCAAATTGCTATACATTCAAATGTGATTTTATCTCAGAGCTCTCACAATACAGAATTCCATTAAGGATTTCACTACTCTGTAAAAAGTAAAAACTGCTCTAATTAAAAGACTTATTGCAAAAATAATATGTTTTATAAACTTACATTTTCTCACTTTAAGTAAAAAGTTCAAGGTTAAAAACTTTAAAAATTACTTTAATTGGTAACACCATCAAATTTTCACTTTAATTTTATTTAAAGTTTAGGTGTTGACAAATAAAGTAATTTTTTTAGTTAATTCAACTTTTACTTTTTACAGTTTATTTTCATGGGATACATATCGCCAGTGTTTTGGGTCAGTTTTTAAACATCATGTTCTATATCAAAGTCTAAACATTTTCAATCAAGACTAAATATCATTTGTTTATATGCGGTTTTGCATTCAGCCAAAACTAAGCAAAAATTTATTATGAGCATAAAACATTTCCTTGGTTTTGTTTGTCTTTATAGTTTTTTCCTAGGGATTTGTTTATAATTACACCACTCATGTTTTTCAATTTCCTTGTGGATTCTTGCAGATTATACACATTCACCATAGTAAACAACTCGGTGACCTTCATCGCACTCACATTCTCTTCAGCTCGTGTAGTTCAGAGAGGGCGTCTCGTCGAAACACGCTGATCTGAGTAAGCTTGATCTCCCTGCTCAAAATTAGATAGAAAAGATGTGATTTACCATCACATTTGTCAACTGCAGCTAAAAATATCACAGCCTGTTCAGGAGCGAATGTGAAATTACAAACCATCACACATAAAAGCCGGCAAAGCTGTTTCAAATATTGTTCAGAGCGAGGTACTAGCGATGCCAAGATCGTGGGTTTGATTCCCATGCAGGAAACAGACAAAGTGTGAAAAAGTATACCACTGCAAATCGCTTTTGAACGGGGCATCTGTCAAATGCATAAATATAGATATGGATGTTTGTCAACAGAACACCTATTTTTATCTTGTAATTTAATCTCCACATCGTAATACCAAGTAAATAGAATTTGAATCAAATTCAACAACTTATCTTTCCAATAATCTTTATGAATTGACACATGGATCTGCCTAGCTTCTATCTAAGAGGTATTAAAGTTTGCTCAAACACAATGAGACATATGAAGTAATGCTTCAATGTGGTGTTCTGTTATAATGGAAACACAAATTACTTACTGTAGGCTATTTACTGTGTAGCTTTCTGTGAATTTCTCATTGCGCACTGCTATAAGTGTCTGTGTTTCTTTCAGTGGATATACATTTCTGTAATGCCTCAGACACTCAGACAGCACATTTATCTCAAACACATAAAGCTTTCTGGTCATAAGTGCCTTGTAAAATTTACAGTAAAGTAAATGGGGAACGAGAAAGTTTAATATTAAAGATATCTAGATAAGTCTTTCTTAATATTTTCAGTCTCCCTTTCTCTTTCCACCTCTGTCCCTTATTCTCTCTTGTTCAGCAGATTTGTACTGTACTGAATTTGTCTTGCGAATGATTGAAGAATTTCTTTTTTGTACTTGTTTTTGTACTTTTTTGTACAAAAGAAGTCTAATATCTAATCTTAATGTGCAGAGGCAAATACACTCCTAAAAATAAAGGTGTTAAAAAGTGTTCTTCATAGCAATGCCATATAACCCTTTTTGGTTCCATTCATTTCTTAACTTTTCATAGTCTGTAACCTTTCTTGCAGGCAGACAAAGAACCGGGAAACTTTATTTTTTATGAGTGTAAACAAGCACATTTGGTAAAGTATTACTCTTAAAAAGTGAAACCTTTCTTTACTCCCCACTGGCTTAACCAATGACTTTAGTTTGGACAAGGACTATCTGTTTGTTTGACCAATGGCAGATGGGAAGTGTTTATCACCTACTGGTGACACTAATGTTGCAGAAATGAGAAACTTCAGCTTTTATGGCTTATCACACATAAAAGACAACAATTTGTCTTAATGAAATGTGCTGTGACAATATTATGAAGACAAAACATTTATAGCCTGACATAATCCCGATACTCGTCTCTTCTTTCCTGTTATAGTGTTGTAGTTGATATTCTGGGACACTAAAACACACAGACTGCAAAACGTTTGGTGCTTCATGCACCAAAGAAGCTAAAAAGGCGAGTTAAAGGTGCAGTGTGGCTTGTCTAGCGGTAAGATTGCGAAAAGCAACCAACAGCTCAGTCAACTGCTCACCCCTCAATTTCGAAACGCATTGAGAAGCTACGGTGGCTGCCATAGGACAAACATGTTGTTGTCGTCTGAGACCAGTGTTGGGGGTAACGCATTACAAGGAACGTGCATTACGTAATAATATTACTTTTCTGAAGTAACGAGTAAAGTAAGTTTAATTAATTCGATTAAAAAAAATTATACTGAGTTAAACTAAACGTAGTCACATTATGCACTCTATGCGTACTCGCCTGTGTGGGAACAGTTTGAGTTAGAAACTGAGATGGCAGGCCAGAGCTTGACATTTTTGTGATGAAAGATGCAATTTCTGAATGCAAAACTTTGCAGTCATAAAAAACACCTGCAAGGCCTAAAAGGGATCAAGCCTTATCCAAGAAAAAGTAACGCAAAAGTAACTAAAAAAATAACGTAAGCATTACTTTCCAAGAAAAGTAACAAAGTAACGCAATTAGTTACTTTTTTTGAGAGTAACTTAATATTGTAATACATTACTTTTAAAAGTAACTTTCCCCAACACTGTTTGAGACAAGGTAGGGACTATAGACGTTTTTAGCAGTAACAACATAAACAAGCGGCGTCCGTGGTCTACACGTAACTTCCGTTAAACTCCGCTAAGAATAAATACAACAAAGTACTTTATTTAAAGTAACGTTTATTTATATAACAAGCAAAAAAACAACACATAGGTTACAGGAAACCAAAACATTTGTTATTTTCGACGAGGTATTTGTTCAAGAGTTCAGTTTAGCAAATAGTCAGACCATTAAAAAATAAGAAGTAAAGGTCGGACCAGACGCGTATCGCGTCACCGCACGTGCGTCCGATGAAACGGTCTATACGCGCTCTATAGAACAGTTTGTCCGTTTAGGGCTACTGTAGAAACATGACGCGACTTCCATGTAGAAGACCCGTGGTGTATATAGAAAAACGCCTCATTTTGAGGTAATATAAACTTTAAAAACTAATTTTTTTATACTTTTTCTTTATACACCACTGATAATGTAGTTATGTATTGCATTTCTCTCAAAAGATCCTTCTAAAAGTCCCATTGCACCTTTAAAAGAAGCTAAACTGCATCTAAAGTGTGGAAAAACGTGTTGTAGATCAGGACAGAGCAACGCTATCTCACGAGAATTCGTACATATTTTTTGAGTTGACTAATTCGTATTACTTCACACGACCACATTTGTAACTTTTTGTCTTATTTGCCTTGACCCCTTTGACGTTGAGGTTAGGTGAGGAGTTAAGGGTTGGCTTAATTGTTTTTTGTACGTTTTTTCACGATTAACTTTTGTATGAATTCATACGAATTAGCCAACTCGTAAAATATGTATGAATTCTGGTAAGATCAGGCTGGACAGAGAGGCCCTGTTAGGGTACACATGGGCATCTTCAGATAGACCCAGCTGGGCAACTTTATCCAAATTGACTGGCAGCTGGTTCACAACAGAAATACAATCCAAGATTAGATGAGCTTCATGTCCCCCCCCCCCTCTCTCTGTCTCTCTCTCACTGGTTGAGCGAAGCAAAAATAATGCATTACTTCATGCAAATAAAACACTCCTCCATGTAAAGATTGAGAGTTTGCATGCAGGACGATAACCTTGAGATTACAAAAAATACATTTGTGGAACTCACAAAAGAAACAATAAGTCCTCGTCAGTTGAATTTTCTGCTTCTTCAAAACCACAATAACAAATTCTAGAACAACAACAATGTTACCGACAACCTTAGATTTACAATTCATTTATTAGACAATCGCACAATTAAACCTTTTCAAAATAATTTAAAATAAAAACGAAGCTTTTATTCTGCCACACATACCAAACATCATCCAAAACAATAAATCGGCTTAAACATATTTAACAATAACAATATATCTGTAATTTTCATGTTTTAATGCACGCGTTTATATATATATATATGTGTGTATTTATACTCACACAAATGTTGTATTTTTCGATATATTCGCTGGCATCTCATGGACCTTGCTGCCCAGGCATATGTAATAACGAGTCGTTCCATTAAACAAGCAGTGATGGGATCCAGTATACGTGCCCTCTGTGAACGCCGTGGACCAGCCAATGCTTAAGCACAGCATCATCAACATCGCCATCCTCTTTATCTTCTTCTCTTTAGTATTCCTATCTCTCTGTCAGGTGGATATTTTTCACACAGCCTTTGTGAATGTACATGCGCACACTTGACACCCTGGCTGGGCCCTTAGTGTAGTTTTCATAAGCAGAGCTCCATGCAGCCGTGATCCCGTTGATGCTCAGGTGAGGACAGGTGGGTCTCTGTGCGAGGGTCTGTTTGCGTGGTGTCTTCTGGTTATAGTGGTCTGCTCTTGTGAAGCAGCGAGGAGGCGTGCTGGGTCAGACGCTCTACAGGGAGACCTTGGATGAGCGGTTCTCTGATAACAAACAAATGTTTCGTTCATTCCTCCCCTCGAATCTTTATTTCTCTCCTCCTCTCATCCTTTACCGAATGAGACACTGAATGCAGGCCTTCCACATGAGTGTTCCAGGAAAGCTACATCTTCATTGTGATGATACTATTGTAACTATTCTTGGGAATACAACTGCTCGGTAAACAGATCTCTTTTCATTTCACATTTGTGCCTGTGTACAAAAAGATTTGGTAGGACTTTCTTTTTTAAGTATGTAGTAATATAGACATGTAGGGCAAAGTGTTATGCGTTTCATTAGAGTATTTCTGAACAGACTGTCCATGTAAGCACTGGTTTGTTCTTCTGTGGTTTGTGAAGGGAATGGGCCGAGCTGTTTAGTCTTAAAGGCTTTGTTTGAGTCTGACATGTGTATAGTAGTGGACTGTGTGTTCCCTCTCTCTTTACTAACTACAACTACGCATAGAGATACATTCAATCTTATTGACCCTCCATAAAGAAACTTTTGCCCAAAAGATTCTTTTGTAGGTCCAAAAAATGCTGTCACTGCGGCGGTACCTTTTCAAAAAATATACCTTTGTACCTAAAGAATTCATATTAGTACCGCAGAGGTACACATTGGTACCAAATATTAGTACCAAATAATGATACATATTAGGACCTTTTTAAAGGGTACCACCCCAATGACAGGTTGGGACCTTTTTTTGTGTTAACCAAAAACTCTTTACTGTAAGGAACAGTTTATAAACCTTACTATTTTTAGAGTACCATATTTTTTGGACTATAAGCCGCATTTTTTTTTATAATTTGGCTGTTGCTGCATCTTATAGTTAGGTTCACCTTGTAAGTCAGTATGAATTAATTTTGACATTTATGCTGCAAGAGACATCATTACCGTCTACAGCCGCAAGAGTCCACTGTAGACCCCTTCAAGGTTTGTAAACATTGAATGACTATCGGGTGCGTGCGCAGCATGGGGTCAAACTGTTCATACCATCCAGACTTTATAATTTAATATAACAGGGCTGAAAAATGATGACTTACCTTAAATGAAGTAAGCACTACAAACACAAGCCTCTTTGATATTTGCATTGTCCCAGTCTGCATGTTAATTGCTTGCAGCCGCAGATGTTGTATTTTTTTGTTTTTGAGATTCTGCATGAATCGCGAAAACTTAACTGAAGACCTGGTGCGATTTTCACAGCCCACGACGTAAGTAGGCATTTTTAACGATACCGAATAATACGCAATTCAATCTGCTGTACTGACATTTCTGACCCCGACATGCGCAGTGGGAACCGCCTGTGACGTGAACCGTGAAGGGGTCTATATGCTGCTTCTGTATTTATCTAATTCAATGAATTCAGTGAGGTGGAATGACGAGCCTGAGAACTTGATGCTAGTTGGCTAGTTCGGTTAATTTAGCCTATTTAACCTTCCAGGTAAGTTCTGTATATGCTATGGTTTATCGTTTAAATAACTGATAATATTACTTTAATGTACAGACATCTATTCAGCCTGCTGTTCTGTCTGCTATTGTTTAGTTGAATAACTTGCCTTTCCAGATTAAATGTCTGTTCTTTGGCTTGGATTTTGTGAAATGATTTTGTAAATAAATGCGACGTATAGTCCACTCACTGCGACTTATATATGTTATTTTGTCTTAATGATGCATTTTTAAATTATGCGACTTATACTCCGGAGCGACTTATAGTCCGCAAAATATGGTATATGCATTGGAAGTTTCATAATTCACTTTCTTTTTAACGCGTCCATAACACACACCAGACCATAACTAACAGGGGGGCACGTGGGTTGAGGGGGCACGCAATTAGCAAAAACAAGGCATTAAAACAACAAATACAGTGCAAGCACACACTCATACAATTGGTACAGACTGTCAGCTCATTTCCCGTATAAAGTGCAGAAGATCACAAACTATGCGCAAAAGGTAAACTATTTTGAACTTTGACCGCAGCGTGAGCGGTGAAGCAGGCGGTGCTGGTTCATTCTAAATGTTCTAATATCCATATTTTACACGATCCATAAAATGCAGCAAAAAAACACGTTGCTAGTATCAAGTCACAAATATGCTAAAGACGTAAAGACGCATGAGACACAGCAATACAACCAATCAGAGAAACTGGGCTATTTTAATTAAAGAGAAAACATATATCAACAATATTTTCCTAATTTGATTACATTAAAAGCCATGAACATTAAATGTTTAATTTATTTGAATTATTCTTGATATATATTAAATTAATAAAAAATGTGTAGGGGGCACAACAACCTGTTTGGGGGGCACAGCCCGCGAATGCCCCCCCTTGACGCCGGCCCTGACACACGCTGTTTCTGCGTATCTGATGTTAATCTGGAGTATACCTATAGAGTAGTATTACATCCTTCATATCTCCGAAAAGTTTTTAGTTTTATCAGATTTATAAACACTTTTGGGAGTACTTCGACTCAGCGCAGTAACACCCTCCCTCTCCCATTATGAGAGGGAGAAGGGGAGCGGACTTTTCAGGCGAGTCGAAGTACTCCCAAAAGTGCTATTACGCCATAAAATATAGTTCCTCTTTTAAATCCGCTTAGAAAAGCGCTACGTTTTATTTTGTACCACCAAACTTGCTTGTATAACTGCTCTTCTTAAATAGGAAAAACATTGATGTGTTTGGTCACTTCTAACTTTATCTCTAAATGGTACCATTGAATGAATAGGGCTAAGCTAAATGCTATCGAAGCGTCGCAGCGCGCTCCAGCGCTTACGTGCACGCACACAGATGATAGAGGGATGTATCAACAATTCTAATAGTTAAGGTAATAACATATTTTAATATTGAAAATGAGTAGACTATTCCTTTAAACAAACACACACGCAAAACTCCGCTGCGACTCCGGATAAACAAACTATATCCATTGTTTCCATAATGCTGGCTTTCTTCTCCTTACATCCAAAAACACACTTCTTCTTTCGTGCCATTATTGGGTATTAATATAAAATAAACCTGTCGTGTAAAGTGATGCCTGTAACTTAGCGTCCTCAGTTCTGGCTCTCCCACTGATTGACGCGTGGGCGTGGTTTTCCAGGGGAAGTGCCAATAAAAGAAGTGATACGTATGGCTTACCCCTAAACGTCAGCTGGACCCATAATCGAAAAAACTTTCAGAAACTTGTACGAACCCTGCCGAAGTGCATTCGGCACAGAATACATTTGGTTAGCATGAGGAAAGCGACTCTTAAACTGTGTTAATAAGTCAGAATGCATGAAAAACCGTTGAACCCTCCTCCCTTTAGTATAGTGAACACAAACTGAAAAATGATCAAATACAGAAGGCATATATAGCCAATAGGCCTTTTGAAACGGTATAATGACACAGAACTACACATTTACTGGCAAGCTCATTGAAAACACTGCTCTATGGGGGAACGGGAAAAAAAATCAATGTTCAGTTTTAATTGCTGCTTCTACCCTTTACTGCCGCTGTGTTTTCGTGTTAAGATGTGCTGCAGGAACTATGATTGCAATGCAGCCATGCCAGAAAGCTATTCAACTGTGGGCTTTATAAAGCATGTAGAATCAATGTGTAACCTTGAGCAATACTTAGTGGAGGAGGAGCATTTTTACTTCATGTTTTATAAAATGTTATTTCTAAGACCCGCATGTAAATTTTAACTGCACTGGATTTAAAAGAAACATCAGAGTTTTTAAAAATAAATGTTGCATCATTTCAGCTGCTAATTATGAAATTGAAAAATTTCCTAACATAGCTGGAGTATCAAGTGCTTTAAAAACACATTTGTGACCCGTCTGTGAAATCCAAGTCTCCTAATTTAATTATGAGATTTGAAGCATTAAAATTTGATTTTAATCATTGATTTCAATCTTTGACATGACCTTACTCAATCAGTATTAAAGATTTGAAAGTTATTTCCTTATATGGTTTTAGAAACGGCTTATATCCAAAGTGGTGCATGATGTCAGACTTAACGAGAGAGAGAGACAGAGACACTGTGTTAACCTCATCTGTTTGAAATACATGATTAAGTGATCTCAGCAAAATTTCTATTTTACCTTGATGATAAGGACAGACAGTGAATATGCTATAAATAGCTTGGTGGGTTAGACCATCAAAGGACAACTCCTGTCTTATCAGCCCCAGGTGAATACACAGCATGGAAACAAGAGAGCTAAGCACATCTGCATTCATCGGTACACACAGGGAACAACAGAAAAGAGCAAAATTGAAGATAAAGAAAGCTTTTGAATGGCTTACCTATTCCTATTGTTACAACTGTTACTGGCATACTCTAGCGTGGCTTTTTGTAAGGGGTGATTTTGTACCAAAAAATGTGTAGGTTTTTTATTAATGTGGCGAAATGTGTCATTTTTTGTAATACCTACTACAGCATGAAACTGCAAAATAGTGGGTGCTCTTAAAGGCTCTCATTGGTCAACCAATAGCTTGTCACACTATTGGTTAAGCCAATGTTGCTGGCACAGTGCATCTCAACCTTTTTGACTCTTATGTCCCCATTGTCCGCAACAATATTTGAAGGTCCACCACGTACCACCCACAACTTTCACACAATAAAATATTATACAGCTTGACAAAAATGTGTATATGCCTATTCATTACACTAGGAAATATTTTAATGCTTTGTTTTATTTCAAAGGTCACGTTCTTTCTGATCCCATTTTTTAAACCCTAGTTAGTGTGTAAAGTTGCTATAATAGCATAAATAATACTTGTAAAATGATAAAGCTCAAAGTTCACTGCTAGGCGATATATTTTCTTTAACAGAATTTGTCTTTCAAAGCCTACAGCGAACGGCCGGTTTGGACTACAGCCCTCTACTTCCTGCTTTAAAGGCCCTGTCCCAAATGGCACACTCCGGACTTGTGGTCCTCCTCAGAGTCTACTTGATGACATCATAGAGTGCAGACTTTAGGGACCCTTGATGCGAGTCCATGTGGGTGCACCAGAGTCGCAATTTAAGGCCACGAGACCGAAAGTTCACATGAAGTGCGCCATTTGGGACAGGGCCAATGACGTCAGTAGAACAGGTTTTTGACTAACCTCCGCCCACAGGAATACGTCAGTCACCAGCTAAGCTAACGGCAAGCTAAGCTGCTATCGAATCACAACACACTAAACAAACTACACAATCAGAACTCAATACTATTTCTGAAGGATGGACTTCATAGAACAAGGAAGACATCAGCCCGTTTTTAGGACAGTGAAAACAGCGGTTATACAGATAAGTAAATTGTGTGAAAAATACCGATTTTTTTAATACGTGAAACATGAACACACGTTATAATGCGCACTGTAAACACAATCAAAGCTTCAAAAACACAGAAAGAACGGGACCTTTAAAGGATTATAAGTTATGTAAGCCCCTGGATGAGAAACCCACTCAAACAAATTTTGATAGCACCTTATTGTTTATTTTTCAGGAAAATGAACCTACTACTAGTACCTACACAGTCTCTACATTTTAGGCTTGGAAAGGCTAAAGTATTTAAACTTAAAAAATAACTTTTTTGCTTTTCAATTGTAAATACACTCAACACGTCAGCAGGGGTCAGGAGAGAACCACAAGAGCAGAACACAGAGTCTAACCCGGAGCAACTATCATCATCAATGCTGTCATAACTTATTAATTTTAACCTACATTTGTGCAATTCTTTGCAAATGTCTGCTTGCATTCGAAACCCAGTTCAATATATGTCCTTGATAGCAAAGTACAATTTGTTTTTTACTAAATATAAGTAAAGATTTAGCAAAAATTTGTGAGGAGAAAATCAAACAACCTATGCAGCATACAACACCTAATCCATATGTATGAATGACCTTACAGTGTTTGCCCTCAGATAAAGCAACCTCTGGATGTTATACTTAGCTTGGAGCCAGCTGCAAGCTGTGATCCGGATGTTCATAGCCTGATGCGTATCTGCCTGGAGCGCTGTGCTATCTGCCTACACACAGCGTAGGCTACGACATTCTGCATTCCTAGTGATGTGTTCCCTTGCTGATGAGATCTTCAATTTTGTTCTCGCTTCCCTGGATACTGTAGCAGCAAAAGATGTAGCATCTGATAATGAGGTTGAATGAAAGACCCACATATTTCTGCATGCAATTTTTTATTACAAATCGCCGGGGTAAAAAAATCGGCTAAGAACTACGGTACAAATATATGAGTTGTTTAATTCATGAGCGCATACCCGTCCTCTGATCTGGTGAGGCCTGTTCTCTGATTTAAGGAATAAAACCTTCACAGATCTCAGTCTGAGTTCAAGACCATCAGCAGAGACATATTGTGTCTTTCTGCGGAGACATGATAAGATACGCTCTGACAGCTACCTGATTCTCTTCACACTCTTTCATTGGCAGGGGCAAAAAACGCCAGGGGCTCAGGTGTACGGGGTCTTTGGGATAATGAAGGATTTTATAACTTTTTCCCCTCAAGCATGTCTGAACATAGTGGATCTTGTCCAAAACCCGCATGGTAATGTTCTGCTGTACCTGTTGGCTCCTAAATTTCTGAGAGTTATCGGTTGTCAACAGCAGAACGGTGCAGAGCATCTTTTGTCGATTAAAGTTATGAATTGATTTCTTTTCACAGAACACTGTGAATGTACGTTTTTTAGGGAAATGTATTTTTTTCCCTGACAGATTTCTCCTCGGTGTACCTAAAAAAACCCTACTTAAAAAACAGGCCTGTATGTATTGGTATGTGCTGGCAGCGCTGCAAAATTGGATCCGCTGAATAAAACTTCCTAACAATGGACGTATCCGAGTTGTTGACATCAGCAGATGACACCCAGCATAACATGTTATGTCTTGGGTTGCTAAAGTCAAACAAAGCCAGTTCTTTTTTCGTGAGTCTATTATTCGGTTATGAATGGAGGCAGCGGTAAATTCGTGTGAGCGACACACTCCTTCACGCTCCGCCGCTTCGCTCTGTCGCGCTCCTGCTTTTCCTCTCTCTCCCACCCCACCTCAATCAAACCCATCAACCTCATTAACGTCCCACATCCAGGAGCAAACCAAGCGTTCAGCTTCCAGAGGAGAGGACAAAGTAGCCTGCTTTCCTCGCCTCTCCTGAGGAAAACACTCTGACGTTTTGTCAAGCCTCCGCGTCAGTGCGGCTCACCTCCATGGAGCTGTGATAGTTTAAAAGTGATATGAGAACGATTTTCTCCTGGGCTGCATGTTCACTATGTCAGCTCTTAAAAAGTTTTTAAGGTTTCAAATTTCTTATGCGATATACTGTAGGCAAGACAATATATGTGGTTTTCTTCAATATGCACTACCTGTTTTTGACCAAGTACACTATAAGCTCTTTGGATTTTCTCATTTAACCTCCTAAGACCTGGTGTGTCCACATACATGGACATCACATTTTTTGTTGTTTGCTTCATAATACTTAATTCTGTGTAACTGAAACCTGTTGTACACAAACGTGGACAATTATGGCGCTTTTCCATTGCATAGTACCCCACGGTTTGGGTCAGCTCACCTTTGGCTTGGTTGGCTTTTCCATCGGGTTTAGTAACACTTTGGAGTGGGAGGAATTATAGGCATGTCGTTATATTTGCGCTGCCTACTGCTGTGACATCATGTGAGTGCGTTGTTCTACATTCCCATTCATTTATTTGTCAGCCCTCCACAAAATAAAAATTGACCACCACAAATAGATGTTTGCACATCGTGTTTATCACTACCTCTGTCTCACATGACAGTTTCTGTACAAACACCCCTGGCGTCAGTCGATGCGCTCCGCTGAGCCTCATTTAAGTTGCATTTAAAAGCGTAACTAAACCCCTGGTCAGAGCCTGACTCCACCCACTGGCAATGCAAGAAATAAAATAATAAAAAATGCAAGAATAGTGGGCAGACCCCAACAGAGATAGAGGGGACGTACTGAGCTTGTACCAAGGGTGTTTTGATATCGTAACAAGGGTGTGGTAAGCTTGAACTTGCTTACGTCACGCGGTACCGCAACATCCAATAAGAAAATTCAACTGCAGTAGTCACTGTTCAACCTGAAGAGGGCAGCACTTAGACGTTTTTACACCATATTGTAGCATTAAAACACTTTATACCCTAATGTCAAAAAAGTTACTCAAATCAATGAACAGCACTAATAAATAGTGATGGGTCGTTCGCGAACGAGCCGGCTCTAATTTTAGTGAACGAGCAGAGCCGAATCTTCATACGCAGGCAGGGATGAGACCGTAAGAGCCGGCTCTTCTAAGGGAGCCGAGCCAGAAGAGCCGAATATATGGAAAGAGCCGGACTGCCATCACTAAAATGTAGAGCCGGAGCTTGAGCCGAAAGAGCCGAATTTATGGAAAGAGCCGGAATGCCCATCACTACTAATAAAGCCCCATTCTTACAGATCATTAACTGAAAAAAGTTGGTTTAGGATTTAGTTACTCTTTAAGCATATATGCGGATGTGCATGTCGCGAATTTGCCGCCACAAACTGCAAGTCTGGGAAAAAAACTGTTATGGTGTTCCTGATTCACAACCTGTGGATGTTTTTCATCGCTAAAAGGGATTTTGGGAACCTACAGCAAAGCACAGATGACAATAGGTTTACTCGAGACAGCGCAAGCTAGCATGAGGGTAAAGGTAATCTTTTACATTATAGCGATGACGCTGGTAGTGACGATTCTCTCAGACCAATCAGTGATCTACTGTGTTTTCACGTTTTAGTATCAGCTCGCTTAGAATCCCTTAGAACTGAGGTGGTACTAAAAAAAGTATCCGGTACTACGTACTGCACCCAGTGGAAAAGCCCTCAAAAGTAAGCTGACCCGACCCAAACCAAACTGTGGGGTACTATGCAATGGAAAAGCGCCATTACACTGCTTCATGTTTAAAGGAAAATATTTGGTTATTATATTTATTAGTTCTTCCTAACACCAAAATAGCTGGAAGAAATCTAAAAAAAAAGACAAAACCCAGCGCTCGGGTCTTAGGAGGTTAAACATACATAGTTTTAGGATTCTGAAACAAACTAAAATGTTTTGTAAAATGTTGTTTCGGAAAAACAAGGCACAGTATAAGGTGAAGAATTTTTTTTTAACATTCTGCACTATAAAGGGGTAAATAAAGGTACCTTTTCAAAAAGTTACACTTGTGTATCTAAAAGTTGCATATTGATACATCTGAGGTACATACTGGTACCTCAAATGTACATATCTTATTATTATCTTATTATTACACATTTTAAGACATTTAGGACTAACACACAAATAGGCAAATATATAATTTGGTCATTTGCCAAATTTATTTGCTTTTTCTTCCAATGTTTTTAAATCTTTCAAAGAAGAAAAGATGCTTTTGGAAAGGTATAACATGGATTAGCTAAAGTTGTTTTGCAAAAAAATTTGATTTTGGTGGCACAGTGGATCAGTGGGTTAGGCTGTGGCCTTACAGCAAGAAGGTCCCTGGTTCGAGCTTTGGCTGGGTCAGAGTTTGGATGTTCTCCCTGTTTCAGTTTGGGATTAGTTTGGGTACTCCGTCTTCCTCCCAGAGTCCAAAGACATGCAGGTTAGGTGAACTGGATATGCCAATTGTGCTTCCCCAACTTGTGTAGTTTAACGTGCTCCATTAATTTAGCCGGTAGATGCTAGAATGACATTAAGAAATAATAATTTCCATATATTTTCATCACTTTTTTGTGTTCATACAGGCAGTATTAGTTTCATACCTCTGCATTACATTTTAGCAGTGACAAAATAAATTCAGGAGAGGCTTTTGAGAATCCAAGTCATGGCTGAATGTTTCTACTGTGTCCTTCATTTCATTACCCAAGTCCTTCATACTCATTACTCCTGCATGAAGGAGGCTTGTGTTGCTCTGATCAAACAGGATTATCTGAAGAGCAGTCAGAGAATAACTACTTCATGTCTTTGAATGAATACTAACTGAGACTTGACATAAGAGGTGTATAACGCTTCAGTCTTCAGAGTTCATTAATAAATGACTAAAATATACGACTAAGAGGCTTAAAAGATTTGAAGCATCTGGTTCTTTAGATGTTAAACAAACTTCTTTAAGGGAGGTCACATGGCTCAGCTGCTGCGGAATCGGCTCGTCGAGGTTTCAGAACACTCGATTACGTTCGTAAATTTTTTTGCCGGTTTAGATTGCGTGACGCACGATGGTTTATGCATCATGACTGAGCCACAAGAAGATGTGCGTAAATTTACAGGAGGCAGTTTCAGCACCATTGTGTTCCCAGATCAATGACTAGAGGCGAAAACCTCATCAACTATTATCGGCCAAATGGTGACCTTCGGCAATAATGAACAACGATCAATTTTAACGCAACCCTTAAACTAGCCATGGGGAAACTGTAAAACACGAGGGGTTAAAGAGCCTCAAGATTGCATGCAGCAGCTGCCAAGTACGAATACATAAATCATATAAATCTATAAGGAAGGTTAGGAAGGGTCAAGGCAAGAGCAAACAAGAAGTGCTTAATATTTCATGAGATAGTATTTGAGCTGTGACGATTTGTTTTTTTTTTAACAGTGACCTTTTTTCTATAAAATGTCTTCATATTCACTTGGCAGGTCGTTTTGAACTCGGCTGGTTGTTCTCGGTCTGTCACACTGCTGGTGAAGTGTCATGTCTGCGTTGCTATCTTTTGTCCTTTATTTGCATTGCTTGAATGAAAAAAAGTTTGCTTTTATCGTTTTTATTTTGCGCTGTTGTTATTCCTCACCAACTGAGATGAGTCAGCAAATCGTACTATTATTTCACACAAACTTTCCAAGCTGTAAATTCAACTAGATGTTCATAAACTCTCCCTGTCGGCTATTTATGCCCGGGGTGTTTGGGGTGTAACAATGAGTTGGAGAGATTTCTTGCTGAATATATGGTCTGCCATGTCAGACTTTTGCACTGAATTGCCCCCTTGAAGATTTGCTCAAGACTTCTCTACCTCTAATGGGTAGAGCGAGACGGAGGGCTGCGTTTGAGTCGTCAGTTGGCGTCTCTGTTGAAGTTGTGCTGTGCGAAATCTGTCCTCGCACTGAAGTAACACAAAAAGTCTCTCTCAAAGAATTGTCTCCGGAGAGAAGAATCTAAAATTCTCTTTTAGGAAAGCACAAAGTCGCGCTTTTAACCCTCAAGATGCTTAAAAATAGAAATGTGGCATTCCATGGCTTTATTATGTGACAGAAACAAGACGTCTGACAGCGACACCTTTCTGGTTCAAGCATGTCTTTGTTTTTTACTTAAGCTATAACCCAGATATTTGTGTAACCGCTTGACTTTGTTGTCTCCAATAAGAAAACATTTCTTTTTTTCGCACACAAAAAATGCTGGGTTGTTTCTACTCATGGTTGGGTAACATATGGACCAACCAAACCACTGGTTTAAATTAACCTAGAAAATGTCTGATTCTGACTTAAAGAGCACCTATTTCAATGCTGAAAAAAATTTTGTTTTGTGTATTTGGTATAATACAATGTGTTCACGTGTTTTATGGTTAAACAACACATTATTTTGCACATACCGTAAATTTTTGTAGCTCCAGGTTTCACTCTCTTCCTGAAATGCACGGATTTGAAAAGTTCTGTGTTCCTGAATGGCCAGATAATCTGTACGTAGTGATTGGCCTGAATACCTCTGACGTCAGACGGAAATGTGATGCTCTTTACCATGTTTGAAAGATTCGGTCACAATGCAATGCTAACAGGAGTTAACTTAAAGCCTGGGGCTTCATTTATAAAAGTGCCATGTAGGAACTATCCTACATTTGATCTAAGACCATTTCTGAAATGATCATACATGTGATTCAGAGAAACGGAGCTCTTTTCCAGATGTGCAGTTTATAAATCATAAATGATCTTAAAATTTTGCGCAGCTGAATGCTCTTGTAAACACCCCTATTTATTTCATTAGCATATAAGTATTAAATTATCAACGGCCAAATTCTCTGACTGCTACAATGGCGAGTGGTAAGAAAACATATTTGTTTACAAGTTTTAATATTTCTAAATTCTAACATGGAAACTTTATTGACATCACTCGAGTTAAGGCGATTGTTAGTGAACCTTTCAATTCACGGGTTTCATTTAAATATAGTCTTACACATAAAGGTAATATTTGTGTCTTTAAAGTTTTGTTTCAGTTTGCCATGCCTCCTGCGCGGCGGTGTAAAAATAAGATATTTTCGACTTTAAAATTCAAAGATCTTATCTTAAACTGTCGGAATATATTCCATATGGATTCATATGGATTTATAGATGTTTAACATTAAAATCGATGCATGGGAATAATTTATATAAATTTTTGAAATACCCATCTCTCTTAAATGTCGCGTTTCACTTATTGTACATCGAGGCTTTACAATTTAGTTCCTTTCACGTTGTTTTAAACGTTAGTACGTCAAGTCGGAACCTGACGTGGAGGTAAGAACTTTTCCACGTCAAAGACGAGTTTTATAAATTTGAGCGTTTGAGTGGATTTGAGCGTACGCATGGTCTAAGATCAAATCTGTGCGTAGAAACGCTTTATAAATGAGGCCCCAGTTTTATTGATTAATCAAGGCTGTTTGAAATCAGTAAGTTATACATTAAACATCTGCATCTATTATAACACAGAAACATTAGAATTTCTAAAATATAATCTCTACATTTATCTTAATTAAAGTCTCTTAAAGGGGCCATGTCACAAGACTTTTTTAAGATGTCAAATAAGTCTTTGGTGTCCCCAGAGCACATATGTGAAGTTTTAGCTCAAAATACCATATCATTTTTTATAACATGTTAAAATTGCCACTTTGTAGGTGTGTGCAAAAATGTGCCGTTTTGGGTGTGTGCTTTAAAATGCAAATGAGCGATGAAGTGCAAACACTGATTGCAATGTTGCAATTTAAACTCAATTTTGCTGTCAATAATTTTCTCTCTCTCTCTCTTTTTCTCTGCACTAAATGGCAGTGTCGTGGTTGGATAGTGCAGATTAAGGGGTGGTATGAAATCATAAGGAGAGCCAAATTTCAACAACCTATTTTTTAATGTGCTTGTAATGAATGGTTTACCAAAACTTAGTTATTGGGTTGATCTTTTTCACATTTTCTACGTTGATAGAAGCACTGGGGACCCAATTATAGCACTTAAACATGGAAAAAGTCAGATTTTCATGCCATGGCCCCTTTAATAACTAATAGTGGTCGATGTGGAGCATACACTCTTAAAAATAAAGGTCCTTCATGATTCAGCAGCACGATTGTTCAATCTTTGATAGTAATGGGTATCTGTGGTCACGGTACCATGTGCATCTCTACTTCTCACATGTTTCAGGTGTTAATACACTTCCTCACACCCACTTCTTTTCTCACCACCTCGGTTTTCTGCCTTTACTCATTACAGTTCTTCATCTAGACTCTACTCTCAGTATTTAGTATATTATTTCACAGCCCTCTGGCATACTTGTTTCTGACCGGTTTCTGGAAAGTCAAATATTTTGTATGATTGCTATACATTTGATCGTTGCCACGCGCTGTGCTGGCACGCCGTTCGTACCGCCCCACTCTCACTTTATTCTCACATGAAATATTTTCAAGTCGAATCAATATTTAATGTCTATTTATTTATTTATTTGGCAAGCAGTAGCGTAATAAGAAGGATAATGTTCAGTCAGTCCATCATTATTGCAAAATAAACCTCTTTGGGATGATACAAGGTACTTTCACTTTCCTGATCACCCTATTGGGGTTAATTCAGCTGTAATGGCTGTCTGGCTGTACATTATCTTGTATTCAGTCTGTTCCTAGAACAGCGGGGAAGTCTTCCTTGACTGTTTCTTTTCCCAGCAAACGGAAAACTCTAATACTGTAAAAGCTCCCCAGTGAAATTTACCAAGATTACAAAGTTTTATTGTTTTATTCACTTTTGCATTTGCAGGTGTGTGAAATTCTTCTTATGCATCTGCATCTTATGATTTTTTCTCGTATTCCTTTATTCCAAAAACATCTGCGGGGACAATATTCCGGATCTTTCCGGAATACAATACATCTATTTCACAATGCAACACTGACTGATGTGTTTGTCTGTGTTCCTTATACATTTGAGGACCCTTTCATCCAAACAAGCTGCTGCAGAACATCCCCAGCAAAAACACAGAGAAGCCTCTATGGAGAGACGGACTTCAAAGTGCGTCTGGCAGCCTGTGGAAGCCACGCACCTTTCCTCTCTAAATGATTCATTCCTCTTCCGGTCTCTTTTTATATCTACACAAGCTTGAAACTCGCAACGGAATCGGAAAGGAACTTTATTTCACTCCGGTATTTTTTCAGCCAAGGTTATTTGGATAACCTTCCGATGTGAATTTAACAAAACAAAAACATCATTAATGCTGGAAAATAAATGCATAGAAATTTAAAAATTGACATCAAGCTTTTTTCCACACCCTTCTGCTTATTTCCGTTCGAGAACTCCAAGATGTCGGTAGTACTGACTCTACTGCTTATTGAGGAAAATGAATGAATAAAATTTCAGGCTGTGAATGGCATTTGTGTGCTGCCATACAATATGTCGCGGCTGCATACACACATGCGTTCACAACCCAAGCTAAGGCTGTCAAAGTATTCATTAACATTCAGGCCTACCCGCTGTGCCAGACACGTCCCAACCTGCACACATTTAAACACGCACCCACACACAATTACGCTTATTCACCTCATCTGAGTTTTTACTGTTTTCGCTCCCTTGCATGATGCATTAGAGCGTCTGTCACGCAAGCGTCGGCTATGGAGAGGGTGGGGCCGCCGTGATTGATGGCTTGAGGATAATGCATGATTGGCTCTGTGACTAATGATCGCAGCGAGTGAGAGTGACACAGTGGAAAAGAAACATGAAGTCAGGAAATGATTATGACGGGCCAAAACAAATGACAGGTACTCTGACATCACCCAGCACCCGATGACACGCAACGAAGCGATGAGGGCAGTCAGAGAGATTGAGCTGTTGCCTGCCTTCACTACTGTGATGAACAATGCCCCATTTACTCAAGCATCAGAACTTCACTTCACGCTGAACACCAGGTAAACTTGAACGTCAATACCGAGCAAGTCGTCTACCTGAAACGACGCACAGAGGTCATCGAGTTTTGCATACGTGCATCTGTTACAGTTTTGTCATTTAACGCCCGAATGCTCCTTGGATGGTCTCCGTTGGATGTTTTTCTGGAAGCACACACACACACACAGATAAACACACACTTTAAAGGTTAGAGCTGATAGGAAGCCCAATTTATTTTTTGATGGTAGGTGAAGAACGTCTGGGTCTCTCATCCGTCAAGCTCCTTTCAAAATGTCAATGTAGTTCCTCAGTCAATCACACACGATGTAGAGGTGTCCCACATGCCAGCCTGCCAGGTACGCTCAGTGCCTGAACGAAGCTCGTCTCATCTGTCTGACTGACTGGTCCTCGTGTCACAGGACACGAGGGTTTATTTAAATGTAGCACACAGTCATGCATATCATTGCGTGGACTAAAAAGAAAACAGAGGGGTGAAGAGGGTGCTTGACAGATCTGGCAACGTTTCCGTATAAGGTACCAGTAAAGAACAGAATAAATATCTAAACAGAACATCCCACTCATCACCATCTGTTAGATGTCAAAAGTTTAATTTTCTTTTAATTTGTTTCTTATGATTTCAACCTTTTCGTCTTAAATTTTAAACATAATTGCTTGGTTTTCTAAAAAAAGTTTATAATTGATTTATTAAAACATGAAAAATAATTATACTTTAGTATTTACTATATTAACTGTATAGACTGTAATATTATAGTACTTGTTACACTTTGTTAATGTATGCTATATTATTATTATTATTATTATATTACTAGTGAAATGATCAACTGTATTAAACACAATAATTGTAGTTAATATTTACAACGGCAGGTTAGTAAACACTTTAGTATTTAGGAATTTTACTACAGTTTTACTATAGTAACTCCTAAAGTATACTACTTTTTTATGTGAAAATAAATTTAAATAATTATAATCTGTGATTAATCATCTTCTATCAACCTAGAAAATGTGAAAAAGATCAACCCAGTAATTTTATTTTGGTTAATCATTTTTTGCAAGCATGTGAAAAAATAGATCATTGAAATATTGGCTCCCCTTGTGATGTAATAAGGGGATAATACCGCCCCTTAATCTGCACAATCCAACCACAGCACTGCCATTTAGTGCAAATATCATCTCATTTGCATTTTAAAGGACACTTTTTTGCTCACACCTATAAAGTAGCAATTTTAACATGCTATAATAAATTATCTATATGATGTTTTGAGCTAAAACTTTACATACATACTCTGGGGACACCAAAGATTTATTTGACATCTTAAAAAAGTATTGTGAAATGTGCCCTTTAAGAGTCTGATAAAAAGTGATATTTAAAGCCGCTCTATGCATTTTCTGCGTTTTTGTCAAACAGCGACCCCTAGAGTCGCTGAGGAATACTTGCAACTGTCGTAATTTCCCTCCGAAGATAATGACTAGGTAATGTTTCACAATTTCATACAAATATCAGGCTACTGCATAGTCTACTAAACTACAGATGATGGTAATAGGATAATAAGAAGTTTATTCCAAGTGTAGAGTGCATATAATAATAAAGTACAGCGTTTGTTGGCTTATAACGTTTTTACATGATTGCAGCTAAATCACAAGTAAACAGTCTATAGTCTATAGATTCTCTTTTTCTTTTCCTACTCTCTTCTGAACGCGCTTTCTTAACTTTTAAATCGTTAAGCCACACGTCTCAAATTCACACGTGCAGTTGTTGTTATAGGCTTGATCGACTTCATGCGGCGCTGCAAGAACCGACAGCCGGATGACGTCAAAGTGCCGTCTCGGATCATTCTCGCGGTACTTTGACGTCATCCGGTGGTCGGTTCTTGCAGCGCCACACGAAGTCGAACAAGCCTAACGTGTGTGACGTCATTGCCGTAATGCAAGTGGTGATTCTCGCGAGATTTGTCAGGGGCGGTTCTCTCAAGCTTGCATTACTGGTTTTGCTAGCGGCGTCCTCCTCGAGCTTCAATAGGAGGATGATTCGCCCTACTATGACTTTGTTTACCACCGAAATAACGTTGAAGCTGTTATATTAAGGTAAAATAACTGCAAAGTGTGTCTTTAACAAGAAATCATGCCAGATGCACTTAGTGGGTTTTGCATCTGAGTTTTGCACATATATATTATGTATATATAGGTACAGACATTAATTTGCATATTTAGTGCCTGGCCTGATAAAGGATTCATTGTCAATTGTCACATGTGCTGGTATTGTAATCCAGGGCGTTTTTTGGCACTGTGCCATTCGTATTCAATCCAGAGAAATGTCAGGTCTCTGCAGTCTCCGTTAGGGTCACTGCTCGGGTAGACAGACAGCTCAGAGGCTCAGCTGTGCCATCGCTAGCGGAAATAAGAGAGGTCAATTTCTGACCTGCGAAACACCTGAATGAAAATGTAGAAATCAATGAAACTTTCTTCCTCACTTTTTATTACGTTTGACTGAAAACACAATCCAAGTATATCTGTTCCTTCTGGGGGCTGAGGTTAAACTGAGGGGACGCAATAAAGCATAAAATACTATGAGCTATAATCTGAACTATGAGCAATAATCAGATTTTAAATGTGACAGGTGCGTTAGCGGCGCAGAGATTTTGGGTCAGATTCCCAGGGAACACACATACTAATAAAATGTACAACTTGAATACATTGTATAAACACTTTGGATAAAAAAGCCCATGAATGTTGATTATTCATGAATGTTGATTATTTTTCTATAAAACGCACACCTAACCTGTCAAATGTCTAAAATTACCACCAGAGCAAAGTTTGTGGTAAGCATTACCAGCATTACCCCCTTGGGTGTGCATTATTTTCGATTAATTCAACGGCCCATCGTCAGTTATTTCTTACATAATTTATAGTCCTGTGATGGACTGGCTATATAGGATCTCCCTGCTATAGACTCCAACCAGACTGATCTCACGGAAAGTCGTGTTATAGCACAAAAATGATTAATTTATTAGTGTCCATGGCATGAAATTCAGCTTTTTTTTCGTGCCTTGAGCACAAATGTTTTTTTTGTGTCACTCACACGAATTTCTATAAATAGTTTTTTTCGTGTCCGTTGCATGACTTTCTTTTTTGTTTCATTTAATGTATTGTTTTCTCATAGTTTATTCCTTTTTTCTTACCATTGTCACTTGGGGTTGGGGTTAGAATCACTTTCTGAAACATTTTTAGACATCCTAACCTAAACCCAAATCCAAGCGAGAATAGTTTTAAAAGCGGAAGAAAAATATTTAGAAACCAAAACATAAAAGTACATCCTAACCCCAACCCCAAGCAACAATTATTTAAAAATAGGGAAAAAAGAGAGAAAACAATACAATGACACGAAAAAGAAAGTTGTGCCAGGGACACAAAAAACAATTTTTATAAATTCTTGGTAATTTCATGCCATGGACACAAATAATTTAATTATTTCGTGACTATAACACAACTTTCAGTGAGATCATGTTGACTCCAACGCTCCTGCTACCCTGCAAAGGAAGAGCATATTTGGAGAATGGATGGAATAGATATATCTACTGTTAGAATATGGAAAAAAATTCAGCGCTCATCTCAGATCAGTGTGTAAAATCATTTACATGCTGATGACATTATTGCTATGGTTCTAAAGCATGTTATCTCTTTTCTGGCAGAACACCTACATATTTCCAGTAGATTTGGTTGAGCCCCAGGCAAACCTTCTCAGCCTTTTCAGGTACAGCAGGAGGGCATGAGAAAATAAAAAGGGAAGTACGTCGAAACAGAAGAACCGGTTATCAAAAAAGATTAAAAGGAGACCAGCAATAAGACGATGATGATAACTGGCTGCCTAATACCGAAATGGGCAACTTCTTGTTATGAAACCTCATAACAATAACAGTAATGAACCTCATTAATGTTTTGTTAACTATGTTTTGGGAGACAGCATCTATAGCTCACTATTAATTTTAAATAGGCTATAGCATTAGAAAACTGCACAACACACCAAAAGGCATAAATTACAGATGGGCACTTAACTTATTTTTGTAATCGTATCATTTAGTATTAAAGTCACAATTAAATTAAAATTATGGAATATTGTAGTTTTTTTTTTTTTATAAATGACTTTAAAGTTTTGTGATTCATTATTTAGTTTTTTACATTCAAGTGCCCTTATAACCATTAATCAAAAACGTTAACCTCATCGAAACTACCTCTTTTCACTTCCGGGCGATTAGCAGCGCGAGGGTGATTAGCAATTAGCAACATGGCACAACTTCCAACGAACCAATCAGGTCTCGACAAACCAAACCAAGTCCCGCCGTAAACTTTTTTCTCATTTCAGTAGCCGTTTCACCTGAAAACCAGAAAAGAAGACAATCGTTTTTTATGTTTCATGGTCAAATGTACGTAATGTATTGTTGACATTCCTCTTCTTTATCCGTCATTGCATTCTTCATAAAGAACGGGGTTTGGACTTATCTTAGGAAGTATAATAAAGATACCAACGTTTTGGAACAGACCCACAACACCGAAAACGTTGTTTTGTATGCAGCTCCCTTGGTTTTGGAACAAAGCAGATATGTCACACTTGGTGTCCTGGAATAGCCGCCCCTTTCAACAGAACGTCTAAACGATAAGCATATCTTTTACCCCGCAGATAAAGCAGCCAGCTCTTTGTGTCTTTTTCCACAGTGCAGAGATCTCAGTTTACGATTAGTGCTTTACGCTGCAGGGTCGCTCAGTGGCACCAGTGGCATAACATAAAAAACCATTGAAAATACAAACAGGACCCTCCAGATTAACTTCCATCGTGAAATCATGTAAAAAGATTACATTGCGGAGGCTTTAAACATCTACATTCTGATAATTATAAAACCATCTGGGACATGAAACCAATCGCAATGTAAACACTCTCTTGTTGCTTTCTCAGCTAGAACAACATTATGCAGCCGCATATTACTTTTGCAAGCAAGTTATGTGACAAGAAGGCAAGCCATTCCATTCTCTACTTTAAAAAAGAAAAGATGTACTCGGTCGGGAATAGTCCGACTGCAGCGACAGGGCCATCTTATCAAAGGACAACAGTTGAACCGTACCGAGCCCCTGCTGGTATGGCCATCTTGTGAATGTGTGTTGTATTCCTTTATTTTCTTCACTGGTGTAATAGGTCTATCTTTACCAGCACTGGAAATGGGAATCATATGGAAGACAAGCAATGTCATAGACATCCAGCAGTGTTTAAGATTGCAAGGCCATTGCCATGGTACCGAAACGAGATTGGTTACTGTGGTTAGAGATGGAACAGCTTACTGCTTAAGTATTTACAATACACAAGGTTAAGTCATAGGATGTAGCTCCTTCTCACATGCATTTTTTAACTCTGAGATTTAAATCGCATTTTGCATTTTTGTGATGACTGTAAGGCCAACATTATGTGTGTTACTTTCAATAGCAACTAATTTGACAAAATGGTTGGATGTTATGCTCTTGGGAAGTAGAAATGTCTGATGGTTAACCAAGAGTTATCCCTGCTGATAAAACGATAAAAACATCACACAAATTGTATAGATTTCCATTAAGAACCATTAACTTTTACCATTAAACCACTATAAAATTCACGTGTTCTGAATGAAAACGCGTTGTGGAAACGCGTTGGTAGGCTAGTGCTTTTTGTCCCACTCTGCTATTATAGTTTATCAATACGGCGGAACAATATGGATGCCTCCTTGGACTTACCCCTTCAATGTTAGTAAAGAGGAGAAATTCTAAGCTTACAAAGAAAAGTCAGATCACTGGCAGAGGTCATTTCACACCAACGAGGTTATGAATAAAGACATTGATTTTGATTAATAAAACACTTAAAACCCTACTTACTGTCCCTTTAAAAGGTGCAGTGTGTAATTTTTAGAAAGATCTTTTGACAGAAATGCAAAACAATATACAAAACTATATGATCAGGGGTATATAAAGACCTTTCATAATGAACCGTGTGTGTTTATTACCTTAAAATTAGACGTTTTTATCTACATACACAAGGGTACCCTTACATGGAAGTTGCCATTTTGTGCCCCCATGTTTCTACAGAAGCCCTACATTTTTTACTAAGTTGTCTCCGACGATGACATGTTTGTCCGGTGGCGGCTACCGTAGCTTCTCTATGTGTTTCAAAAGCAAGAGGTGAGCAGTGGACTGCGCCATTGGTTGCAATTCGCAACCTCACCAATAGATGACGCTAAAATTTACGCACTGCACCTTTAATAGTAGATCCCAGCACATATCAAAAGAGACACCATTATAGTTTCCATTAAACCAATAAAATTCCCATTAAAACCATTAAATCCAATAGAATTGTTGTGATGGTCCTGTTGTTTTTTTAGCATGGATATCTCAAAAGCATCTACTATACAATAAAGTGATTTATTAATTCACACAGATGAAACACATTTAATGCGAGCCACTTGTGATGCACATGTTTGTTTAGTATGCACGATTTAATATTATTAATGTGTTCCTGAAGCTCAGCTGATAGAGTTATAATAAACAAAAAATAACAGCAAACTGTTTTGAAACAACACTTAAAATTGGTGTAAATAACGACAGAATGTTCAACAAATCAAACAAATGCACCATTCCAGAATACCCATAATGCAGTGCTACCAAATTCCCTTTAAGCTAGTTTATTTGGCAGCCGTCTTGGCAATGCCCCAGGCATCTATTTTCTAGGCAGTGGATAAGCTACAACAATAGCCACTGGGCAAAACCATCTCTAAAACTGATAAGCTAAGCTTACATCTCATATCTGACAATAATAGTAGAACAAATTCTCAAATATAGAATAAATTCTGAATAAGGTGTCTCAGCATGTAGTGTGACCTTCATTCCTATGAGAGAGAGAGAGAGAGAGAGAGAGAGAGAGAGAGAGAGAGAGAGAGAGAGAGAGAGAGAGAGAGAGAGAGAGAGAGACATGGAGATCATTGTAAACAACAACACATCATTTCAATTCCAGAGTTAAGAAAAAAATAAAAACCAAACTTCAACACTGACCCTGTGTGCGTACTCTAACGTTAGTTGTCAAATGCTACGCTACCAAAATATTCTTCTCGCACAGCAAACTGACATACTGACGTTTTCGGCTTCTTGGTTCCCATATATAGGGCTGCGCTGTGAACGTCCAAAATAATTGACAGGCAGAAGCATGTCAAAGCTTTCTGATTGGCTTAAAGAATGGGACTGCGGTTGAGTCTTCAGCTGTCACAAACCAAGAGTGATATTTCTCGACACCTTCTTCAGTGATATATGTAAGGAAATATGGACATTTTCTGCTTGCAATTTAACCGTTTACTAAATATTGGCATATTTTATCATAGCTCTTGCGTTGCTGTTTACTAAAAAACATCTGCTGCAAAACAAGCAGTAAACCACATAAATCATTTATTTATCCCAAGCACACAAGTTTTTGTTTTACACAATCATTGCACATATTTTAGATCAACATGCTGTTTAAGAAGGTAATCACAATGTTTTGTGTAGCATACTGTAGGTATTCTGCCCTACAAAGCCAAAGCGCAGAAATTACGCATTTGGTCAAAATTGATAAAATGGGCTTTGTGAGATCTGTTGTGTCTTGTGACAAAGTGTCCTTTTTCAATTTTGTCCCATTTTAGAGAAACGTGTGTACCAAAATTGCAGTAACATGTTTGACTGGCTGGTGTAAAATTTAAGGGCATTTTTCTCAGTTTCAGTGTTTGCGTAGTTACTGCACTTAGCCTTTGTAGGGCAGCATTACGAACACACAAACATTTAAAGATGCAATTTGTATAATCCGCGCCGCTAGAGGGCGCCAGATCAAAACAATAACAATGATGTAAATTAATGACGGGAACAAGAAATCATGTTACCAGATGAGGTAAAGTAATCAAGTTTTATAAATGTAATGCTTGATGACATTGTTTTATTTCATTATGTAAGTTTTCATGTAATGTTAAAAACGCAATTGTTAGTCATATATGTTACAGTATTAGTACAATACAATAGTGTGTTAACACAGCACAGAATTAAGTGTTCAGATTAACATGCTTACCATAAACAAGCGAGTGGCCCGACAGATGCTATTACTTCCGCATTTGTCCACAACACTGTTGTCATGTGTTTTTTTACGTCAGTAAAGGCGGTAACGTGTATATTAACGTAATTTACAGGCGGCTGCACTGCCCGTGTCACTGTTTAGAATGGCAACTTTCTCATAATTTACAAGTAGTTTAAAACATTAGAAATATTGTTAGTAGGACAAAATATATAACACTGGACTATTGGTTTTTGGATATTTTACTGCAAAAATCTTACAAATTGTACCTTTAAAGCCTCAAAGTAGAAGTGATATTTTGGTCTGTGATGATCAGTTTTATAACTCTTGCCAATTTTCATTTATACAGCCACATCTGATGGAATGCTTTTTAAAATGGCCTATTGTGACATTCAAAATAAAAGCCCCATAGATGGAGCACAGTCATTACCCTCGCCTGCATTTCTCTCCATAAAAATGCTCACTGTGCACTAACAGCTCTTTAATTAGTCCTAGAAAAAAGCCAGGCTTAGTCCTCTGTATTTTATCAAACAGAAGCTCTTTCAAGGTAACACACTTAATGGAGTAACCTGCATGTAAGAACAAATAAATAACAGTAAAACCAACAAAATGGCCTTGGCTTTCTAACAGAAACTAAAAATAACCCTGAAGCAACGAAATCTGACATTAATGGAAAAACTGCCCTCTTAAATACACTAGGCCTACTAAGCAAAAGCCACAATGCTACCATTAGATTCAGTTTGTTATTTTTTTTAATATAACCAGAATAATTGTGAATGCCAGAAAAATATCACTTTACAGTTTTAGGGGTGGTTTCCCAGACAGAGATTAGCTGAAGCCTGGACTAGGCCTTAGTTTAATAAGGAAATATAACTACATGGTTTACTAAAAACATTGTGTCCATTTTGAGGCAAAACAAAGGGCACTGATGTATTTTAAGATATGGCAGTGCAAGTTGTTTTTAGTTTGGACAGCTCTTACATTTATTTTAGTCTAGGACTAGTCTAATCCCTATCCAGGAAACCGCCCCTTAGTGTGTAGTGTGACCTCTCCGTAGATTTGAGTAATAGCACAAACCTGCAGGTGCTCTTAAACCTTAATGAAATGGAAGCCTTCAGTCTCCCCAAGAGTTTAAAATGTGCTTAATGCAAATTTCTGTTTTTGTCTTAATAAATAGACCTACCAAATTTTATCCAATGTTATGGCAATTAGTATCTATTTTACTATGTGGCTAATTTGTATGATGGTGTACGAATTTGGGCATTTTTGTGCTTTCGCCCCATGACATTGGGTTTAGTGGCAGGTTAGAGGTGGGTTATTATTATTGCTTTCCTAATAATTGTAAATTTTTGTACGATTTACTTAGTACGAATACAAATGAATTATCGAGACTGTCCTTCAAAAATAACAACCTAACAGTTTGTTTGTGCAAGCACCATATTACAACGTCAAGGTACGTGAAAGCGATTAGGTCCCTATAGTGGCCAGCAGCATATATACAACCTGAGGTTACGTATTAAAGGTGCCAAAGAATGCATTGAAATACTATGCTAAATTGTTCTTTGATATATACATAGAAGGTATGTAACTTTATTAAGGGCAAAAATGATCCAGAAACATTTTACATGTCCATTTACAACCCTAGGATTTGTCGTTTGAATGAAATTGTCTATTTTTGCCCTTTTTGGAAGGGTCATGAATAATAATGTTGAGCTCTGCTCTGATTGCTCTGCTCTGAGGCTCATGCCAGTAGCTCACATTAGTAAACAGACCTTATATGTTTGAGCCTGTATCAGACGAAAATACAGATTTTGAGGAACAACTAATTGTTTGGAGATTGTAATGGATGAAGGAGAATAGGTTGGAATTATCAAACTTGTAAAATACGCAGGAATTCCTGTGCGATCAGGTTGGAAAATATATATGGATGGTCATTAAAGCTGGTGGTAGCCTCAGACTTTTCCACAGTGCTGTCTGTGTTTGTCATCCTAAACTAGACTCATTGTGCAGAATGTAATGTATAAAATCATTGCAGTGTCCGCTTCAATGAATCCTCTTCATCCATCTTACTGTTTTACTCACTTAAAAAAATTACAGTATCATCCGGTTTATCATCAACACAATAGCAGAGAACAATTTCAAGATAGATGATGTTGTTGTTGAACAGCAGCTGACATATGTGTTTGCGTTTGATTAAGTTTAAGATGGAGAGCGGGCACGGATTGACACTCGACTAGCGATGCCGTTCACGCTAGTCCGGTTCTGGTATTTGCTTCTTTTAAACCGTACCACACTTGATCGGAGCAGTCAAGACAGCTCGTCCCGATAAGGATGTCAAGCCCACTCCAATGCACTTCACCACAGCCACGCATGAAATATGACACTGCAGTCTGTAATAACACAATATACAGAGCATTCAATTACAGCACTGCCATCATCAAGGTCCTTCTCTTCGAGCCAGCGGCCAGTATTTACACCAGTCTGCCTATAGCTGTCCCACCAGTGTTGAATTATGACCCCCACCCCGTGCACCGTAGTACACTCGAATCTCAGACTCACATCCTCAAAGGTACACAATGCCTTTGTGCCAGAGCCCAACATACTGATAGCAACCATCTCACATTTAATTAAAAACACACAATTATTTCATAATGATTTATAGAGCTGTCAACAGGACGGGAAGGAGATAGAGGAAGGAAGAAAACGTCTCATTTTTTTCTCTTGTTTTGACAGGTAAGGCGAAGCAAAGTCAATTGTTTTTTCCTCTCCTATAATCTACCGGGCTCTTAAAGAGACTACTGCGAAATGGTGAGCCACATCACATCGTGACCTGTCATTTGTATAAATTGTAGTTCAGAAGAAAAATTTTTGTTTTTTGAACTGTGGAAGAAAAATAAGACAAGCTCGTCCTTGTAGCCCTGAGGAAATGACGAGTCAAAGAACATAATTATGCAAAGAGAGGGTTTTTTTTAAAGTTAATTACACAGCTCTCATATCTCATATAAAAATATTGAAATAAAACTTGCAGAGAGGTTGACAGATCAATCTGGCTAAAGTGACATAGTTTAAAAAGTCTATAATCATGCTTCAAATATAATCAAATTTCACACACATACTGTAAACACACTCACACGCAAATAAAATATCACCTTATGTGTTTTCACCATATCAGTAGTTCTCACCATGTGGGTCGCGACCAGTAGATGCATTTTGGCTTTTACGCAATAGAAGAATACAGTTTACAGTGTTTACTAGAGGTGTAATGAGATTTTATACCACAATATCTCGCGATATTGTAAAAACGCCACAAATTATTTATAAAACGCAACAAAAATTCTAGGTATAAAGCTGTCTCGCCATACCAGCATAAAGTTACGGCTGTGGCAAGACTTTTCACAGTGTTTGTATTATATTGTTTATTGCTTGTGCTATTTTGTTTGGGTGTTTTCACATATAGTTCATTTTAAAAGAACCAAACCCAGTTCACTTAAAGTGAATTAGCCGAATATGACCTCAGTCCTTTTGGTGTTCACAATATAGTGGACTCAAAAGAGGACCTAGTTCATTTTTTGGTTCTCTTCAGAACTGAAGTGATGTCAGACCCTTTCTTGTTCACAACACAACTTCATAAGAACTTAGATCCCAGCTTTCTGTGCAGCAGCTGATTTTGATACAATGTCAAAATGACACGTAAAGCGGATCGGGACCTCATTGATTTCACATATCAAAAAGAAATCGAACCACAAAAGAACCCAAAAGCGAACCGTACTCAGACCACCTCGGATGTGGTCTGAGTTCGGTTCGCTTTTGGGTCATTTTAGGGGGGTCTGAGATCACTTGGTTTGTTCACATATACACCCTGAACTGCTCTGAGAGTGTTTGGAGGGCTCAAATGAACTAGGTGTGAAAACACCCTTAGAGGCTCTGCCCCCCAAACAAGACCAATTTAGATTTAGTTTGAGCTATGAATAAAATAAATAAATAAATATTTGTCTTATCTTATATTAGCAGGTAGATTGAGTAACTTAAGGCAAAAAAATGCTATGCATAAAAACAATATTTAAAAATCATGAAGCCACAGTCTCTCGCTAATCTCAAAGTATTGCAGTGCCCTGGTTTGCTGTTATGTACCCCCAGCACAAACGTGAAAGTCTGCTTATGTTTTCCAATAATGTAAAGTGTCTCAGCAGTTTGATCTCTTGCTCTGAATTTACTTGATTTGATGTTTGTACAGTATGTTCTTGCATTCTTGCATAAATCCCAAAGTCGATTTGACGTCACAACCCGACGTCGGCCTGATGTCACAACCAATGCCGGTTTGACGTCACAATTTAATGTTGAGCTGACATCAAAACCCAACATCGGAATGACGTCAGAACCCAATGTCCGGCTGACGACAAAACCCAACGTTGGGCTGATGTCAAAAACCCAATGTCGGACTGACGTGAAAACCCGACGTCAAGATGACGTCAAACACCGACGTCGGTTTAACGTCACAACGAATGGGGAATGACGTCAAAATCCAACATCCGGGTGACGACAAAACCCAACATCGGGCCAATGTCAAAACCCAACATCGGTTTAATGTCAAAACTCGACATCGATCTGACGTCAAAACTCGATGCGATCTGACGTCAAAACTCGACGTCGGACTGATGTCAAAACCCAACGTCGGACTGATGTTAAAACCCAGCGTCAAGATGACGTCAAAACCCGATGTCGGTTTGACGTCGCAATTCAACGTCGGGCTGACGTCAAAACCCAACGTCCGGCAGACGACAAAACCCAACGTTGGGCTGACGTCAAAACCCAAAGTCGGACTGACGTCAAAACTCGACGTCAAGAAGACGTCAAAAACCGACGTCGGTTTAACGTCACAATTCAACATTAGGCCAAGGGAATGACGTCAAAATCCAACGTCCGGTTGATGACAAAACCCAGCGTCGGCCTGTGGATGAGTAAATTAACAACAGATTACATTTTTCAGTAAACTATCCCTTTAACCTCAATCGGGCTTGATGATACACCAAAGTGATACTCAAAATAAATTAGCTAGAAAACTCAACTCAAGTTCATTTTTTAGCACATAAAGTAAAATAATGTCTCACGTGAAAAATAAAGCATTGGTTAAAAAAATTATGGCATGTCTTAACGTACAGTATTTGTTGGTTGCTTTGATTAATATTTTTAATTCTTTTAATTGATTTGATAAATAAAATAACTTCTATCTTGATTTTTTTGTATGATAAACAGGTTTGTAACTGGTTCGGGTCATCATTGGGTCAGATCTAATATCTGTCTGCTCTACTGCAGTGACCAGCTGACAAAATATCCAATGATGCTTCTCTCTCATCAGATGTATACAGTCATCCGTTGGGTTATCTGTCATTTTCGTCAGATAGCAGATGCAGCATTTGATAAATCATGCTCACTGCCATGAGAATTCACA
The DNA here is from genome assembly GCF_027580225.2 of Misgurnus anguillicaudatus. NCBI lineage: Eukaryota > Metazoa > Chordata > Actinopteri > Cypriniformes > Cobitidae > Misgurnus > Misgurnus anguillicaudatus. The sequence goes on along the minus strand of NC_073340.2, from coordinate 21,101,659 downwards.
TTTATCGAACACAAAAATCATTGCCTCGCATCAACACCTAAAAATAGTTGGAATCTCACATAAGGTTAGTAAACAGATGTTTTCTTTGAATGATGTGGGGATATTCATTAAGGTCTGAACCATGCTTGCTATTTTACACACGCACACCAACGCGTCCATTATCATGTATGTGTATCCCAGTATGGAGGATAGTAAAATGTCTACCATGTATGAACAGACCTAAACTGGCTCAGGTTTAGCTTGGCAGTACAGAAATGACCTAGAAAATTGATTCCCAGCATTCCTAGCAGTCCCTCAAGTCAAAGCATGCCCCCGGCATTGTACCCAATTAACTAAAACCATGTCAAATTAGAGCTATGATAAACTGTGTGTTTTGCAAATTCCCTTGTTAGCTATTTGGCCCTTGTTCTGGTGCCATTAGTTGATGGAAATGCTGACTCACTACTGGCACCACATGGAATTGTATAACAATTTTGTCCCAACAGATGTTTTTCAAAGACTTATTATGTCCTTTCCACCTTTCAATCTTCCATTATTAAGCCAACCAGGTATTCAAGGTTTCTACCAAGATAATGGTTAAATTGAGTAATACGAACCACCTGCTGGCATTAATATTATAACATTAACTGGGGCTGCAATGCCAGCAGACAGTGGTGGTGGTTTGGAAACATTTGATAAAAAGGCATTATAGTTATGAGTTTATTTCACTGGATCCAAGTTACACATAGTCGAGTCAGAAACTATACAGTATACATTAGGGATACATCCAAATCCAGGATTCGGATTTGGAATCGACCAAATACTGGGCTTTTTGACGGGGTTCGGTTTCGGCCGAACCTTAGATTTGCGCTACGCTGGTTGACGTCATGCGGCCATTTATTAGGTGAAGGTGTTTAGATGTGGATCGTTCGAATGTATTAGGCTGTGAGAATCTGAAAATGGAACTCGTAAGCAAAAAAAGTTTTGTTTGGCAGTACTTTCAACCAAAAGGTGGTTCAAGTCGAGCTACATGTTCAATTTGCAATGCTGATTTATCTTGTGGTGGCAAGGACCCTGGATTCGGTGCATCCCTAGTATACATACACAAAAAAAGGATCAAAAAGGGACCAACCCAGATGTTGGATTCTATTAACCCAGAAAATTGTTATAATTGACCCAACAATGGGTTAAAACAACCCAGCGTACGTTGAATTACAACCTAATGGGTTGCGATCATACCTTTCTGACCTGGCGCTGCTGAAAATAACCCAGCATTTATAGAATGTATTTATTGCTCAGAGGAACTTGATCCCTATTTTTTACCCTTTGTATATACATGATGCTTAGAATATGAATCCTTGAAAGATACAAAGACTTTTCATTTTCTCAGCACAAATAATGTTTGCAAAAATCTAGGTTGAAAGCAAATACAATTCGAGCTGTAATTTCCGAATTCTTGGGTGCTTTGGGAAATTTGTCTGCTCACAGATCAGCAGAGGAATAAGGTCTATGTGTTATATAAGTCCATCACCATGCTTATTAAATATAGATGTGTGTGTATCCTCAAAAATCTCTTATTTTCCTGAGCCCATATTAAAGATGAAACCAAGTTCTGCACGTATACTCAGCCGACCAAGGATCCATTTACCCATCCATTTTCATTTCAACATAGAAGTAATTCCTAGTATGGTCTTTTATAATCTCATATTTGCATGTAAACCAGTGTTAAAGTAATGATCCAGGCATATATTGGAAAGCACACTAATGGCGCTTTTCCATTGCATAGTACCTGACGGTTTGGGTTAGCTCACCTAACTTTGGCTTGGTTAGCTTTTCCATCGAGTTTAGTATCACTTCGGAGTGGAAGGGATTATAGGCATGTCGTTATATTTGCGCTGCCTACTGCTGTGACATCATACAAGTAAGAGCGTCGTTGTATATTCCCATACATTTATTTATTTCTCAGTCCGCCACAAAATTAAAATTGATCACCACAAATAGATGTTAAACACTACCTCTGTCTCACATGACAGTTTCTGTACAAACACCGGTGGCGTCAGTCGACGCGCTCCGCTTAGCCTCATTTAAGTTGCATTTAAGCATATTATATGAACGTAAGCGTCACGAATGTGCAGGTACAAACTGCAAGTCTGGAAAAAATGTTATGGTGTTCCTGATTCTCAACTTGTGAATGTTTTTCATCACTAAAAGGAATTTTGGGAACTTACAGAAGAGCACAGATGACAACAGGTTTATTCGAGACGGCGCAAGCTAGCACGAAGGTAAAGCTAATCTTTTACATTATAGCGATGACGCTGGTAGTGACGATTCTCTCAGACCAATCAGTGATCTACAGTCATGTTTTGGTATCAGCTCGGGTCGCTTGGAACCCCGACCGAGGTGGTATTAAAAAAAGTATCGGTACTACGTATTGCACTCACAAAGTAAGCTGACCCCACCCAAAGCAAACCGTGGGGTACTATGCAATGGAAAAGCGCCATATATGGTTTGCAGGGTTGGGGTTAACTATTAAAATGTCCTAGAGAATGTCAAGAATAAAGTCCTAGTTTGATTAATTCAATCATTTTTGCTGAATGGAAATTAGACACTCTTATTTAAGTCCATTTATGGACCTAGAAACATATGGGAAACTGCCTTTCCGTTATAAAAAATATCTATTTAATTAAATATATTTTTAGACTCAGGTAATGAGAGCCATTCATTAAACAAAGCCCACTGCAGGAAAGATTTTTCATGCTACCATTTACAGAATGGTAATAAACTGTCACACTGTTTAAATCATGTTCATATGTCATTTTGATTTAAGAGACTGAGAGCAACAACAGGTTGAGGACAACAGAAGCGGGTGTTAGATTTGAGGTGTTATGTCGCTAAATCAATGACATTACACCTTCAAGGTTAAAACCTCATGATTAATGATCAACTGTGAAAGATGCAGACCAAATTCCTTTAGTTCTGTATGAAAAAAACATCCATTTTGGAGCCCACAGCTTCTTTTTTTGACAACAGAATATAATCTACATATATTCAATCACATTTCTCCTGTTCTTCCAACTATGATTTTGACAATTAAATAAAAGCGTCGCAAAGATGATTTTCTCAAGGCCATGACAAACCTCCAGCCCAGCTGCCCCTCCCTCCCACACTCCCTCTGCAAAGCGTGTTGAAATGAGGCCTGATGAAAAGTCTATGGCGAGTGTGAATAATTCATGAATCATAAATTACAGCGCATGCCTCCCTGTAGGGGTGGTTATTTCACACCAGCTGTTCTGTTGCCTCCTCCTGTGCGGAAAATTAAAGAGAGGTGCTATCCTGAACTATCCACCGCCCTGACCGAACCCTCCGCTGCCCATCTCTGCCAGAGAGCTTTTATCATAACATCTTATTCTTCAAAAGGAACTTAACAGTGTGTGTTTTCTTTGTTATGTTGGATCGATGGCCTCATTCCATATCAACACACAGCTTGAGTGGCCCCTTAAGATTTCCTGGGAAGAATTTATGTAAGGAACGTACATAATGTTTGGTTCAAAGAAGCAAAGCTTATGTTTTTTTAACAGAGCATTATACTGAAAATAGCAAATGACAAAAAAACAAATATGCAAAATTTCTGTTATGAATAAATTATGATTTAAAGAGAGATGTTTGACAGTAGAAATGGTAAAATACATATTGGTACCAAATGTATACTGTACCTAATGGTGCTGTTCCATTATATAGTACCCCACGGTTTGGTTTGGGTCGGGTCAGCTTACTTTTGGGAGCTTTTCCACTGGGTGCAGTACGCAGGACCCAATACTTTTTTTTGTACCACTTTGGTCAGGGTTCTGAGCGACCCGAGCTGATACCAAAACGTGACGTGAAAACACTGTAGATCACTGATTGGTCTAAGAGAATCGTCACTACAAGCGCCATCGCTATAATGTAAAAGATTAGCTTTACCTTCATGTTAGCTTGTGCTGTCTTGAGTAAACCTGTTGTCATCTGCGCTTTGCTGTAAGTTTCCAAACTTCCTTTTAGCGATGAAAAACACCCACAAGTTGAGAATCAGGAACACCATAACAGTTTTTTTCCAGACTTGCAGTTTGTGGCGGCAAATTTGCGACGCGCACGTCTGCATATACGCTTAAATGCAACTTAAATGATACTTAGCGGAGCGCGTCGACCGACGCCACGGGTATTTGTACAGAAACTGTCATGTGAGAAAAAGGTAGTGATAAACAAATAAATCTATTGTGGTGATTAGGGTGACCATACGTGACATTCTTCCCGGACGCGTCCTGGCCAGGATTTCAGTGCGTCTTCCAGAAGTCGTATTTGTTGACAGCATACGTTCCGGAAGGCGAACCCGAAATCCTGGCCAGGACGCGTCCAGGAAGAATGGCACGTATGGTCACCCTAGTGGTGATCAATTTTAATATTGTGGCGGACTGAGAAATAAATGAATGTATGTGAATGTACAACAACGCTCTCACATGATGTCACAGCAGTAGGCAGTGCAAATATAACGACACGCCTATAATCCCTAGCCAAAAGCTAAAAGCTAAAGGCTAACCAAGCTAACCAAGCCAAAAGGCTTGTTCAACTTCATGCGGTGCCACTAGAACTGACGGTGAACGTGATTTTACCAAGTAGGATATGATCCTGGATCAACACCATTGTTGGTCCTGGATCAACATTTTCATTAACCAATCAGATTGCAGGCTTAGGATTAGTGTGTATGTTAGATTTAGGTTTAGGATTGGGTTAGGGGCTTTTGAGAAATACTCCTGAAACTATTATTTCACACTCATTTGAGGGTTTAAAAATGCTTAGGGTTTGAGTAAAGGGTAGGTTGGGGTATCTTTGATTAAAATGTTGATCCAAGATCACATCTTACTTGGTGAAATCACGACGACCAGAACGGACAGCCGGATGGCGTCAAAGTACCGCGAGAGTGGGATAAAATTAGACTCTGTATGATTTCTCGAATCATTCTCACAATACTTTGATGTAATCCGGCTGTCGGTTCTTGGGGCGCAGCATGAAGTCAAACAAGCCTAAAGTGAGGTGAGCTGAGGCAACCTGACCTAAACTAAACCAAACCGTGGGGTACTATGCAATGGAAAAGCACCATAAATGTTTACCTTTTTTTTCTTGGCTCATTGGAATGCTTGATTCTGATTGGCCAGTAGTGACATTTGCAGATTTGTTATTATCAGATAACATCCGCTTAAAACTAATAGCACACGGTAACCCGGATGCTGCAAAATATTTTTGACAGGTACAGTTAATTTTACACAAAAATGAAATATAAATATGTTTTTTAATAACATATATGACATTATATTTACAAATGATGAACCAAATAGTGTGTTTGTGACATTTAAACATCTTGTTTTATCTTAAAACCAACCTGATCTCACGAATTTCCGTGGCATATAGTCACAGAATTTTTTGCTCATTTTTCCGTGGCATTCTCATGGATCTCCGCATATTTCCATGGCCCTGCCACAGACTTTCTTTTCCGTGGCATTCTCACGGATTGGTTACTCAACTGTTTCGTCCTATTTTGTTACCATTGTCGCTTCGGTTTTGGGTTAGATTTACATAAAATGACATCCCTACCCAAACCCAACTCTAACCCCAACGCCAGGCGACAATTGATTAAAGTTTAGAAAATATTGAAGAATACATCAGAAAAAAATTGTATAAACCAATACTTACAGTGACATACTAACGCAAACACCAAATCTAACCCAAAACCGAAGCGACAATGGTTTGAAAATAGGAAAAAACAGTTGAGTAACCAATCCGTGAGAATGCCACGAAAAAGAAAGTCCGTGGCAGGGCCTAGGAAAAATGCGGAGATCCGTGAGAATGCCGCGGAAAAATTAGCAAAAAATTCTGTGACTATTCCACGGAACTTTGTGAGATCATGTTCCTTAAAACTGAAAGTAAAAAGATTTTTCTTGCAAAAGGTCTGCATTCATTACAAATTAAATGCAAATAAATGCAATTATGAGGTAAATAGCAGTGAAATATTTCGGGATAATGCACAGGCAGCTGGTTGTTATTGCGAAATAAGCTGTCTTGTGTCCTACCGAGCCCCTAAGGTGACATTGGAGTCAAAAAAACTAAAGTTTAGTTTCATGTGCTCACGTGAGACTTTCGCGTGCTCACATGAAACTTTCATGTGCTCACGCGAAACCTTCATCTGCAGAATTTTTAAACAAAAGATTAGTTTCGCATGCGCACGTGACACTTTCACGTGCGAACGTGAAACTTTCACGTGCGCACGCGAAACTAAACTTTATTTAATTTTTGCTCCATGTCCCCTTAGGGGATCAGGGAGTCCTGATCACACTGTCAGATCTTATTTTTGCGATAACATCCAGTTGCCTATACATTATACTATTCCTTACTTTAAGGGTACTGCCTATGGAGCCCCTAAGGGGACATGGAGCAAAAATTAAATCAAGTTTAGGTTCACGTGCACGATAGACCTGTCCCGTGCTCACGTGAAACTATCGCGCGCTCACGTGAAACTATCGCGCGCTCACGTGAAACTATCGCGCTCGCACGTGAAACTATCGCGTTCGCACGTGAAACTATCACGTTCGCACGTGAAACTAAACTTTAAAAAAAATTCTGCACATGAAGGTTTTGCGTGAGCACATGAAAGTTTCACGTGAGCCCATCAAAGTTTCACGTGAGCACATGAAACTAAACTTTGATTTTTTTGCTCCAATGTCACCTTAGGGGCTCTGTAACTGCCCCAGTGACAACCCAAAACCATTTTTTCCAGATAATGATACCAGCTGTTAATGAAATGTAGCGTTTCCAAAATAATGCATCCTGGTGTTCTTTGGAGCATTAAATGTAAATACAAAGAAATTAAGGACAAATGCTTCCATAGGTCTTAATATTTTATTGATTCATTTGATTTTTCAAAACTATTTTTTCATAATAAATCTTCACTTTGAGGTCATCAAAGAATTGTCACAATAAAAACAAAAGAAGGTATTATAGAAAAATTGTACACAAATAAAAAACACACAAAAAACAAAAAGCAAACATTTTATTCAGAATGTCATATATTTTATACCTCTTGTACATCTCACACAGTACAAGATAGCAGAGTTAAGAATGTTTGCAAACACTTCTGAAGGGTTGTTTTCATATCTTTGTTGTGATATTATCCAATGCCTGAAATTTTGGGGACTGAATTCATTAGTGTTACTTTGAGATTATGATATTGTCTCCCAGCAGATCTGAGTTCTAAATACCATGCATAATTTGTTTGGTCACTAAGACAAGCAAGAAAATATTGCTTAAACAGTCCAAAATCTTAGTTCGTTTTCCCATTTCTGCTCGCTTTCCCAAAACGTATACTCTTGTGTTTTCATGTTGACACAACGGCAAACACAAAAGAAAAGAAAAGAAGAGGGAAAGAAAGGAGTATGGCCAAAATAACTGATGTTGAAGATGCACATAAAAGAGGGAAAAAACAAAATCTTCATAGCTAATGGCAGAAACGGCTCTATCGCTATAGCAACACATCAACATTTAATTGTCTGTTTTTCATTGTTTTCGCCTTTGTTTTTTCTAAAAAAAAAAAAAAAGTTTGAAGAGCAGGTATACTGTAGTTGGCATCATCTATATAACAGGCTATAAAACACCACTTCAGCCACAGTCCAGAGAGCACACAGATAGTCTTTGCACCGTATATAAACATGTAATAAGATACTTTACGTGCATGGAGTTTTTCTCAATCTATCCCATACGGCCATGGCAATCCTCCTCATCACCAGCGTAATCTGTCATCGTTCTGACAAACATACAAACAGAAGAAAATCCAACAACCTTTACACTTGGATTGATATTTAAGGCCTCCGCACCTCTCTTTGACAGCAAGATCTTTGTCCGGGGCGAACGGAAATCAGTTTCATTTCTCATCCAGTCTTGCAATACTGCCATCAGAAATGGGAGTCAAATACTTTGGCTGATTCAACAATCATAGGTAGCATCTCATTGTAAGTCCTTCTTTCCTTTTCCATCGGGTCAAACGAATGTTTGCAGATGTTTTTCTGGCTTTAGAGGGAAAATGTTCTGGCAACACATATACAGGCAACATAATATGAAATACATTTAAATCTAACCAGTGGCCGTGTCTGTCAGCAATACACTTCTTCAAGGCTGACTTGGTCCAATCCCCCTCATCCACAGTTGGCTACACAGAGCCTCTCCAAATATTGGGTCCGTTCTCTGCTTTGATTTCGTTTTGTACACACTTTGCAGCTGGGTCAAGTTCTTGTGTGCTTGGTTATAAAGTATATTTCGTCATTGTTAGTAACAGTATATCACGTCTTAGGTAAAGCTAAGACAGTTTTTCAATCTTTTTTTCTCAATTACTATACACAAGTTGATCTCCCCTCCCCTTTAATGTGTGAGTTCGGAGCATTGGATCTGTGGATGGGATTATAAGGGGGAGGGATGTCTGTAAGATCAGACATAGTACTCTTTGTCCTTGTTTTTCTTATCCTTTTTATTTTTGGGAACGCAGATGGGTTTTTCTTTGACCGCCGCTCCGTTGGGCTGCGTGGCTGAATTGCTGATATAGTTGCGACTCTCGTCCACGTGGTACGAGCCCTCGTCGCGATTTCGGTATTTGTACATGGCGTACAATAGGATTAATATGCACAGGGCGGCGGCCGCGACAATGCCCACGACCATCCCCGTAGTGCTGCTGGACTCCCGGATCACCTCCGGGCTGGGGTAACCCTTCGCTTCGGGCAGCGGAGGGTGGGCTGTTGATACACAAGAGGGAAAAGAGAAAAAGAGAGTATTCATTAAAGCTACAGGGATATTCAAGTACCACTATCTCTTAGGGATGGCTATAATGGATTAAGAAACTCAAAGTAGAGTTTCGTAAACGCCCGATACTGTGATTTCAATATCCCTGCTACTTTCGAGCCAGTTAATAGTATTAGTCAGGTAACGAGAAATGGGCTACTAAGACGTGGAATGAAATAATGTGTGGAAGAGTAACTGAAGGAACAGGAGAGAGACACGAAAATCAATATTTCTCCGCCAAATTGATTCCTCTACTGACGAGATCAGATATCCTGCTGAGAAACAGCTCTAGAGTCACTTCTGTAAACAGGACACAAGGCAAACTAATGATACTCAACCTTAAATGCGCCAATCCACTGCTTCTCTCCAAATGTTTACTATAGGCCTGTGCAAACATACATCTAGATAAGCGTGTGATCAGAATTGATATGCTGCATTTTTTCCGTGAGCTTCGACCAGCGAGTGAACTTCATTTTCTGGCTATTTATGATGTGTTGTGTCGGCATGCACCATGGTGTAGTTTGTTCAGATTTATGTGTGTCCGTGAGGGGACTGTAACTGTGAGGCAGAGCATAATTGCTGTATCAGACACCTTCAACGAAGCCGTTTGCAGCTTTGGTCCGACTCGTTGCAACCCGCAGGTGCAGGAAATGAGACGAAGACAAAATACAGCCGGGGGTTATGAACGGCGACCTCCTCAAAACCATTTGTTTTTAAAACTATCGCATGCTACAAGACACATACGCCTGTTATAAGTCTCTGTACTCCAGTGTTGTTTTCGTCAACGATGACGATAACGAAATGATTTTGTTGACGCACCTTTTTTTATGACGATAACGCAACTATGACAAGCTAAAAATGGCTCTAAGGTGACGAAAACATGACGAGACGCTTTCGAGTTTTCGTTGACGAGACGAGACGTAACGAAAATTATTATAAGTCTTACGTACACAATGCATGCCATTTCTGCCTATTTTGCGTGAAATCTGTCTGTTTTAGCTAAAAAGTATCAGCAAGTATCAGTATGAAGCTGCTGCTTCCTATCCTTGTTTTGGGTATGCTCACCACCTGGCTGCCACCATGCCGCGCACCAGATTTCACACAACAACACACCTGTGGCGAGTTCGAAGGACCGTGGTGGTGACGCCAATAAACGGAAATAACGAGATGATTTATAGACATACTTTCAGTATAATCCATCAGAAAGAAAAACGGAATGCATATTGGGTGAGGACGGTAAATGTGGCCACAAACTAGGTGGAAAGAATACCACCAACCTCAAGCGCCACCTAAAAGATCATCATGCTAATATTTTTTTAAAGGTAACCAACAAGTCACGCTGTTAACATATCATATACATTCAATTTTACTCAACAATCGGCTTGTGACACATTTTATAGTAAGCTTAAGGTTTTACATGTATCTACTTGTCAAACCTAAGCCCATTTACAATACTTTTTGTGGTGTATTTAAATAACAAGGCAAGGCACGCGTTTCTCAACTTTATAAGCGAAGTCTCAACGTAACACACAAACTCAACATGAGGGTATATCAGGCTCAACTATTTTGTTATTACATGCGCAGAAGGCACAACGGCAAGCCCTCAGGGACAACCTTAATGCACATTTTAATAGTATTAAATACACCACACTTTTTAACCTAAATTATTTTTGTTAAAGAATACTTTTTTTTTACTAAAATTGACTTAAACTTGACTAAAACCCTTTTGCGTTTTCATCGACTAAAACCTTTTTTTCAAGTTTATAAGTGACTAAAATGTGACTAAAACGCATTTTCGTCCAAAAGACTAAGACTAAAACTAAAAGGGCTGCCAAAAACAACCCTGCTGTGCATCTGGTTCCTATGTTTGTTTCTGTGTTAATTAGTAATGTTGCATTTTGATTCGTCAGCATGTTTCTCATTGCACATTTGCACGTATAATATGACCACCGCCCGGGCCACTTGCAGCCGCGGTACTGCCAGCTGAAGGACTGGGTTAACCTTTGTACTTCATTTTTCATGTCAAAAGCGGTTTGTGCAGTTGACTGAGTAACCAGGATGCACCCGCTGAGTGGAGAAATGGAAAAGCTGTACATGCTATGTTAGCATGCTCACTGGCCTTTTCCAACAATATACCTCCTATAAAATTTACCGGGTCTCTTTAACCTGTACGCAATAAATCAACGTCTAAATCAGAAAGGATTGGGGGTAAATAAAAAAATATAATTGCAAAAGTCTTAGGCCACCACCACCAGACTTGTTGTTTGAGAAGTGTTAATGTCCATCCATATTTATTTTTTATGTATTTTATTACGATACAAACAGAAAATACAGGAAATATGTACAAAATAATAAAAAATTTAATTTTCAGGACTAAATGTCTTCTTTAGGCATCGTTGGTCTTTAGTGTGGGGGCACTTAACACATCTGGAACATTTTTGAGCAGAATGAAGTAAAAATGTCTTTAAAATTTGAAATTAGGGTTTAATTTTATTTAGGTTTAAGAGATCCTGCAGTTTTTGCTCAAGTGGAAGGGAGTTTACTCTAAATACTTGACATATCAGTTTACATTTTTATACAGTTTTTAATACTACATACACATTTCATGTATTTTCTGGATGTATTCTATTAAAGAGACTGAGAAACAATTATATATGATCACTATTGCAAAAACAACAAATCTAATTCTGGCATGGTGGCCTAAGACTTTTGCACAGTACTGTATATATACTTATATTATATTATATTATAATATGAGACACTGTCTGTGAAATCCATGCTAACTCATCATCTAATTTTGGGATTAGGATCATTAAAGTTTCATTTCAGTCATTGATTTTACATTAATTCCAATCTTTGACATGACCTTACTCAGTCAATATCAAGGTTATATTTTCACAGAATGATTTTATGCAGAAAACCGTGAATTTAGATGAATTTCCCAGACTTGTTAACAGTTATGATTTAATAATGGTAATTTGTAAAAAAAAAAAACAACTCAGTGCCAAAACAGGCGAGCCAGCAATAACACAACAGCAACAACACGAATTGTTGTGCAAAAATGTGATGACAGGCACAGTTTTGTTTAATGCAATAGGCTATTTAATAACTCCCTCTGTGCCAAAAAGAAAATTAAAATTCTCAGTATATTTACAGCATATGAACTGTAAAATAGGGTAAATAATACAATGTGACATAATGGGGTATTAATGTCTGTTTAAAGATACATTAAACTTTAATTTTAGCACACGCTGTGAACATTTCAGTATAATCAGCATGCGTACGGAAAATGAGAAGGAAAGCAACAAAGCGCTCAGGTAACACAGTTCCCAGACCTGGCACAGCACTACAAATTGAAAACCAATAAAAGCTATCCCTCCAGTGTTCATCTGGGTTTCTGTCTTAACCATCTGTGCCAAGCGACAGCTGATGTTGTCTGTCACTTGGTTTCCAATTCGGTGGAATCGGGAAGCCACACTCACACGATTACTCATTGGAACAAAATCAAATTTCTTATGTATATTGAACATAAGACGTGCGCACGAATTTTGGAATTTGAGAAACATTGCATCTTATATGACTAATCTCTCAATTTCCACAAAGAAAACTATGAAAAAAGAGTCATAAAAACACAAGTTTTAGTATACTGCAGTGCATTGCTAGTATGTGAGAACAGCCAATCAGAACACATCCTGTTTGTCACAATTATAAACTTGTTTTTTCCGCTTTGAGGACAAAAACAAATTGCTTGGTGTTAAATTACATTAACACTGCATTTGGCATATGCTTTCATCACAATATTTCTATAAATGTTTTCATTTTTCTCTTGTAAAAAGCATTTGCCTTGGGTGAAATTATGCAATTTGGTATTTGGAATGCTTTTAAACGTGTATTTACACTATTGCTACACTGACTTAGTATTTTTGTCTTGTTTTCAGTAAAAATATCTAAAAATTCCTAAATTAAGATGCCCCTTCTTGATGAGCAAAATGACCCAGGAAAACAAGTCCAGTTTGTAGACCAACAAATATCAAATTTAAGTTTGCTTGCATAAAACAAGCAAAAAAAAATCTGCCAATGGGGTAAGCAAATTTTTCTAGAATTTTTCTTGAATTTAGTGTTTAAGAAAAATGTTCAAGGTTTTTTAGCTTACCCCATTGGCAGATTTTTTTGTTTGTTTTATGCACAAAATAACTTACATTTTATATTTTTGGTCTAAAAACTATAGACTTATTTTCTTGGTTCGTTTTGCTCATCAAGAAAAAGCATCCCAATTTAAGAATTTTTTGATATTTTTACTGAAAACAAGACAAAAACACTGGGAATTTTTTTTCTTGAAAATCATTTTTTGCAGTGTACTAAGTGCATTTGGTAAAATGTCAAATCCGATGACTTTAAATTTGATATTACAATTTATTAGACATACAGCAATAAACTGCAGTACAATAATCATGTAATGTCAATACTGAAAAGTAATCAAGGAGTGAACAATGAAGATGTGCACAGTAAAAATATAAAAGAAAGATGACTAACCTAACCCACCTGAACTTGGGTCGCAAGGGTCAATATCCTCATCATCGCTGGGACACTCGGCTGATGCCACCAGAAGGTCATCCTGTACCAGAGAGACAGAGAATAGAGAAGGTTGATCAAAACACCTTGTGGCATCATTACAGTTTTATTGGGCTGCTGTATCATCTAAGGCCTCATGCTGAGAGAAAGAGAGAGAGAGAAGGGGAGGGAGAGCGAGAGAGACAGACAAGAAAATGTCCTTATGGACTGTCACTGACAACTCTCACAGGTGCTTAAAGCTTTGAGTAACAGACACGATCAAAGGTGTCCTAACTGTCAAAGGTCGCAACTTTTCGCGGAAAGCGACTATTTCTCTGGATTATAACGTGTCAAATCAACTTATAGTACAGTCTAGAGAGACTTCCACATCAAGGTGGTTCAAAATATCGATCGGAGCAGCACACACACACAAAAGATTTCAATCCCTTGGCGAATACAATTTTGCCAGCACTTGATGTATAAAGACGGTCACACAGAAACATGTGGTATGGGAACATCAAATCCCCTCGCATCCTTCCCACCGGGAAACAATCTTATCAAACGTGCCTTTAATCTGTAATAAAACCATAGGCAGCAAATCTGCACAGAAGCTGTATCAATGACAACGGCACACGCAACAACACATGCTACAAGAAACCTTGCCTCTGCTCCAGTGATGGTTCCAAAAGGAAAGAAAGCCATGTTGAGATTTCACGGTTCGAATTCAAAAGATGCTATCCGACCGTTCGTCTCGCCGCAAAAGATTTCTCCATCAACTATGCGAAAAGGCAGCGAGCTTTACTTCCTCACGGCACTACGGCAAAAATCCAATCTGACGACGTCTCTGTGGTGGCATCCATGTAGTGCTAGTCTTCACACCTCTATCTCTCTTTCTGCAATTAGCCAGAGCGCGTACGCGTTCGCCAGCTGGTCAAACGTGTACATGCGAGTGTGTTTGTCCCAATAGAAATGTAGGACTGGCTGAGTGTCTACGTGTGCGAGCAGGGAGGAGAGACATCGATTTGTCTCTGTGTGCTCGCGCGGTCTGCCCACAGGCTGCGGGGCAATGCCCACGCCAATCAGGACCTTTCACCATCATCACAGTCTGCAGACCACATGAACAGAACAGAGAAAAAGGGTGTGGGAGTGCACCCTGCACAGTTGTTTTAAAGTGGTTGCCATAACCACATGGTTGCCATTTTCCTTGCAGCGATATCTGTTCAACTCCCAGCTCTCAAACAGCCTGCAAGTAGGTCAGCGCGAGTGAATTATTTAGATCCCTGACGTTACAGTGCCGGTTGCTGCTGGAAGGCTGGGAGATGTGGAGGTAATGCGTTGAAGCGGGATTGCACTACAGAGCCTTCGCTAAAAGGACGGTAGCGAATTTTGGAGATGGGAAAAATAATAACATACAAAGAAAAGGGATTCTATGAGCCAAGGGCTACTGATATTTCTTGTTCCCTAAAATGATGCTGGTTCTTACTGTACACTACAGTAGGTGCTTGGCTGGTCAGAACCATCCTATGTTTACACAGAATCGAGAGTCGAATGATGACGTATAACATAACCGTACAGTACTACTTAACCTGTGTAGAAATAAATGTAGAGTCTTGATGTCCTGATATGACATTTGATGCAACCGTAAAAAGTTATAAGGCATTAAATAGCAATTTAAAAAACAAAATAAGAGTTTGCGAACACATCTTAATGTCAAAAATTATTATATAGTATGAGTATATAAAAGTGTTTAATGCATCCAATGCCCATTTTTGAGTTTACATGTATATAAAATGAGATCATAATTACTTTAGATTTAAGGTGGCATGTTTCCCTTATATTCACATTAGTAATAAACCCATTTTAACCAGTTCTGACCATATGGCATTCGACAAAGGATTAGGAGAAATGGCATGTTCTAAAAAAGCATGTGATTGAGCTTGAGACAAGTTTTCCCTTTGGGCGTAACTATAAAGATAACAAGATGTTAGTGCATGAGAAATTTTAGTAAAGAATACAAGCACCAGTCTTGAAGAAGACAAATTTATTATAACATTGACTACGTTTACATGCACCCTCATAATGCGATTATAATTGAATTTTGGCAATATTGCAATTACACTATGCCTTATGTAAACACAATACTTTGATAAAAACAATTCAATGAAGCTTATAATCGCAGCAAGCATAATCATATTAAAACAGATGACGTACACCGATTGTAATCGCGATGCACGGCCATGTAAACACTTTAATCGCATCTACAGTATAGACAGTTTTATCGGATGCATGTGCGTTGTCCCAGATTTTACTTCAGGTTTCTGTTTGTTTAATGAAAATAACAAATGTTTTAGTTTTGCTAAACACGAGGGAAGATGGCCATCATGGATCATGACGCTTTATACTGCAAAAATGACTTTCTTACTTAGTATTTTTGTCTTGTTTTCAGTAAAAATATCAAAAATTCTTAAATTAAGATGTATTTTCTTGATAAGCAAAATGACATAGGAAAATAAGTCAATGGAATAAGAAAAATTTTCTTGAAATAAGTTCAAGAATTAAGTGTTTTTTCATGAACACTCAATTCAAGAATATTTTTCTTATTCCATTAGCATTCGCATTTTTTTGCTTGTTTTAAGCACAAATTCGCTTACATTTTATATTTTTTGTGTAAAAACTAGATTTATTTTCCGAGGTCATTTTGCTCATCAAGAAAATACATCTTTATTTAAGAATTTTTAGATATTTTTACTGAAAACAAGACAAAAATACTTAGTAAGAAAGTAATTTTTTTGCAGTGTAGCTATAATATGAACTAAGGTAATCTAATTGTTTATTTTGCTTGTTATTAGAAATAAACTACTTTGTTGTTATTGATTCTTAGCGTAGTTTAATGAAAGTTACGTGTGTTCCACGAAAGCCGTTTGTTTATGTTGTTACTGCTGAAACCATTTATACCGCACTAACTGAAGTGCGCATGTGTTTTTGTCACTCGCCTTAAGCGCGAATTTGTTTAAACTTGACATTAGAAAATTTTCCCTGAACTCAAAACCAATCGCTGTCAGCAGTCTGCCTTCATACAGAAACAGCTCAAATACCACAACAGTAGCGTATAAAACCATTACAGGCATTTTCATAATATTTCTGTCTTCATTAAGGCACGGAATAACGAAATGCGTCCATAGGAACGTGCTTTCCATTTAACGTAAGTAAATTAAAACAGTGGACAGTGACAAACCTGTATGTGACTTCATCATTTGTGCTGTGCATTGGGCTATGTGTGAAATATACGCTCAATCATTAGCGAATAATGAATCAATTCAAACAGGAGTAAAGAGGTTTGCTGCTGTTAACATCTTACTGCGATTAAGTCAACATCATCTCATGGAAAGTCTTGTTATAGTCACGCAAAATGTGATCAATTTCACGTGTCCATGGCACAACTTTCTTTTTCTTGCCATTTTATGTATTGTTTTCTCCTTTCCCCCCCCCATATTTTTAAATCATTATCGCTTGGGGTTAGATTTGGGGTTAGGATGTACTTTTATGTATTGGTTTCTACATGCCTTCTTCCACTTTTAAAACAATGGTAAGAACATAGGAAAAACTGAAAAAACAATACATAAAATGAAACGAAAAAGAAAGTCGTGCAATGCACACGAAAAACTATTTATAGAAATTTCACGAAAAAGACATTCGTGCTTAAGGCATGAAGAAAAGCTGAATTTCGTGCCTTGGACACGAATAAATGTATCAATTTTTGCGTGACTATAAGACGACTTTCTGTGAGATCAGTCTAGATTAAGTCCTTACTCTGATTATTGGAAATAACACGTTATTGGTGTGCATATAAACGTGGTTATTGTTAACAATGTTATAAAAATGTCATAAAAATATGATTATGGAAGGCACTAACCTCTATTGACGATTTAAAGGAAACAAAATAAGATTTAATATAACATAAAGAATAATTATATAATCATATTGTGACCCAGATATCCATATAATGTTTCTTTGAAACTGAAAGACTGTCTGCTTGAATCTCACAAGTGATGATCCCCAAGCGATCACCGTTGTGCCTTTGAGCAAACCACCAAACCCAAAGTTCTGCCACAGTGATTGTCCTTGTCGATTGTAATAAATGTAAGTGTATTGTAAGTCACTTTGGCATCAGCTAAATGCCATCATGACAGGCAGCAAGCTCCACCCAAATCCTCGTTAAGACCTTCATCTGAATTCCTTTCGCACAGCTGAACGCCTCGAACTATCCTTATGTTTTCCTCTCGCTTTCCCCTTTTGGAAATACTGCCCCTAAGCAAAGTGTCAAAACTCAAATCGAAATGCTCAGATGTGGTGTTACGCAAGCACCCGAGCGTGAGGCTGTTTTCTGCATCCCGAAAAGTCACGTATGACTAACGCCGAGCCTTTAGCATCCATCTGCCTGAGACTGCCATTCTCCTCCATCCACTGCCCACTCAACAGCTGTGCTGAGGCGGATGAGGACAGAATCGGCCTACATCATGACTGTCTGTTTTCTTCCCGTTAAATAACAACAGTACAGTGTGTTAAAACTGTGTGTGTGCAATCAGAGCATCATTTGCATTGCTTCTGCACACACACACAGTATCAGACTCTCTGTTTGCTTGCTCTTAATTATTGCACTGCAAACAGACACTACAAGAGATGTGACATGGCGCCAGAATGGGCGGGGGAGCAGAGAAAGCGAGAGAGATAAGACAGCATTCGGCTCACCTGTGAACACAGAGGGAAAACCAGCTGTGCTATAATGAGAAAGGAGTTACCTCAAGGCACACACACACTCAAAACACACACTTTTCCAGCTCCGCCTTCATCCAATCCTCTCCAATTACCTCACAGCTGCCAGACTGATCTACAGAGACACAGGCTAAAGGCAGGACCACACTGAGGCCTGGTATTAAGGTGCGTTTCGGTTGATCTGATCACAAGTGTACAAGAGAGACACATTCATGTTTACACCTGGTGTTTTAATCTGTCTCTTTTGTCCACTTTCACCCGCTTCTGTCCTGATTACATTGAGCGTATGGTCTACAAGCGAGACATTATGGGTTTAAATTAATGCAGACTAATATTATGTGAGAGTTCGCTGCTTGTGTTGTTAGTAAACATGCTACATAGATTTTATACATGTATACGTAAGGGCTTTCTCTGATATTCCACAGCAATTGATAAAAATCATAATAAAAATGAAGCAAACGGAAAGAGTTGGCGGCTTTAGTTTTATCAATTATAGCCTAAATACTGTTGGTTCGCGCTAGAGACCGATGGAAAACATTGTGCTCGTACATTAGGTCAGTAGTCAGAGAGTAGGTGGTCTTTTGTGGCTCGACAACAAAAGCAATCCGGCCGAATTCGACTATCTCTGAATGTGGTTTTAAAATTTAGCTTTGTTCACTTGTGATCCGATTGACCAAAACTAGGGCTGTCAAAAGATTAATGCTTCAATGCATTTAAGGGGTTTGGTCCTGGTCAAGACAATCTCCTGAACTCCAAACTGAACGTCAGAATGGGAAAGAAAGGTGATTTAAGCAATTTTGAGTGTGGCATGGTTGTTGGTGCCAGACGAGCCGGTCTGAGTATTTCACAATCTGCTCAGTTACTAGGATTTACACGCACAACCATTTCTACGGTTTTTAAAGAATGGTGTGAAAAGGGAAAAACATCCAGTATGCGGCAGTCCTGTGTGTGCCTTGTTGATGCTAGAGGTCAGAGGAGAATGGGCCGACTGATTCAAGCTGATAGAAGAGCAACTTTGACTGAAATAACCACTTGTTACAACCGAGGTATGCAGCAAAGCATTTGTGAAGCCACAACACGCACAACCTTGAGGTGGATGGGCTACAACAGCAGAAGACCTTCCCGGGTACCACTCATCTCCACTACAAATAGGAAAAAGAGGCTACAATTTCCACGAGCTCACCAAAATTAGACAGTTGATGACTGGAAAAATGTTGCCTGGTCTGATGAGTCTCGATTTCTGTTGAGACATTCAGATGGTAGAGTCAGAATTTGGCGTAAACACTATGAGAACATGGATTCATCATGCCTTGTTACCACTGTGCAGGCTGCTGGTGGTGGTGTAATGTGTGGGGGATGTTTTTTTGGAACTCTTTAGGCCCCTTAGTGCCAATTGGGCATCGTTTAAATGCCATGGCCTACCTGAGCATTGTTTCTGTCCATGTCTATCCCTTTATGACCACCATGTACCCATCCTCTGATGGCTACTTCCAGCAGGATAATGCACCATGTCACAAAGTTCAAATCATTTCAAATTGGTTTCTTGAACATGACAATGAGTTCACTGTACTAAAAAAGCCCCCACAGTCACCAGATCTCAACCCAATAGAGCAGTGTTTCCCAATCCTGGTCCTCGGGCACCCCCTCCCAGAAAGTTTTAGATGTTTCTTTATTTAACACACCTGATTTAACTCATCAGCTTGTTAAGGAGACATGTTTACCATTTTGGAAGGAGGCTGATGAGTCGAGTCAGGTGTTTTAAATAAGGAGACATCTAAAACTTTCTGGGAGGGGGTGCCCGAGGACCAGGATTGGGGAACACTGCAATAGAGCATCTTTGGGATGTGGTGGAATGGGAGCTTCGTGCCCTGGATGTGCATCCCACAAATCTCCCATCAACTGCAAGATGCTATCCTATCAATATGGGCCAACATTTCTAAAGAATGCTTTCAGCACCTTGCTGAATAAATGGCACGTAGAATTAAAGCAGTTCTGAAGGCGAAAGGGGGTCAAACACAATATTAGTATGGTGTTCCTAATAATCCTTTAGGTGAGTGTATAATCTAAAATATATTAAATCTAAATAAATATATATTCATGTATATTTCTCTTAAAAACATTGGTGCATGTGTTTGAATTTATATATACAAAATAATTACAAACAGTGCACACACATCCTATATTATGCAAAAACAAACTTTTATTTTGTATACGATTACCGTAATCTTGATTAATCTTTTGACAGCCATAACCAAAACGTATCTTAATATCTGGTCTAAACATCCCCTATTTGAGAGACATGTATGTACATTACGTTACAGTGGATAAAAGAGTAAATGCGCGGGCTGAACTGGCCTACTTGACCTTTCAACCCAAAAACCTTATTACCTTAAGTTATTATTGATCCACAACATCTCACAGGCCTGTATTGTAACTTGGTTCCATCAACAACAACAACAACAAAACTGGTTTAAAATGGGTGTTTTATTCTACTGTGAAAACCAACCCATACTCAAGGTTGGCAAACATTAATTTTATAATATTAATATAGAATATTATATTCGCATTTATGCATTTTGGTTAGAGCTTTTATTCAAAGCATCCGTAATATAGTACTAAGCTTGACTATTATTCTATAATATGCAGATATTTGATATAATTGGGCATTATAAAAGCATCTCCTATTAAACTCTTATGAAAAGAGTCACATGACTGGTGGGTACAATATACTACTTTCCAAATTGGGAAGATCTCTCGCTGTGCCTCCAAAACCCAGTTTAAATTTTTTATAGTCTGTTCTCAATCCCTCACATTCATCTCTCCCTCATTCTCTCGGTCATGGAGATGCTTTCCACCACGAATACGAATATCTCAGAACAGTGCCGTCGTCTGTTGTTGTTGCCATGGCGACATGAAGATTCAGCCTGTTAAAAATGATGGGAAATAAAAACCGTATCACCTCGTCTGCTCCTCTGGGTCCTGCAAAGCAAACCATTGATTTCTCGCTAACAGTTTCTCTTTTTTCGTTTTCTTCCAAATTCCTCTCCTCCGGTCAGAGAGAGAACGAGGTACACAAGAATATCAAAGTCTGCCAGCCAACTTAGCGGCACGCTAATGAAGTGTGAATATTCATAGAGAGGTGCTGGCGCTAAATGCAGCTTCACATTACTGAATGCTGTGGGTTTAAAATACCGAGAGCTCATACAATGAATAAAAAATGGCCACTGATGCACTGCAGCATTCTCTCACTAGAATAATTGAAAACTCCCAGGAAACACAATGGAGAGACGTCTGCCACACTACACTACTGGCACATACAGGAATATATAAAGCCATCCCACAGGGCATCCATATGCGCTCGCTGCTTTGAATTATCAGGGAACTGAGATCTGGGGGCTTCAACTAAAGATAGGAAACATGAAGTGTAAAAGTGAGAGAGATCATCTACTGAGATGGAAATCAAGATGGCTTCCTATAATATTCTTTACAAACCATAGGTATTTATGAATTTAAATTCAATATTTGAATGTATTTAAAAGCTTTAAAATTGTGTTCTTAATAATAATAACAGGTCACTTATAATATTAAACATGCGAAATTAAAATTAAATATTTTTTATAAAGGCCGGGTTTTGTGACTTATCTATTACCTTTTAGATCATGGTGTATAATTTTTTTTTTTTAAATGTCACAAAATTGAACCTTAGGGGTATAAATGTTTAACATGTATAGGTTGTAAAATTTAAAAAAAAAATGACACAATCACACATTTTTGTCCAATCACATTTCTCAAATTCTAATACCATACAAACAGCAACAAATGATGGTTTATAATTATAAAATACCTTCTATATGATCAAACATCACGTTACTAAACATACTATTTCAATAGGAAATGCATCAGAACAAGTACTGCACTTTTATAAGTGATTTTATTAGGGTCTAAAAAAAATTAAAACTTTATATAGTTCAATAATATTAAAACTCTTGACCAGTCATTAATCATATGCAAATCTACCAATTAAATAAAGGGCAAATGCTTCAAGACCGAACATAAAGGTATTTATGATTTATGATCCTCGAAGTACACTAAAAAGTAAGCCACAAGTAGTCATTACAAGCAACTCCCAGGGGGCATTCATGTGGGCATAAATAAATCTGCCCACAGACAGAACCCACAGCTTCAGATCACTCTGACAGGAAGCTGACTTCACATAACAGTGTTCACAGCAAATCCCATTGGGTTCAACTTTACTTGATCTTCAAACACTTTAAATGAGGGAAAAAGGACCAAACACAGCATCAGGGGGCAGCACGATTGGATGAAAGATTTGAACATGCTACACATGAACCCTAATGCACAGTGATGGAAAACGTTCTGGAAGCGAATTCCTGGTGCGTAAACCCCGTGCAACACATCTGAACACTGGCATCAAACAACGGCGACCTCATGCGCAACTTTTCTTTCTTTCCTTCTCGTAACTCAACCCCCTCCCAAGCTCCCCGTTCACTCTCTCGCTCGCTCAAAGTGCCGAGCGCTGCAGACAAATGGTGCATGGCTTTTTCGCTGCATGGATATGACAAAATTAAAGACTCGGCATGCGATGATGGCTGGATGGAGAAGGACCGTGAGAAATAAAGTCTACCTGGGAAGAGGAACAATGCCACCTCGCATCCATGGCAGTCTGGCTACACTGTCTGCTGCCTTTCTCTTTCAATGAGACTCAATGCTTGTCCTCTCTCCCTCTCTGAGCTCCCCGTCCCTGCCTTTAGAGCCCCACACCAGTAAAATAAAGTCCGTTCTGCCAGATCAAAAGTGAAGAAGTCCTACTTTGGTAAGCAGATAGGGATGATAAATTGTCTGTGCTTCAGGAGAGCATATGAGTGCCTTCTACAAACCAGGAGAGAGAGAGGGAGAGCGAGAGAGGGAGGGAGATAGAAGAAGAGCAGGAGGGAGAAAATGGAAAAGATACACACGGAGAGAGGCGGGCGAGCAAGAGGTTCGGAGCGAGAGAGAGTGAAAATACGGTACGACTGGAAGCAGACCTACTCGATCACATGACACGTTTCGGCCAATCGCGAGCCGTGCTCAGCTTGAGGTTGCTAAGGGTTTGCTCAGTTGGAAACATTTCAGTATATCTTTTTATTTTTTGAAAGAGATTGATGTGAAGGGTGTGGGGGCACTGGCGCACCTTCTGCCCTGCCATGAAACTCCACAGAGACACAACCCATAATCTAACATCAAACGCACACATGCGCGCTTTCAAAATATAGCTGCTCACAGCGGGGCTCCTTTAGGATGGAAAGGGAATGTTATACAACAAGCATGGAGCAATAGGACAGAGAAACACTGCATTGCTTGGTCTTCTCATCTCAGCTAGATTTCTGCTGCTCATCTGGGAATTCATGTTATTCTGCACCATCTAAATCTATCCACTGGCACCCAGAACAAGCACCCGTTTACCCTAAATACCCATAGAGAAAAAAGGGGCGGAGACACATAGAAAGAGATGGGAGCCTTCTTTTCTGTCTGTTTTCGCACCATAGTCGGTCTCACGGGACTTTATTTGTCTCTCGCATCTGCAGAATCCGTGCACCAACCCGACCATAAATTATGAATGTGACAAAATTCACAAGACGAGGCAAAGAAAAAAAACAAGTCTGAGTGACAATGGACTTGTGGGACGTCTGAGATAAGAGATGACGGGCCGAAACACAAATATTAGGCTGGTTTAACATGAAGCGTTCCAGAAGACAACACAAGCAACATGAAAAAGCCCTTTGTGAATTAACAGTGTCATCATTACCCTGAAGCGCACGCTTTAATAACTGTTTGTAATATCTACCCCCTCCAGAGGGAGGAAGAGAGAGAGAGGGAGATCCAGAAAAAGAATAGCTGAGCTAACAGTCCATTTTATTACCCAGTTCCTGCCAACTCAAACAATCACATTGATTGACTGATTTAGGTGGTCAGTGAAAATGAGCATTGGGACAACAGTACATCCATTAATTGGACAGATGGGAAAAACAGACTGGAATCCGGACCGGTTTATATCTATTGGTGCTGAACAATGGACAACCCTCATGATGCAATGGAATGAAATGGACTGGTGGGTTTCTGATAAAAGCATGTGTGAAAAGCTGGTGATGTTGAAGTTTTATATTCTGGGAAATGGGCACAAATACGAATCACATACATTCACGATTTAACACGCTATCTAAAAGCATTCACTGCAGACTTGTACTGCTCCTAAATGAAGCTACTTACTAGAAAAAATAGCTTTTTATTGAAGAAACGCTGCCTCCAAAAGGTTTTAATTGATAGTAGCTAACTGCTTTGGACATTTGTGACCATGTCTGTGAAATCCAAGCTAAGCTTCACAATCTAATGATGAGATTAAGTTTGATTTCAATCATTATTTTTATTTAATTTTAATCTTTGACATGGCCTCAGCCAACATTAAAGATATCAAGGTTATATTTTCAACAAAATGTTTTTTACATTTTTTAGAATGCAGATTTTATTGCACTGTATGTAGAAAGTAAATCACTAAAAAATGACTTGGTTTTCACAGGCAAGGTCACATTATTCAACAATTTTGATTGCTAGGTTAGAAAAGAAGCACATGTACACCCACACACACTAAACTAAACAGCAGGGTTCTAGGTAGTTATTATGGTGCATAAACAGTTACGTAGCCCATGTATTTATTTTTAATTACTGTGTTTGGGTATTTAGTTTCACTAAGCCATTAGTCTTTTATAATTGTCAACAATGATAATTTATGAAATGACTTGCGCTTAAAATAATACCACATTATTTTCACAGATCAAATGTAAAGATTAATTTGTCAAATGGCCAACAACAGCAGGCTGCAGTGGCGGACGCCATAAATAAAATGTGCTATAAAAGACGGTGCTGCTAAACTTAGCAGTAAAATGTAAGTGCCATGCCTCGGGACATTTACTGTATGTGTTCAGCCACATCAATGATGAGATGATCTCTTATTGCAGCGGTTTTCAAACTTTTTTTTTTAGCTGAACCTCCTTGACCTAAATTATTTTATACTCTTAGAACGGATGTGTTAAAAACAACACATTAGTGTTAGTTTAGGGACAACAAATGCGTTGTCCCAAATCCACACATCTCTGTGTTATTATTGAAACAACACATTTTGTGTTACTTTTAACACAAGTTGTGTTTTATTTAAACACGAAAGCAACACAAAATGACACATAATGTGTTAAAAGCAAAGCAAAAAGATGTTTAAAAATAAACACATCCTTTCTTATAGTGTACTTGAAGTACTCCCTGACATTTTAAAGCAACACTAAGGAGTTTTTGCCCTTTGCTCCCCCTACAGGTTAGAAGCGGAATTGTCCATTACAACTGTCGTAAATAATTTAGCCTACTGCAGTATAGGTGGCTCTGATTGGATTGTAGGTCTGCCGTAAAGCAAGTTTTTGTCATTTTCACTCGAACTACAGGGCCGCAACGCGATGGTTGGAAACTTCTTTAGTGCGGTTTTGGACGATAGAGGGCTGCAAAGCGAATGTGAAAGTGCTGTTCACCCTGTTTCGAGTGGATGAACGACTGAAACTTTTTTTGGAAACGTTATTTTAAGGTAAAAAAAACCTCTTAACAAATTAAACAAATAAAATAAATCTTTCTTGTAAATGCTTTATTTAGATTTTTTTAATTATTTATTTACACAGAAAAAAATGATTCATTGAATTTAATAAAACGTTTTAAGGTAAGTGGTTGCAATCAATTTATTTAAGCTACATTTAAACAAAAAAGATTAGTAACATAACATAAAATATAAAACTTTTGTTTAAATGTAGCTTAAATAAATTGATTGCAACCACTTACCTTAAAAAAATTTATTAAATTCAATGAATCATTTTTTTCAGTGTACATTTTATGATTTAATTGTAATTAAATGTTTTTATCAATTCACGACCACCTGCAAGTCCCTTGCAAACACCAGGGGTTCATGAACCCCAGCTTTATTAGTCTTAATAGATGTGTTAGAATACAATGACGGGCAGAAGTCAAGCCTAATTTATTAGACAATCCACTTTTATAATTATAAAATTACACTGAAAAATAACCCTCATAATTTCTCCTTATAATAATATCAAAATTGATTGATAACTAGATTTTACGTAAAATTATAAATAAATACAAAATTAATTCATGTACAAAATGAACTGTGTGGGAATAGTATGTCATATTATATATTTTTTTGTATTATTTAATTGTTTTAGTCACTGAACAGTCGAAAAATAACTAAGTAAAAAAATTGTGTGTTCATGTCAAAAGCAGTTTTGTGTGTTTCTTGGGAGAATCAAGTTTACACTTGATTTACAGTTTACAGTCATGAATTTTGTGTTATGATACCATTTATAACACTAGAGTAACTAAGTCCATACAACCATGTTAAAGAAAATAACAAACAGTAAATAAGATTTATTTAATATTTTTAGGACAGCAATGCTTTAGTATATAAAAAAGTAATAGACTTTACCTAAAACTTCTAAAATAAAAATAATTAAGTGCCATTTACTTAATTCTTTTACAAATGTTTCATGTATTATTAAGTAGATTTTATTTAATAGGTAAGTTGTACTTAAAAAAGTAATACATTTTACTTGTTGTTGTTTTTTTGTGTAGATTTGCAAAGCTCTGAAATTGTGGAAAATTCCAAGTTGGAGACTTTACTGTAGGAATTACATTGTAAATTTGGGGTAATTTATACAAACTGTATCGCATACAAATATCAGTATTCTCAGCATCTGACTCATTTTAATCTGTGTGCCACAATTCCCAAATATTCTCATGTAATTTTTTCCATGAACAGTTCCCAAATAAATGCAACCCTAATAAACACTTAAGTCATGTAATTCTGTATAATTTTCATCCATTAAGTACATATTCACAGTTTTTGTTCTAAATTGCAGTTATTTTCAGCAGTAACATTTATGCTTTTATTTGCTCTTAAAATGGTTGTGTAAGGACAATTCATTAAATGAATGAATTGAATCTGTGTCCTAGACACAAAATGTGTTTTGTTAAAAAACATATAATGTGTTTAATAGCATAAAACAAAACAATGTGTAAAAATTAACATCCTTTTTTAATGTGAATTATAGTTAACAAAATGATTCCCACTGCTAATCATCCTTGTAATAATCTTGTAATCATTTTCACAAACACACACACACGCACATTCACGCATACATGTACGTGCACACACACACACACACACACACACACACAAACACACTAATCTAATTCAAACACAATTTCATGTGCAATGTCACGTACATTCCTGTCAACGAAAGAACTGACACCAGACACCAGATACTGTAAACACATTACAGTAATTGTCAGTAAATATTGTCCTAAATAAAGAAAAAATGCATTAGACGGACTCAAATCCACTCAGCCCCAACACAGGGCATCTATA
Source organism: Misgurnus anguillicaudatus (assembly GCF_027580225.2). Classification (NCBI taxonomy): domain Eukaryota; kingdom Metazoa; phylum Chordata; class Actinopteri; order Cypriniformes; family Cobitidae; genus Misgurnus; species Misgurnus anguillicaudatus. Next base: position 21,074,031 of record NC_073340.2, on the reverse strand, counting down.
AATGTACGACCCTCGTGACGTTGTAACGCACGCCCACACTGCCATTTCCATGCAGAAATGTGGCGCTTCACTGCCCTATGCCCATCTCAACAACATGCAACCAAGAAACACTAATTTATTATTTAAAGTCTGACACATTGCAAACTGTCCCCAAAGATGGGAATAAACACAGTCCCCTGCCATTCTAGTTCCCATGTGGCCAAACACCACAGCTTTCAAAAAATGGCATCGGCAACCAGCCACATATCCACCAAAAGGATGACGTAACAGGCAAAATGAGACATTATTCAGAAAGAAAGATAATAAAAAAGCTGTCACTTCAGAACATCAGTTGTTTGAGGTGGTAGTCACAAAGGAAATCAAACATCTGATAGAAATATTAAACATCTCATCTGTCAGTCACAAGCACACAGCGCCCGCATGTGTTTTTCTAAGCATGCTGTTGGTTCCTCTGAGACGTCCTCTGTGGTTTGTTTGTTGCTGTTTGAACAGAAAGAAGTAAAACACGTTGCTTCCCCTCTCGCTAGCTTTCTATCACTTACCCTTTTTAAAAAAGCTTATACATTTTTACGCCTATAAGCTCCAGCCAGACAATAGCGAAACCAGTTTATCTGAGGATAATCCACGTGTCAGCTGAAGATTAAAGATACTCGCGCAGCAAATCTGAAGCCATTAAATGGAAAAATTGGTCATGCAAAGTATGCAAAATTATTCAGAAGACTACAGAGCTCATTTACCCTACACGCAAATTCGCTGTATTACAAGCGGCTCGATCGATCTGCGTGAATTATTATATCATTCCGAACCATTAATCTGCTAACCATTTGTAGGATGCAAATCATTCCTATTATCCATACAGGAACAACTCCAAACAATTCAGCATCTTCGCAGAAAGTTCCTCGCCATCGTTTTTTTACACACTTAAATTTCCTTTGGCCAGATCTCGGCTAATTCGAGGATGCTTAATTCACCCAGAGGGAGAGACCTCTACGGACAACTGAAGATGGAGAGTCCAAGAAGTTGCATTAGCTCTGATTACAGAGAGCTCTCTCCTCTAATGCTCACTTCTGTCTAATGGCCATCACAAATGCCTGTAATCAACGCCTTTTAGAGAACCACAAACTCCTCACACTCCTTCTAGCTTTTTTCATTAATTACACATTTAAGATCCATCCTCACCACCTTAGAAAATGAAATCTGTGTAGCTGATTCCAACGGAGCAGCTGTGCGGTAAGAGACAATGAGAAAAAGAACGATTGTAATGGATCATAATGGAGAGCAGATGGCCTAAACTTGGGAAGAGGTGTAGACGGCGCTGCTAGAGGAGAAAGGAGTCTCATATTTCCATAGCAACATTTACCATCATCGTCGGCGAGCCCACCATTTTGTAATGCGATCCGCAGATGAGTCCGTGATAAGATAACATTGCGATTGAGCGCTCGGGCGCAATACATCAAACAATATCTGTTATTGCGCGACTATCGCTTTCACGCCACGCGCTCGGAACGCCCTTGAGCGCGGGTAATTTAATACACGCGCCTAGATTTAGTTTTAACCATATCGAATTATGATTTCATTGTTGTGGAGGCTAAATCACAGCACATAAAGTCACGCATGAGGAGAGGAGCGTCTACTGGCCTTGGCGAGCCTGTCAATCACGGGGCTCAGCCTGCCGCGCTGACATGTAATTACAGCACGGCTGTAATTAGAGCTCACTGTCAGGGCGCTAAATGATGCCTCGCGTGAGAGGAAGACCAAGAGAAAGTTGTAAAGGAGAAATAGCGTGTCCACCTACACTGTGATCATCTCCCTCACTGATTTCTCCCCTTTATGGCCCCATTCCATTTGCCTGTAGGTTTTCTTCGCTCACAGACTTATTGACTGCATTTCGTCTCCCTGCAGCCCTCAGCACTCTTTTTCTCATCCTGGACTGCAGCACTTCCACAAAAGAACCGGCCAATCGCTTTACGTCTGAAAGCAATTGAGTTGCGCCGGGCCGAAACCCTTTGGTGGTTCGATAATGTGCGATTCAGCCACAGGCTCTTTTTTTAGTCTTGGTCTCAGGACCTCTTTTGCTTCAGAGAGCATCGAGTTTAGTTTAAGCTGGCCTTGTTGATGTCTGGGTCACTTATTGAAAATGGCACTTTTAATGTTTTGGATGGTGAAAGCAGGCCTTTATTGGGCCCTAAGCAGAATTTTATTTGGGGAAATATTGACTATTGTCGATGCTTCATCATTTACACTATACATCTAACATATCTATTAAATTAGTTGTAGCTGTATTTGGGATTAAGGAATGTCTTTAAAAACAAAAAACAAACATTAAAAGTAGGCGAAAAGCAGCATGCAAGCAAAGTAGTATGTCAGAATTTAAAGTATTCCAAAAACCGTAGGCGATTTAGTACGCACACTGCAAAAAAAAATTTTTAGTAATTTTTTTATTCTTGAAAAATTTTTCAAGAATTTATTTTTTAGTATTTTTGTCTTGTTTTCAGTAAAAATATCTAAAAAATTTATGAGCAAACCGACCCAAAAAAATAAGTCTAGGTTTTAGACCAAAAATATCAAATTTAAGTGATTTTGTGCATAAAACAAGCAAACATTTTTTTGGAACATTTTTCTAAAACACTAAATTCAAGAAAAATTCAAGAAAAAATTACTTACCCCATTGGCAGATTTTTTTGGCTTGTTTTATACAAAAAAAAATCACTTACATTTGATATTTTTGGTCTAAAAACTAGACATATTTTCTTGGGTCATTTTGCTAGTCAAGAAAAAGCATCTCAAATTAAGAATTTTTTGATATTTTTACTGAAAACAAGACAAAAATACTAAGTAAGAAAGTAATTTTTTGCAGTGCAGTCTTACATCTGTCCTTGCACTCTCTTTTAACTAGAAGCATCTTGCTGAATTTTGATTGGTCACTGCTCAGCTCTGTAAACCGTAACTCTCGCCTTCTTTCGCTTGATTTGCCGCCTCACTTATTTTGACCTTGAGGATGTTTGGAGCACCAAAATATAGTTAGGTTATTAACAAAGCCGATTGCGTGAGCCTCATGTCAAATGCGTGAGAGTTGGCAACCCCAAATTTATCATAAAAATATATACAGTATAAAAAATCAAGCCGTCATTTCACATGCTCTTGGGGGCCCCCTGGTGGCAACGGGCAGCTTATTTTGCTTATGCCTTGAGGCGGCTTTAGTGAAAGTGAGTTATAGTATGCAAGAAAATAGGGAGAAGAGGGACAATCGATGCGGTCGGCCAATCACGGCACGGAAGTAAAAAGCAGTATACAGATATGGTCAGCATGAGAGCTTCAATTTAAATGAACCAGTGTGATTCAGGCTGTGATGTTGATGAATTTCCATGACTTATTGATGACCTTTCCAGCTGTGTGAGAAACCCGGATAGGAGTTTTTTAATCATTCAAAGTCAGACCTTTTCGTCAGATCAATTTGTAAAGACTCAACAGAATGATTCGCTCAGAATTTCTGAAAGTTTTACTGTACCAAAGAGCAACGTCCAACTAATAAAAAAATGATACAACACTATATAACTACCCAGCAACAGCTTACAGAGTGTATTGAACCAACAATATAAAAACATAGAGGGGCGACTGACCAGTGGAGTCGTCGTCTGCTTGCCCTGTCGGTTGGACGCGGTTGTAGTCGTCATGTCGGTGATGGAGGGGGACGTCTCCGAACGGTTGCCCGTGGCAGAGGCGCTGGACTGGGGCGTAATAGAAGACGAGGGCATGTCTCCCACCAGTCGGGCACTACCCTCCACGCGCACGTTGGGGTCGCCCTCGGCGGCCATGTTGAGCACTTTTAGGCCATTGTAGTAAAGCCCAGAGAGCTGACCCTGGAAAGGCCGACTGCCCTTTTCCCAGCCGCCGATCTTTATGGTGGTCTGACTGTTGAAGATGGTGAGTTGCCGACCTGCCAGGGAGAGACGTTACAGAAAACACAAGAGTGTTCAGCGGCCCGCTCCCCCACGCCGCAGAGACGCACCCATACACATGCACACCCTAATAGACAGACATACACACCCCACACAAACACGGAACTGATGGAGGTCCTGATGGTAAAACACACAACAACCGTAACCTTATTTTCCCTGGGGATCGTGAAAGCAATAAATTACACTAATGCGAACAGCAACACTGGTAATTTATCGACTGTATTTTAATGGGCTGCTGTTGGCACAAAGTAAATAAAAGAGGGGAATGAGAATGCTGAACCCCCCACCCGCTCCCTCCAAAAAATCATAAAAAAAGAAAAATCAATGGGACTTGCTAAAAGGACAATCAAACAGATACTGCTTACGTGTAGTAGAAAATTTCCCCTTTTAAATTACGTTTAATTTGAAATTGGTTAGGACAAAGTATAAAGCTATAGATGCGAATGCCTGTTTTCACAGGTCTGGTACGTTTTATTGAGATTGCCTTTCAGCAAGGGCAATGGCAATTAAAATTAATTAGACTGAAATAAGGTTTACGTGGAGAATGGTTTTACAGCTACATGAGACATTACAAATGATTCATCATGGTTATAATTCCATTGAAAAGGTAGAAATAAGAAGAAAACAAGCAAAACAAATCACTTTGAACGATTCAATTTGTTACATACAGTACATTGCAGCATGCATTCATGTCTATTCCCTGCTTGTGTGTTTAACTTGCTTGTTAAAGGGACTTCATATATGATGCCAATAATCATTGAAGCTATTTAAGAGACATTTGCTTCGAGTTTTTAACTGTGCACTTTAGCAGTTTCCAAAAGAAATATGTTTAGCATTGAACAGAAGATATGCATAAATATATATAAATAATTTAAATAGTATGTGTATGAATTCAAATGATTTCCACTGTGGACAAATACTTTAATTATTCATTTAGATTATTACAGCTGCAAATATAACATTATTTAAGTATTTTAATGATGTAAACATATTTTGTTAATGATTGATGAACTAACTTGAGTTATCAGTATATTACCAGTCCCTTTAACCACTGACAGGTTTACAAGTACAGTATAACAACACATTATTGAACTGTACAGTGCAAATATTACAAACTACATTTGTTTAATTTTTAAACTTGGTTATACAGGGGATTTATGTTTTAGATGGTTTATTTGTTGTGCAAAATATCACTTGCTTATGATCAAATTATCTTTTATTTAAAGTTTTAATCAGTGTTTTTACCTTTGTCGAGTAGCCATTCGTCAACTACTCGACCAAGCCGATATGGGATTCGCTGTCTAGCAATCGCCAGGCGTTCGTTATCAATGTTGCCTTTAAAGTTTAAAGAGACATTTCATTGTTAAAAATCTGAAAGGTCAAAGATTAAAACCTACAGTGAAACATACTCCTTAACTAGCTGTTTGTTTTTTTCTTCATTTTTTTATTTTAAACACCACAAGGTTGCATACTGTACATAAGAATGATAAAGCTTTTCACTCAATTAACTTTAAGCAAACAAATTAACCCTATTTTAATATAAGCACTGTGCTACGTTAAATATGCACCTACTCTTCTCCTTGCGTTAAGAGAAACCAACCAAAATCAAGTTTATACACCATATGACTGCTTTACATAATACATTTACAAAATGGTAACCTTTTAAATCTTTTTAGCAGATTTTTCATCTAGTTATACATGAAAACTAGCTCATTTTAATCTAAATATTGTCATTACAGTACTGTATATTCCAGCGTTTTGCAACCAGTTTGATTTTAGCTAGACATTTGCTAACTAATCTCATGTATTTTCAGTCATTTTTGATATGATAAATGTCACATTATCAGATCACAATACATTTAAAAACATCAAAGTAGCAGAAGAACACTCACAAGATTAAAGCAACAGGAAGATTATCAGTTCAGCAGAAATAAGGCATGTGAGATCAGTCACTACTCAAAAGTTCATGTACCCCGTGTGAATTTGAAATTGCACTGACAAAAGCTTTGATCTCAGAGATGTCCGGGTAACGTACAGTACAGCACGTGCACGCGGTTTATGAAGCGGGTCCCCATGAAGTGAGTCACACGAACCTAAATGTGTATTTATACAGCATGTTGAGCCAACTCCATATTGAAGTCAGATTATTTAAAAACATTTACTCTTCTCCCATTATAACCCACACATAATTACCAACATGAATCCGACTTGCTCAGATTTCCAAAGAGTATAATTATGCCACACAAGTTTTACCCTATTAGCTATTAACTTGCTATTTGTCAATCAAAAATGTGTCCATACACATGCCTACTTTCTCTCTCTCTCTCTCTCTATTCAATGTAAGCCAAGTATGATTAAAATATGAAAAGTAAAATATTACAGACGAGACGGTGATAGCAAGTGAAGGCTGTGATGAGATAAAAAAAGTATGTTCTCTATTCTCCAATTTCCATTTAAATTCTCAAACACATAATGCACATATTGGTGATTCTCACGAAATCTAGACTTAGAAGGTGTCCAGCATCAGATTTTTTAAAAAGCCCTTGAAGACAATTTTTTTGCACATATAAGATTAACTATACCATTTACTATAACCATTATTTTTAGAGGATTTAAAAAATAATTCCTATAGATTTATTTACATTTTTTAGATCATTATCAAAAATGATCGTTACCGCAACATGATATTACATTAAATATATGCATTTACAAACTCGTGTTTCGGTAATGAGAACTAAAAAGTTGTCTAGGTACTATGACAAACAAAATTTACATTTTTATAAGAACTGCTTACCTGGTAGCCATCTTGTGTGTCACAGTCAATTATGTCCCTTCCAGCTATTTTTTTAAAAAAATGTTAGTTCCTTGAGGGCTTAAACAATGATTGAAAATTGTTGCAGAGGATGAGAAAATTGGTTTTGGACACATTTATATTCCTTATTATTGTCTCTACATTTAATGATCACCAAATACCACATATAGTATAACATGCACTGAAGATTTCGATTTTTAAATATAAATATTTCCATGTCAAAGAACCCAAATCCAGTCATGGACACGTTGCGTATAATGAAAATTTCCCCCTTAAATGTGGAAAAACAACAAAATTGGTTTGTATGATGTCATTTTAAATCATGTGCAAAATAGTATGTGAAGAGATGTTTGTAACTGTATGCTTCTTATTTCGATACTCTTACTTTGCATTTACTTTTTTTTACCAAAATGTTTCCTGACACTTCATAAGTCTAATTTCGCGAGAATCACCCATACATTTTAACCTTGAAAATTTTTATAATTTTACCTTAAAAATGGTCCCTAGCTGTGTACCCTTTGAAAAAGTACACATTTGCACCTAAAGTAGTTCAAAAAAATGATTCAAGCCCTTCTTAGAAATGACACATTCAAATTGTGTTCAATTAATTTAAAATACCTCATTAAGAGCAATAAGTATATATATTTAATTAGTCTAACACAAAATGAATATGTAGTATAATTTATTGATTTCTTTTTAATTGCGTTAACACAATTAGTTTGAGTTTGGGTTCTGGAAAAATAATTTCCCAGCATGCTTTGCATGCAACTGCTTTTGGAGAGTAATTTGTGTTATTAAAAAGTGTTATTTTATGCATTATTAGGTAAAGAGAAAGACTTAATAGTGTTTAATATCCATTTATCTTATTAATTTAGCAAAGTTTGTGTTATACTTTTTCAAATTGTTTGGTTACCATCGTGCAGAAGAGTGGCGCTTGTGATTAGGTTGTGGATTTGACGTATATCTCTCAATGAGCACTAACTGTGTTAATGCCTGTTTGGAGATCAGTCTCTTTGCTCATCTAAAGTATCATATGTTATTATTATTAGCATCCTAACATGTGCTTATGCTAATTAGTATGATATAAAAACGTTTTATATAAAATAACAGAATTGAGTTATTCAGACTACACTACATTGAGTTATTCAAACTACTCTAAATCGAGTTATTCAGACTACACTAAATTGAGTTGAGGCAACTAATTGAGTATTGCCATTTACTTTAAACTAAGTTGGACTAACTCAATATATTTTTATTGTGTAAAGCAGTTAGGGGTACACATTCATATTGGATGGAAATCCTGCCCACAATTTTATTGAGTTAATCCAATGAATTATTTTTTTGAGTGTACTATTGCTGCAGAGGTACAAATTAGGAGTTCATCTTAGTACCTGAAAAGTACAAATAAATACAAATCTATACCTAAATGGCTTGAGACCATTTTTACTGACAGTGTGGGAGGGATATTGATATTAGAGAATGCATCTGATAGGTCAGAAATCTAATCAGTCATTAATATCTTTACTCTGTTTTTAAACAGAAAATGACTTTTATCTGAATTTATTTATTTTAGAAGCACACTTTTAGAAGCATATTGATGTCTTCAGCATTAATAGATGGAGATTACAAGCCTGAAAACATTAGATTTTGATCATATGTGATTTTTTAGATCTGTAAAGGTGAAGTTAAAGCTTAAGGTACAGCTCACATAGTGTGGCTGTTCCAGTCAAGTGCACTTTGAGGTAACAGTCTTAATTCTGTATCCAACACCGAAATGGCTCGACTAAATTGCTCCTCAGACACAGCACAATACTGTTTTTGATAGGTGATTGCAGTGGAAAAAAACACCTGTGGACAAGAAAATAAGGCTCCTCAGGTCTGCTCATAAGACATTAGGAGTGCTTGATTCTGGACTTCGGACTGCTGCTGTGCTATGAAGGCTGATATTCTGCTGTGAGAACGAAAAGAAGATCTAAACCCACTCCATTACTATTATTTCCCAACTTTCATTCGTGTGTAATTTTTCTCTTTTTAACTTTCTCTTTCTCTGTCTAGTCAGACCTGAATGTGATTTACTTCTAGCACTTTACCCAGAGTAATGAAAAGTAAAAAGAGGTATTTTGTCTCAAATCACAGCTTAAAAAACAAGAATATTAAAAATATTGAGCTTGATGGAGGATGGACTGGATGACCAAGGGCAAGTTGTGTGCATGAATGCTTGAATGCACACAAACGCATACATACGCACCCACCCATACACCCACACATACACACAACAGTGGTTATGTTCTATTTAAATGAGAGGGAAGTTGCCTAAGGGTCTCTCTATAAAATAAAAATGACTGCCTAGTTACCTTAGCTTGCTAACAGTTTGAATATCATCTCTGTAAACATTAATGCACTTTTCTGTTTTATCTAAGGAATCTAAATAAGAAAACTGTTGTTATAATGATATATATATATTACGATTTGCATTCACTCGGAATGGTAATAAACAATGATTTTCAACGATAGCATCAACATTTCAATTCATCAATCTTCCGTTCCAGATGTCACGCTGTGGCTGTTTTATGCCATTAAGAAGCTGCATGGTTTCATATGGCAGTAATTTGTTTTAGGAAGTAAGAACTTGCAATATTTGTTATGAAATATGGGAAAAATTGCAATCCTAGAAAAAAATAAATAAATTAAGACATTTTTGTTTTATAGTATTGTAATGCCCAAAAGTAATAATTGTGATGTGGTAAACAGTAATCTACTATGACATCTAAGCACCCTAAATCTGTCAAAAGATTTTGAAAAACATCCACTGCCAAACAAAATATATAATTTAAATAGCTTAAATCAAAAAAGTCAGTCGAGCAAGATCTTAAAACCACATTAGTTTTCTCTCGTTATAATCAACAGATCAAATTCTGTTGTTTCTTGTACGAGTACTGGAGTTTTTACGGTTTGCAACACTCCTAAGTTCATCACTATGTTGCTATATCAATAGCTGTTATTATTGTTTTGATTTTAATGTGTAATTTTTAGTGCTGGGCAAAGATTAATCGCGATTAATCGCATACAAAACAAAAGTGATTATTGGTATAATATATGAGTGTGTGCTGTGTCTAATTATTATGTATAAATATATACACACACATTCATGTATGTATTTAAGAAACATTTACATGTTTATATATATTTATTTATATTTTTATATAATCTATATTAAATATAAATATTTTTTTATAAATAAATAAAACAATTCTGAAATGAATATATGAATGTGTGTGTGGTTAAATATACATAATAATTAGACACAGTACACACACATATATTATGCCAAAAAAATCATTTTTATTTTGTATGCGATTAATCGCGATTAATCTTTGCCCAGCACTAGTCATTTTTGTTCGGCCATATTGTGTCTCATTTTATGTAAGTTATTCAATACATAAGAAAATATTTGACGACGAGCCGTTGAATTATAAGAAAATAATGCACACCCAAGGTGTTTATGCAGCGGGTGTGCATTATTTTCAAATAATTCAAAGGACCAGAATCAATTATTCCACTTATACCACGGTTACCAAAAACATTGCTCTGGTGTCTTTTTTAAGACATTTTAAAGATTAGGTGTGCGGTTATTGAAAAATAATCAACACCCATGGAACATTTCTCATCCAATCAGAATAAAGCATTCAACAGCCCCGTGGTATAATCAAAAAGAAATATCATAATCACATGTTTGGTCATACTGAATATATTTAAAGTGCCTGTTAAAGGCGCTCTAAGCAAATCTGCGAGATGTCAGTTTTTGTTGATGTCTGAACTGTTTTCAAACAAACGGAGCGTAGCTAACTCCTCCCCCTCCCTTCCGTGCTTTCATGAACGCGCCCAATCCCCACACCCAAATCCTTCTTGTCATTTATTGGCTGGAACACTTTGTTTGTTTCGTGGTGCTAGGTTTGGCCACTGTGTTTATATTGAAGTTTATGGATCCTGGGCTGTCTACAAAGATCACGTTTTTTTACAATTTGATCAGCGGACAGGCAGCAAGCAGATAGTGTGGAGATGTTTGCTGTATGTAACAAAAAAAAATTATGGTCTAAAACAAAGTGAAAGTGAATTCGCTTAGAGCACCTTTAAGTCACATATTAAATGTGTTCTGAGTTTGTCACCACAAAAAAATGGAGTGATGGAAAAACCAGCAAGTAAATAAAATAAATTATCAAAATCTTGAAAGAATAGGCAGCATGCTGTCAAGTGGTGGGGGCGTGTCCGCTGTGTGCTTTGAAACCACGCCCACTCACAGGAAAGCTGCCATCTCCGTAAACTTTAGATTACCGCTACAACCTGAATGGATGCTCGTGATTGTGTTAAGGGCGGGGCCATGCGTGGTGGCTCAAGTGCATCATCGAGCCTCCGTTTTAGGCCCGCCTAAAAATCCTAAATTCAGAAATAGTGAAACACGGTTTACAAACTCTGAAATTCAGTATTTCATAGTTTACAGTCTTTTTGGTGTGTTTCAACAATACATTTCTAACATTTACAATGTGTTTAGAAACTAAGATTGATTTTAATGTGGCCTTGTGCTTGTGGCGTCATCAACTTTGCTGATATTTGGTACAATCACATTTCTTAATCATTTTACATTTATGTAAGGTGTTGAGCTCAGAACAGGCTGTACAAAGCAGTGATTTCCCAATAAAAGCTTAATCCGCAACCCTATGCTGGTTGACCAGCATGTATTAATAGTAAACAGCATACCAGTTTGAACCAGTATGGAGGTCTAAATTGGTGATTTACTGTAGGCAGGGATCACTTTAAAAACTTTGTCTCTGAGGGTTTACGTCTACCATTAAACAACTGTTTATACTGTAATTACTGCATATAAATAAACTGAGTTAGATGAAAGAATGACAGGCAATGTTAAGAGTGGGAAGAAAATGCTGCAATTTCATTTAACACTAATGCAATACTAGTTACAGAACTAATTGTTCAAGATAAACAAGCTGCCCTTTTTGTTCTTCCTCCCTTACTGGTTGTCAATTTAAATTCTATGCGTTTATTATCTCCCCTAATGCGGCACTGAGTCAATCAAGCGCTGATTAAAATGAGACGGTCATGACTATTTTTTATTTCAGAAAAGTTTTTCCACTTTGCCACGGACATAAGACACATTAGTATTCAGGTAATCACATGAACCCTGCTCTCTGAATCCACAACACAATGGAAACAGGAAGGAGAGAGAAAATAACACAGTGCAATGGCTCCATTTTAACAAGCAATTGTCTTCCACTCCAAATGAAAGATGCTGCTGCTATTTGGGTTGCTTGTTTATACTAAAACAATCAGTGGGAGTTGACTACGGCAAAAAAAAAATCTTTTTCTTTTTGCTTCATGTCACAGTTTCAAATTCTTTTAATCTGTATTCTTTTTTATAAGTCTACTGTAACTATTTTTAGAACTATGTTTTGTTAAAGCTTATGTCGCAGTTTGCCTATAGGACAAAAAGCAGGCAAAAGCACAAACATCAATCTAAGTTGGGTGCTCGACCAAAAAGAAACGTAATAGTATAAGAATGCAAAGTCGGCAACACCAAAGCTACAGAAGTATCAAAAGATTTTATTATTAAAAACTATTGCATGGCGTGTAGGTAATGTTTCGAGTTTATCGGTTTATTGAGAGCCTGCATGCTCGAAACGTTACCTACACATCATGCAATCGTTTTTTTATCAGTTTGTCTAAGATACCGTATTTTTCCATCTATAAGCCGCGTTTTTTTCATAACTTGGCTGGTGCTGCGTCTTATAGTCAGGTGCGTCTTGTAAGTCAGTATGAATTAATTTTGACATTTATGAGGCAAGAGACATCATTACCATCTACAACCGCGAGAGTCCGCTATATGCTGCTCCTGTATTTATGTAATTCAATAAATTCAGTGATGTGGAATGACGAGTATGCGAACTTCACGCTAGTTGGCTTGTTCGGTGAATTTAGCCTATTCAACCTTCCAGGTAAGTTCTGTATGTTATGGTTTATCGTTTAAATAACTGATAATATTACTTGAACGTACAGACATCTATTCAGCCTGCTGTTCTGTCTGCTATTGTTTAGTTGAATAACTTGCCTTTCCAGATTAAATGTCTGTTCTTCTGCTTGGATTTTGCGTAATCATTTTCTAAATAAACGTGACGTATAGTCCACTGTGACTTATATATGTTATTTCGTCTTAATGACGCATTTTTGAATGATGCGGGTTATACTCCGGTGCAGCTTATAGTCTGGAAAGTATGGTACATACATTACTATCAGTTTGCAATTTTTGTGTGCATTGCACTGCTTAAAGGGTTAGGTCACCCAAATTCTGTCATTATTTAATTACCTCCAAGTTGTTACAAACCTAAATGAATTTTTGTTCGGTTTTACAGGATACAAAGGAAGATATTTGTTATCAAGCAAAAAACAGGAACACCATTTGCTACCATTGTAAAAAATAAAAATATGATGGAAGTCAATGGTGCTTAAAAATGATTTTAGGTATCATAATTGTTTTATTAACACCAAATAAATTAATCTCTTAAAGGTGTAGTGTGTAAATTTTAGCGGCATCCAGTGGTGAGGTTGTGAATTGCAACCCACTGCTCACCCCTCGTTTTGAAACGCATAGAGAAGCTATGGTACCCGCCACTGGAAAAACATGTAATTGACAGAGATAACTTAGTAAAAAAAATTGTTCTTTAAGGGCTTCTGTAGAAACATGACGGCACAAACTGGCGACTTCCACGTAAGGGGACCCTCGGTGTATGTAGATAAAACGTCTCATTCTAAGGTTACGAAAACATAACAGTTCATTATAAAAGGGTCTTTATACACCCCTGATAATATAGTTTTGTATATTATTTTGCATTTCTGTCAAGAGATCCTTCTAAAAATTACACACTGCACCTTTAACATAGCGCAATATAGTTTTAGGCAGATTATTTGGAGATACCAAGCCCCGCTGCTGTGATTGGCCATTTTAGTGATGGGGAATGTTGTTCTTGATTTCTAAATACAGTTTATCTCCAGTTTAAATAACAATGTTTAGTCTATTTACTAATGCATAAAACAAGAATACAATAATTCATATATGCTTTTAGCTTGTTTTGCACGTGCCTTGGAAAACTTTTTTAATTTATTCTATTAATCATTATTTTAAAAAAATCAAAGGCAATAATTAACAATAATTAACCGTTTTTTATATTTATATCATCCGATACGTCAGTTTAAAGACAGATCTTATGCTGCTTTGTGTCTGTGTAAATAAAGACTATCATATTGCTTTTCTTATGACTTTATTTACATATCTGACCTTGAAGTAATCCAAGTAAGATGACATTACATTACATTCATATTGTGAATATTGGATTATGTTACTGATTACACTTATTATGAAGTCATTAATAACTGTTATGAATATATTTTCAAAGTAACCCTCCAACCCTGCTGCTAAGCAACAGAGGACGTCAGGACGAAACTCCACTTTACGTTAAGCATGATATTTTCTGCACTCCATTACCGCACACTTTAAGACAACATCTACCATCAACACATCTGTTCTCGAGAGAAAAGAATACGTTAAAAGTTCTCGACGACTGAGAGCGAATAATCTGTAATGGACGTAATGGTTTAAGAAGAGCCTGGAATAAAATACAAATTAAAAGGCTAATACAGCCGCCTATCCTTCATCATGATTGACAAACGAGAGCAATAGGATTATTTCTCATCTCCGATCTCTTGTCAAGCTTTTGTCAGGGCTTTTCAGGCGAATGAGAGGCTGGTGAATTTGATAACCCTGGCTCTGACATTTTCAGCCTACTAAAGCCGCAAGAGCAATCATCTCTGCTGACATTTGGAGAGGATACCAGGGTTACCATTTTTTTAACTGTAAGAAACCACAATCACAGACAAAGGCATTTTGTCCTTAACCCTGTGATTCAGACTCTTTTTATGAGCTCTGCCGGGCTTTTATTGTTCCCATTGTGCATAGCTACATGGCTGAGATTATGTGTGTACGTGTGTGTGTGTGTGTAGGAACATACGTAAAAAGCCAAGGGCTCTTACCTGATGGGTAGCGCTCTATGACTGGCAGATCATCCACCTGCAAAGTGGCATTACCGCCACTCCTGGTAAAGCGAACTATGTGGTACTTTCCATCATTTACAAACTTTGAGGTTTCTTCAATGTTTATGTCATCGGTGCCCACATTGAACACCACTTTGATATTGCCTTTCTCCTGGAGAGACAGAAAGAGGGACAGAAGAAAGATTACATTATAGCCCGCCAGAGTTTTGCTCTGATCTATTCTCACTAACATAAAAAAACACAAAGTGTTTAGATTGCATGCCTTGTCTTGTATTTATTGTCTGTGTTAGAAATTCAGAAGACAATTTTTGATTATTAATAAAGGCCTTCATAAAAAGACAACTGTACTCCATCTTAAATGGCAACATAACAAATGTGCCACATTTATTGAGGACCAAACAAGGTGATAGTTTATCAGACTGAGCACAATTTTTCTTGACAGCACAATGCTTCAAAAAGATTTACCACCGCTTTAAAACGCCAGCAAAAGGCAGCATACATATTTAATAAAGAAAATATCTATAATTTATTTTTTAATGAGGCTATTATACACGAGGAAAACAAATAGAGAATAGGAAGTATTTTTGTCATTGTACTGACACAGGACCCAAAACCCTTGGGAGAAATTTATATATATATTTATATATAGATACGGTAGGGATAGGAAGCGGGTAAGCAGATTAAACTGGTACACATATTTCTCATCAGTCTTTCAGTGTTAGGTTTGTGAAATTGACCAGCTGACTATTATTGTACCTCACTTTATACATGGTACTCTAGTGTGTTAAATTAAAACGAAATATTTCTGTATAATGACAGCTACATTGTTTAATCGATTTCCTTTCTGCGCCGCCGTCATGTCTTACCACTTCCCCTTTCTTAAATTATAAAATCAATTCAGGGGATAATCGCCTATTAAATACAGTATAACCTTCTGACTATACATTATCCTTTACATATTTGACCACAGAATGCCCATTCCTGATTTTGTCTTAACTCCATATACAACAAGCACACAAAACAGACCCACAACTGCGGTTAGGCCGAAAGAATATTATCAGCAGCGAGCTGTAATTTTAAAATGGGTGACACCATTGCTGTAGATGTCAAAATAAAATTTACTGTGTCGCACATTAAGCCCCGAAAACTAAATAATACCACTTTTTCATTCTTGTTCATGTTGAAAAGTTTCTCAACAAGCCTGCAGGCAGATAACATAATTGAATCACAGGAAATCACAGAAAAAATAACCTTATAAGATTTTTCCCTTTCGAAATAAGCACCTCGAGGCAAAACGCTGGTCATACAGAATAATATGTGACAGTCTCACTGGAATCGAATCTAATGTCTATTCTGATGCGGCGCTTGTCATTTTCACTGTAAATTCTCATCAATGCATGCTTCTGTGTTATTAATGCCATGCGGTACAAACCCACACCACTAGATGGCCTCGTGGTTTCCAAACAGCAATAAAGTGGGTGGAATTCACTCATAAAAAAAATATTCACACATTTATACTGTTCCTTGATTTTATATATATATATATATATAAACAGTAACAATGCCCACTCTGTGTTCTGCGCAATGACCCGCATGCCCACACACATATACGTAAGCTGCCTTAGTTAACTAAAAAACGAAGTATTGAGACTTTTCATGAAGGGTATTGCAAGCCTGTACTTGAGCTGAAAATCGTTATTTGACATATTTGCGACAGATGGAGGTTGTTAGCTTTAAAACACAGAATTACTCCGCCGTGCCCGGAGCAGCAGGAACGTGCATCCCTTCCGATTGATTTGTTACAGATTGCGAAAGCTACACGTGCCTTTAAAAATAATGAAATGAGGTGTGTATGAGAAAATCCTTCTGTGAATGCCCCTAATTCACACCTATCTGCAGGGAGACAGGCGAGCAGAAGACAAATCCCAACACTAGACTTCATTATACTCTCCGTGGAGATTGTGTGTGCTTTTTTCTATATACACCTAAGCTCCTTCTCTCTCTCTTTCTTTCTTTCTCTGTGTCACCCTAACACACCCCTTTTGTTGTCATCTCCAGCTGGGCCAAAGCTGGCCGTTTTTTCTGCACCTCATAATGAAGTCAGCCCCTGTCTGTTAGCTGTATCCTCTTCCCGTCACTGGAAACAATGGAGCGCCATCTCCTTCACCTTCCGTTGCTCTTTCTAACGTTTTTTTTCCTCTCTCCCCTACCCATCTTTTCAGCTTTTGGCCAGAGAAGTGATGCGAGAGCCTGGCATACGCTCCAATGGATTGACATGCCACGCCCCCTTCTAATTGGAGAATGACCTCTCTTTCATCCCTCGGTCCAGACTGGCCCTTTGGGTAGCTGACCTCATCCATCGGTACTGATGTGGACTAACGCTAAGCTTGATAAGGATGGTGCAGAGGCCTTTTGAAATGACACAAGTGTTGTCCAATGGGGACATCTGAGAACATGTTAGGCACATACTAGTGGTAGTTCATCCTACAGTCAGAATAGCTCTCCGTTAGAAAACCCAGCTCTAATGGAAGCCATCGACTCGGACGACAAGGGTGCTCGGACGAAGACTTTGCAGGTGGCTTCTTCCTGCAAACCTTCAGGGGCCATACAGAGACATAACACAGCGAACCTACGTCCTACATTCAGTCCCGGGTGTGACGGTGTCCCAGTTCCACCGAATTCAAGACGGTTCCATTATGAATGCCTCAGGGGTTAAAGAAGTAGGGAGGTGAGAGCAAAATTGAGCTGCGACACTAAATCCCAGATTACCACCACCACCACAAATGTTATGGGTGCTACAAATTTAAATGAACCCTAAGAGGTGGAAAGGGTGTTGTGTCATTTCCACATGGCCGCGTCTCGATCGTCCCCGTCCATCTTTAGCCCCGTGTCACCTCTCCGCTGAGGCCTGCGGTACGGATCTAAATATAAAGAACTAATACAACTGGATTCTCATTAGGCTGAATGTAGGTTGTTATAGCAACACTGTTCTCCAGAGTTTTCTCGTTTTTTGTAGGCAATTAGATGACAACCACACTGTCTGATTCACGGAGCGTTTCATCTATGCTGGAACTGCGACAATCTCCCCTTGCCGAGCTTGAAAATAATCCAATTGTTGTAAATTCGAGAATGCGGGAGTAAAAATAAATTAGAATTGAAAAGTGGTTTGGGGGAGTAAGCTTTTAAATATGCTAAACATTCCGCTAAATATACGAAAAACTGATGTTCGCTTCATTATACGAATGCGAAATGACTGTATGAAATAATTGTGATTATAGAAAAACACAAAGCGGCATGTCAAGAGGAGCCAAACACACATCCACAGAGGGCTGGGATGGTTGCTCCGGAAACCCAGAGGACAAGAAGAGCCACTAATGATGTGTCTTATTTAGAGAAGGTGCAAAGCAACAACTTATGGAGTATGACAGAGTGTGTGTGTTTGTGTGTGCCATGGGAGGAGGGCAGCTGATCTGCTATGGCATTCGGTTTAAATGAGCTGGCGCATTCAGGAAACCACATCCACTTTACATAAAGAGGCTCTCTGTAATACTCAGGCTAATACCGAGGGGATGCACTTAATTGGACAGCACACCCAGACATACAATATATGCTCTCATAAATAACTTGCGTCTGAAATCAGATCAAAATATCACACCGTGCGATGCGCTACACAGCGCATGTGTCCCTGTTTGAGCACTGCAGGTTTGGAGAAACAGATAAATTGTTGAGTTTGCAGAATAATCCACTTTGGCTAGCAGTTCTTGTTGCTTGAACCCCTCCTCATCCCCCCCCCTCTCTCTCTCTCTGGCTCGCGTGCTAACACAGTCTCTCTTTATCTTCTGGTAAGGGCTGGATCTAGTGAGATCATGAATCTTTTTGGCAGTACTGAATTCTTTGGAAACTGAAATAGCACCCTGTCCTAGTTCTTATTCTCAAAGCCTTGAAAGCGCACGAAGCTCCATGGGTGTGGTCTTTAGAACCTAGCGAGAACTCTTGCTCATTTGGCGCAGAACACAAGACGCACAATATCTCTTGCAGACAATGCGTTTCATATTACAATTGGCACACGTGAAGCGCTGCTATTTTTGCAGTGATCCTTGTCAAGCCTTTAATAGTACGATCTAAGTAAGACACTCTTTGAAGCTTTGAGTCTAATTGTAAAAAGCATGGCAAACATTTCGAACAAAGGGAAGAAATGAGTAGGCTGAGATTGCCACAAAGACGGCGTTTAAAAGAACACCTGTCTCACTTATTTTGATAAGTACATTTAAATATTCTGCTTTTACTTCTACCGCCATCTGTTAGCTTATCCTGTCAGGTACTAAAGATAGCAAAGGCACGGTTTGCCATATGGCGCATTTATTTGAGGAAAAATTACTGGCGAAGACAAAACATTAAATTGGCCGTGGACAGTTGAACCGGTTGTTAATGACGGTACGTAAAAATGACAGACCACGTGAGTGACATATTCAAGTAAATATGTCAGTATAAGCTGCTGGGCGGAGAGACGAGCTTATAGTCCGCGCTGACGGTATGAGGTCAGCAGACACCCGGTTGTCACTCGGAGCCATGTCACATGTCAATCACATCTGACCAGGTATGTCCTGCCCAGTCAGATGCAAGCGATGCGGAAAATCAGCATCTGTCAGTCTCTTTTACGTTCACCTCTATCCAAATGTGTGTTTGTGTATGTGCTTGTGTAAGCATATGAGTCTCCGGGGCTGCTCTGACTCACTCTGACTCGAGACATTTAATATATAATGTACACCGTAATACCAGACAGAAAATAGAAAATTGGATTATGTATAGCGCTGATTGCCAACCAGGGGTACTTAAGCACGTTCCTGGGCGGACGTGCTTAATACTGAATATTGAATGGCCATATATTTACTCATGTGGCAGGTAATACATGTAATACACAGGTGTACAGTATCCCTTAATGTGTGACCCTGGACCACAAAACTGGTCATAAGGGTACATTTTTTGAAATTGACATTTAGGGGAGAGCAGGGGCGAAAGTACTATTTTTCTGAAAAAAATATATATTTTAAAAGATAATGTTTAAGACAGATATATTTTTGCTGTGGTCAATAACTCACAAGTGTGGTTTATCAATACCAGGTGGAATTTTGAGCAAATGTAAAACGACTTCAATATAATTTCACTTTGAACATATAGCGCATTGTTACTTATCGACCCTGTCAGCTGGGATGAAAGTAACACACAGGTGGGTCAAAAGTAACACAACTGAAAAATATGGATTTTTGTGTTACACTTGTTTTTAGTAAATATACCTGACTATGACCTTGTTAACATGCATCTGCAACCATATTTCTCCTTTATCTTTGAAAAAATAATTAAGTTACATTTTCATTTATATGTCAGTTTCATCACATGTTTTAAAAGCATCCCGACAGTACAAACTTGAATTGTTGAGAATATTTTTTTTTAACAGTATAAACACTGGCTATGTTAAACATGCACCAAATTTTGTCAATCCGACTGAATTTAATACGATTGAAGACGATACAGTGTACATGCACCCTAAACATTGCAATCTGATTTAAATGTTCGTAAACATGTATGAGTTAATTAACTTTTTCTGATATATTTTAGAATAAATCAAACAAACGGTTTGGAATGCAACATTGTGTTTCAAATATTTTTGTGATTTGTTTGATTAACTGTATTAAAAAAGGTTTATTTGATAAGTTGTACTTAGCAGCTGCACTTTGATTGATTCTGTGTTATGGATTTATTAAATCCTATTTAAAGAGGGTGGAGTTTATAAAATGGCATTTTTCAAAATTTTTGTCATCATTAATTACATTTTTTATGTACAATTAACTCAATTTTTATTTGTTGACTGTATTAAGGTTTGTAGAGTTTACTTAAACTTCTTTTGTAAAATGAACTAAATTATTGTTTGTTGAGATTACTTAAACAAATTATGTGGAACCTGTTGACACAATATTTTTAATTAAACCCAACACTTCATTTTTTTGAGTGTATGGTTATGTGAAGACAGGACAATATTTGGATAGATAGAACTACACTGGATTTAAAAATCTGGAATCTGAGGTTGCCAAAAACTATAAAGATTGAGAAAATTGCCTTTAAAGTTATCCAAATGAAGTCATTAGCAACTACATCAACAACTCATAAAAATAAAGTTTTGGTATATTTACAGTACTATAGGAAATTTACAAAATATCTTAGATGATCTTTACTTAATATCCTTGTGATTTTAGGCATAAAAGAAAAATAGATCATTTTGACCCATACAATGTATTTTTGGCTTTTGCTACAAATGTACCATTTGCGCGCCAAAACATTACATCTACCGCCGTTTACTGCATTGCGCAACTCTGAACCTCCTGCCGGCTTCTGCGTGGCGCAGTATTTTGTATTCGTCATCCTTTTTCATTAATTTGAGAATGTTTTAAAAAATGTGGTGTTATGTTAGTGCCAAGGGAGCATGTTTTAATAAAATCTGAGATTCTTACCTTTAAAATGCAATTTATTTCATGTTTCTAAGTGCTACAGAGGTTTAGATATTAAGTTTTTGGTAGAGTTAACAATTCCTAGTATTTTTTCTGAAGGAGATAAGGGTATTTATCCTAGAATAACATTTATAAGGAGTAAATGGGTTAAGACTTAAGGTTTTGTGGTGCAGGGTCACATATTAGTACAGTTGTTCAATGTTTGTTCATGTTTTTGGTTGTGCATTAGCTGCTGTTAACAGATACTATTAGTAAATGTTGAAATTAACATTAAATAGATTAATAGATGCCATGCACTGTTCAATAATAGTGCATCTTTACAAGTGTAGTTAACCAATGTTAAGAAATAAAACCTTATTGTAAAGTGTTACCAAATAATTAAAAAAAGAAATAAATTCTGCCTTCCACTTTATGCACATCCAAACCCTTTTGAGCTCATTAGAATAAAATGGATGACTATTTTGTACATACAATGCACAACATCTATTGATTCCATCAAATTAGAAATTAACCCTTTAAGTGCACCAAGAAAAACAATATATGTTTGAAAACATGACAGAATTGGCAATGTGGTGCATGCACTAACATTGTGACATCCATGTACAGGTGCTTTCTAAATCCGTTTTCTATTTACCTCATTCTCTCCCTCTATCTCCTTGTCAGGACTACTGTTCACACCTCTATACCTCTCACTGCTGAGTTAGCTGTGATCGTCACCATTCTTCAAATGGACTGATGTGCTCATTAGACTGCCTACACGCTCGCACATACACATACAGTCTCTTTTGGCAACGAGAGTGTGAGAGGTCAGAAAGTGCTAATGATTTGGTCAAACCCCAGGGGTATAATCACTTGGCTTTGACTCATTTTCACATCCATTTTTTCCTTCGGTTTGCTCCTGCTTGGTGGCTCTTGACAGTAAAGAGGGTGTAGAGTTGCTTTGCATGGCTGCCATTCAGGGCCAGGCAGTCCACAGGGTATTTGGCCACGAGTTCGGGCAGCTGTCCGGCTCATCTTTAGCAAAAAAAATGCATTTAATAGGCCATTACCCCTTTAAATTTCATGTCAAGCTGAGTGAAAAATACGAATGTTTTTTTTCCTGTACAGTAATGTCCGATCACCGATCTAGTTACTGTCCTCGGCATCTCGATATTTCTCCTGCTCTCTCCGCATGAGCAAGCGACTCAATGAATTGAGGTGAACGATGACTAATGATAATCCCCGGTGATGGTGATATGATGAGATTTAAATGAACTCTGTCACAAATGTTTAGGGTCATAAGCAGCACGGAGGGCGGAGGGAGGGATGCCACTGTCTGTTTGAAAAATCAGGACATCAAGTCCCCCTCATTAACATGGTCAATGATCCCAAGTTAATTCACTTTCAGAAAAGCAGTCTTTGGATAATGATATCCTCCCTGCCTACAGACAGGTTTATCAAACCGTCCCGTTACATCACCCAACGGTCTCGCCACGAACGTCGATACTGACATATTTAATCTTGCCGGAGCCTGAATATAATTAACGGAAATGGAAGGAAAAATCTTTTTCTTCCCATTTTAATTACGGGTTAAAAATGGTTGTGGATATCTGTAATAATTTTAACCTCTTTATGGACTGTTAGCTATGTAGGTACAGCTAATTTACCCTCCTACACACTGCTGATTCATTTAGTAAATATCTTTTATGCTGGCTTAGCAGTCACCAGTCCAACAAGCATCAAAAATGGCAGACGTAGCACTGCAGAGCCTCCACCAGTCACACATTAGAATTAGCCTAGATATCCACCGCTAATCGCATCAAGACATTAAGGGCCTTTAATTTGCTCATAAACATTCCCTGCCATCTCTATGCCAAAAAGCCATATATCAGTCATGGATGCCTGATTAATTGTCATGCCAATACAGGGAAATATATAATCTGTGATAATCTTAATTACAGGCATTATGTAAAGTGTTACATAGCTCGGTCTTATGTAACTTCAACTAGTTCATTTTAAGACGCACATTAGACACCATAGCTCCCTCATCGCTTTACATTTAGAGGCGAATGTCT
Organism: Misgurnus anguillicaudatus; assembly: GCF_027580225.2. NCBI lineage: Eukaryota > Metazoa > Chordata > Actinopteri > Cypriniformes > Cobitidae > Misgurnus > Misgurnus anguillicaudatus. The sequence goes on along the minus strand of NC_073340.2, from coordinate 21,050,588 downwards.
TAAAGTGGGAACAAATGAGATGCGAGGAACTTTGTGTTCCAAGTATATGAGCTGGTGAATCATAACTACTATCTACTGGGCATGCAACATTATACTTAAGCTTTAAGCATTTGTTATTTTGCTAATCGATATCACACACTGTAGAGAATTCATGTATCTAGGCTGCATGCTGTATTTACATAGGGCACAGAGTTCCCTTAAGCATGCAAACAAAATCTACTGCACAGTGCAAATTATTTATAGCACTGTTGTATCTATTTATCTAAAAACGCCTTAGTTGAAGGAATAGTTTACGCATGTTTGGCAGAATGTAGGCTTAGTCCCATTTCACTTTCCAAGTACATTCTAAAAAACGCTGGGTTGTTTCAACTCATGGTTGGGTAAAATATGAACAAACCAAACCTAGATATAAATTAAAGGCATAATATGTAGGATTTTTGCATTAAATATCCAAAAATCACTAGCACGGTGATTTATATATTTTGTTTATCCCAAATGTTTTCAACAATGTTTCAATTCAGAAAATTCGCTCTTTTCGCGTTATGCCTGGTCATCATGTCTGCTTTTGGTGCCATAGAAACCATAAGTGTGTTTGACTTTATGTGGTACTACGTATACCGATCAGCTTTTGACATCAAAGTATCACGTGTGATTCAAAAGCGATAATGTTGTGTCGCATGTGTGATTAGGGTGACCAGACGTCCTGAAATCTAAGCTGCTGTAACGAATCCCGAATCCCACTCTAATTGTCCCGAAAATTATACTGAAGCAAAATCTTAATCCCGAATCCAGCTCTAATTGTCCCGAAAATTATACTGAAGCAAAATCTTGAGTATAACATGAGCAAGGAGGTTGAGTCATTGGCTGCAGCATCTTGTTTGTTTTTTTATATATAGGCGCGCATTAAGATATGCACTGATAAGGCACGGGAGTGTTGGGAGCAGTTAAAATCTCCGTGAAATATGCTGACGTCGAGCCTCCACAACCTCGGTAGGCTATAACTGAAATGTGAATTTAAAGTTGCATTGTTTCTATTAATTTATCTAATTCATCTATATGCACAAAGACAATAGGACCTTTTTGTCCCCTTTTTGTTTTATAGAGTAGATTGAGAGAGCGAAAGTTGCAGCAGCCGCGAGGACAGTTTAAAGTGCCAGCAGTGACAGTCAGTCGCGTGAAGGAGTCAGATTTTTTTTTAAAAATACTTCTATACGTATTATATAAATGTATATGCATATGTACTTATATTTAAACAATATGATTGGTTCGGTAACTTCAGTTTGAAATTCATTATCTTTTATTATTAAATAAAATAACAAAAACTATTATTGGATGATCTAACTATTATTGTATGAAGTATACATATTATATCAATTTATTTATATGCATATGTACTTATATTAATATGACTGGTTCAGTTTGAAATTCATTATCTTTTATTATTAAATAAAATAAATAAATTAAATTATTATTAGATAATCCCCCATGTAACGTTTGCCCCTGTCCCGAATTTCAGTTAATCTTATCTGGTCACCCTACATGCGGTAGTATGATGTCATACGCCGATCAATCTGTACACTGCTGCATGCTGAGGTAATACTTGCCGTCTGAATAAATCACTCTGTTGTTTCTTCTATCAAGCCACATTGTGGGTTTATAAAACTTTATTTCATTGCGTCATCCATAAACATGAATTGTAAGCCCAATTGGATCAATTCTTATCACAGAGAATGTAAGAAGTACAATTCCCATCAAGCTATGGCTTTGTTTTTGTTTAGAAACCCCATGTCTAACATAAGCACTATTCGGACGGGATTAGTTTTCCAAACAACGTTTGGGTTTCAACGTGTCCCCCAGGACGTCTGTGATTTTATGTACGTTTCGGACGGGATTAAAATGATGCAGGCTATTCCAGAGATGGGAGTGTCTGTTTCATGCATTTGGGCGTTGCAGTAGCACGTGCTCTGGATACGCGTGTTTGTAATGTTTAATATCTTGCTTTAAATGTAAAATTATGACAGAACATGTAATTTATTAATTTAATTTTAACAAATCAAAATAAAATATACAAATCCTACTAAAGTAACGTTAGCCTACATGTTTTATATAACTGTCTGCTTAATAAACACAGAGTAATGAAGAAATAATGATTAATAAAATGGATTATCTTTATTAATTAACATTACCATTCCGGAGTTGAACAACTTTGAACGGAGTTTCTTATAACGTTAATGATATTACAGTGGCCAGTCTTAACAGTGTTTGATATTCAGGTCGTCTTGATTTAATTATTTTATTTTGCCAAATGCGAAAAAACATTCATATCTGAACGAATGGGACTCAGGAAATACAATATACACGCATTAGTAAGACCTTACGGCAGATCACGTTGGCCAAAACACGACAAGAACCGCGTTTTCAAAAGATATTGCGGGCAAACACAGACATTTGCATTTGGACGGGATTAGATTTGTCAGAGGACCTCTGAGTTTGGCGAAAAACAGTAGGTAAATTGCTCTGGAATTCTTACAGAGATCGTCAGAGAAAAACACAGACATGGCCGATTCGGACGGGATTAAAAACACAGAGGACCTCTGAGAAGCACGATTTTCTCAGAGGTCCCCTTGTAAAACTAATCCCGTCCGAATAGGGCTATAGTCTTGTGTAAAACACAGTGCTATTGATTTTTGCATATTTTAATGCAATTAAATACATATTGTGCCTTAAATGTATAGCTCTCATCTTGAATACGGACACGACTAAGATGGCGGCGTTATCGGAAGCTAGTTATTTTCGTTTATGAAGTTTTTTATATGGATATTTCTACAACAACACCGCTCGGATTACCCTCAAAAGGCCTTGGTTTATCATCGTGGAGCCGTTTGGATTTCTTTGGGGAAGGATATATGCACATTTTTTGGACTTGAAGGACGTGGACCCATAACTTTACATTTGATTAACTGAGGAATCTAAGACACTTTCTAAAATAACTGAAAATGTGTTCGTCTGTAAAATGATGGACATATGCATCTCAGACGGCTTGAGGGTCAGTAAATCATGGGTTTAATATCAGTTTTGGCCAAACTATCCCTTTAAGTGATACCTAGGTTTGGTTTGACCATATTTTACCCAACCATGAGTTGGGTCTACGCCGTAGCTACATCGTAGGTTACCCGTAGCCTGTGCATAGCTCTGCGTAGCCTGACGTGCACCTCGACAATTTTTTTACAGTGCGTCGGTCCACTAGAACCCCTTCTGTCAGGTAAAAAAAAAAATTATAGGTCATAGGTATTTCCGTTTGCGACTGTGAGAACAAAACTGTGCCAAGTTGAGGAGTGATTTAACTCAAACTGAAACATAAGTCGCTGCTGGTCTTCTCAAAACATACAAAACAAGTTTCTGATTCTTCTTCGTTTGTGGGTTTAACTGGCCAAGCTGCTTCTTCATTGACGGTCGCGCTGCTACTGTGGTTACATGCGTGAATACTGCCTACCAGCGTTCTGCATGTGTGTTTGCACGTCGACGCGGACGACGACGCAGAATACATACGAAAACCGTTGCGTAACCTACGCCGTAGGACCTATGCACAACTATAATGAGCCCTCAAGACTACATTCTTCCCAACATTTCCACCGCCTTCAATTTTTGGATCCGGCCACTTTGCATAAGACCGCTTAAGAGGCCATATGAGTGACACGTTGCACTTTGTGACACGTCATTTTTAGGAACATGGAGATTTCACCACAAAAACAGGCAGATGTGAAAACATAATTCACAAATGTCTCTAAAGTTTATAACAACAATAAAAAAACACATTAATGTATCTGCCATACTTTTAAAAATGCAACATTTATTTGATCTTGTTGAAGCATATTGTCACCAATATAAATATGACAGCTTTCTTCTGCGATCAGATGACTTTGTGTTGTTTTGAATCTGCTGAAGTGTTTCCAGATAAGTGTTCTGTATTCATCAGACGTTTAGCCAAAGGTCTGTGTCAGAGACTATATATCTGACCCAACCACAAATTGGGATTGTTGGATTTATACAACCCAGCACTGGTTAATTTAAACCCAACGTTATTTTTTATTCAAATTCTATGTGTTGAAACAAGAAAAAAAGTGAATGGTGACTGAGATAGTTTGTATGGATTCAGCCCCAACATTTGTTTTTTAGTCTTTAACTAAAGAAGACAAACCATGCACGTTTGGAACATCACAAAAATGACTAAATGATGAAAGAAATCACATTTGTTGCTGAACTACAAAGTATGTTTAGGCACTTTGACACCACAGCTGAAGTCTCGTGCAGTCACAAGGATGCGCCGTCAACTCCGGCAATCGCACGGCTCAGCTGGAGAAATCATTACCTCACCCTGCTCAGAGCGCATTCGCCGAGGCAGCCACGCAACAGTCATGCTATGATGCCACCCGTGAGCGAGCACGCTGATTCTTCTGGGAATCAAGTTTGTGATTACAGCAGGAGTGGGCGTAAAAAATAGAACGAATAGGAGAAAAAACACTTTCCCCGTCCTCCTCGCCTGCACCTCCTCCACCTCCCACTTCTCCAGCACAGCGTGTCAGAGGAAACGTAGTTTTATCAAACAGCATCCTCTGAAAGCAGGCGTCGGTTTGCGGCTTCTATTCTGAACATTATACAGATTTTATTCATGAGGGCGGTCTGAGGCGCTGGAACTTTCTAAAAGAGACCAGCACTTTGAGTGTGGGACGAGGGATGGAAAACTATGATTACACTAATGATCATTCGCAGAGCCCTTCATGAGTGATACAGAGCCAGTTTCTGGGTTTTACATAAGAATGAATAAACAGAAGCGTTTCTAGGAAAATGCATGTCTGAGCAAATTTTTATTTTCTAAAACTAGTTTAAAGGGCTCCTATATTGTGTATTTGGTATAATACAATGTGTTCACATGGTTTATGGTTCAAAACATACTGTACATTATTTTCACATACCATTTTTTGTAGCTCCAGATTTTACTCTCTTCCTGAAACGCACAAATTTTGTATCCACACTATTCCTGACGTAAATGCGGACGACGCCATCTTGAGCTCAGATGGGTAAAACTTCCGGTGAGCCACTACAGCTATAGTAGTCCTATTGCGAGGGATACGAGTCTGCCGTTTTGACTGGCATTTTAATGCTTTTTATGAAATCCAGGAAGACCGGCATAATTTGTGCAATTAAGGGTGGCCATAATAGATGATACAAACGCAGTAAATCTTTACAAAACAGTTGTTTTTACTATAGTACACGCACAAGAACTGAATGTGTATGTGGCGCACGTGCATCTATTAACTGTATCCCCACATCCATCAAGTAAAACCTTTCATAGAAATTGACAGTGAACAATAAATACAATAACTATTCAAAAACAACATATTATGCTGATAAAAATATGCTGATTTATTTATTCTGCTACTATATATTATTACAAAAATGAGATTACAGTACATAATATATAGCCTACGACATTAACTGATTATTAGTTAATGTTTATAATAGTTTGTGATGTGTTTACGCATACCGTATTTTGTTATGTTTTAAATGATTTTGTAAGCAAATCATTTCATAAGCTCATGTCTTATTTACTTTATAATATTTTCATAAAACGAAAACAATACTGAAAACATGTAATAGGAGTTTAATATGTTTATTATGGTTTGTTTAAATAACTTACATTGTGTTGAATGAGAAGCATAAGTTACTGCTGCTGTCGGATCGCGTGAAGCTTGATGTGTCGCCATAAAAACGTGATTAAAAATTGCCGTTTAAAAAAAAACTCACACCAGGGACAGTTGTGACATTTTAAACCATCACATGAAAAGGTTAAAAAGAAGAAGTCTCTGTGTATTCCATGTATTAAACACTTGACTGACTGTCCCACTGAAGAGATACGGCATGTCTCTGTGCTTTTATTTGCACATTGAAGACCCGTCACCCCCGAGGAACAACATGAAAAGATTGAATATATCTTGATGTATCAGGACACTTCTTAATTTCATCCTCACACTGTTTCATAGATGAAATTATGACCGTAATCATCATGGAAATCGCCGGCTCTGGTTCATTGACAGTACGCGACGGAAGTCGCACCCATAATTCGCGCAAAGCGTCATGGGGCGTAGGAATAGTGTGGATAAAACTCATTGATTTGAAAAACGCTATGTACCTGATTGGCCAGCTAATCTGTACGTTGTGATTGGCCTGAATACCTTACGTCAGCCGGAAATGTGACACTCCTTACCATGTTTGAAAGATTCACTCACAATGCAATGCTGACAGGAGTTAACTTACAAACTGTGAGTCCAAAGCGGGAGGAATTATGATAATGTCGGTCTTGTCTACATCACCAATGCCAGGAAGTAAACTGTTGCCTACAATCCATGTGTTTGTTGTATTCCAAAAAAAGAGATGGAGACGATAACTCGCGTCATCATTTGGGGTATGTATCATTTGCATATCGTTAACATGCACTAATACACCAAAGAAAATGAAAAATCGTTAATCGGACAATAGGTGCCCTTTAAACCTGTAAGACCTAATTGTGACCCAGCCTGTGAAAACCCTCCTAAAGTCATTTTCTTGTGATATATGGTTTTCTACATATAATCACCTTACATAATGTAAAGAACATTCTGCGAAAATGTAATCTAATATTCACTTAATAAGGTCATGTCAAAGTTTGAAATTAAAGTGAAATCAATGAGTGACATCAAATTTTGAGGCTCCTAATCTTATAATTAGATTATGAGACTTTATCCTGAATTTTACAAATTGATGTGTTTCCTTTTTAAAGTATAATTTTGGAGGGGATTGTTTTGTTTTTTAAATAGCAAACATATGAAGAGTTTGGTTCCAAAACGCGATAAACGCCATAAAAAAAAAGAGTTACCACCAAAATCAATCAATAAAAAGTCAATTCTTAATTTTATGCATATTATGATATCCGCTGTATTATTCTGTAATCTTTTCCCCCTTTTTTTTTCAAAACGCAATAAACGCCAGTCCGGAATGCAATAAATCCACTCAGCAAATCACGGCGCACCATTCCACGCATTGTAAACAATAATGGCGGCACATTGAATACAGACAGAATCCTAGTTTTTTTCATCTACTTTGTACTTGAAGAGTTTCGTTGCAAAACGAGATAAACCCTTTTTTTAACATTTTTGACAAAACATGTTTATTATTATGTTATCATGTTATTATTTTTTTTTTTGGTGCTACTTAGCTGTATTTTTTAACTTATGAATGTTTAAATCAAAACAAACCAACTGCAGTTGCATTGAAATTAATTGGAATGCACAACCAAAAAACGAGATTTCTGAACATTTAAAAAAACGCTGGTTATCTCGTTTTGCAACGAAACTCTTCACTTCATGTTCAACAAACAAACAAAAAAAACATAATACTTTTGATGGCAAACCTGTGGTGGTTTTCTGTGGCGTGGAAGAAACGCAAGCCACTCAGCACTCTGGCGAAGGAAAAATGCCAGCTGTTGCTCTCACATGATAGCATCAAGCTTCTGTCATGCTAACACATTGACCCCAGGGGATCTTATGAAAAACTTTCCATTATTTTACTCGAAGTCAACGAAAATCGAGCAGAACCAAAACATTTTACAGCTGATCGCTGTCAAAAAAGTTCAGCGACGTTCCAAGGATGACAGCAGCAATGACAGTGTTATTAATATGACAAAGTAAGTGTTTTGATTCATGCCATTCATGTTTTTTTTAAATCAGTTAATACCACTATTCAACTAAATGAATATAACATGGCAAAGATGAATGCATATTTATATATTGATTTAATAGATTTATAGCATTTTGTGGAAAAAATATCAGTTTTTAAAATAAATCTTTGAAAATCAAATTAGGATTTGAATTTTTAATGTTATTATAACATAAAGATGCTATGTGAAAGTTTGTAACAGAAAATAGTGGTTTTCATCTTGTCACTTTCTTGGTATAGAAAACATCTTTTAACCGAAATTAGTCAAAATGGATTTTATTGCGGTTTGGAACCAAACTCTCCTTATTTCCTAACCTACACTGTAAAAAATGCAGCACTACTTGGCTTTGCAAGTCAATTAAACATACAATTTTAAGTTTTTGATTTGTGAATAGTTGACATAACTTATTGAAATTGTTTAACTTCATTTTTTAAGTTAAGTTGATTTGAAAAAATGCAGCATTTTTTACAGTGTAGAGAACACTTCAGTGCTCAGATGTCTGGGTATCACTGATGCCTTAAACAGACAACAAAGCTCGAATATTGATTTTCTGGCGTCTTGAGAAATGTACAGCACAGACGTTTATGATGCAAACTGAAAAATAAAAAATCTGAAATAAGATTCTGTGCTATTTCAAGGTCACTTATCAAATAAGCAGATTTGTGTTAGAAAGCTACGATTTCTTTGCTTCAGTTTAAAGCAATCCAAGATGCTTTTGGAACTAAACCATGCTGGGATAATACGGATCATTAGGTTTTGCAAAAGCTTGAGTTTTAAAATGGAAAGTTGCCAGTGCATGCTGTCAGTAGATATAAAAAGATTTTATAAAAAGATTTAAAAAATCTGTAGATGCATGTCTTCATTCAAATTTGAATGTTTTTTGGTTATTGCTTAAAAAATACATTTGAAAAATATTAATACAAAATATAACAAAGTAGAAACATTTATAGTGGTCTCAGACAGACCCCACTGTAGGTTTAGGAATCATCTAGGGTGTGTTCATTAGTGTTGACTCACAATCTGAAGCTGCAGGTAGTCTCCCAGACCGGAGGAGCTGTCCACCCTAACCAGGACTGCGTCCTTCTGCTGGGTGCTGAAGCCGACAGCCAATCGGTCTGCTCGTGTGCTTGGTCTGTCATTGGGCGGCCATGTGTACACAATAAGTCCTCCATCACGTCCGAATATGTATGTGGTTCCCGCTGCATAAAGAGAGAGAGAGAAAGGGACGGAAAATTATTAGTATGTACAGTAAAATAAATAAGAAAGTATTTTCATCCCAGTCTTATTTCATGTTGTGTTTGTGTTGTATGTGTGTACATATGCATGACTTCTGCTCCATTACACAAGGCGCGGGAGTATCTTGATGAACCCATCAGAGTGCCAGACAGCCCCTGCTGGTCTCTGATTGGCTAAATTATAGCTTTTATGTGACCCTCAGTATGCTGATGTCACCAGGAACACCTGTGTCTGCTGAAGCTTGAGCTAAAGTTGCTTTTGCTACAACCACTCAACACACACACATGTGCACACACACACACACAAACACCAGGCCCAGGGTTGATTGAGCTGATTACAGCCACTTTCTCCACTCGCCGACACACCGGACAATCAACGTACCCCATGGTCACCCATCCCAGCACCTACTCCCGCATGCATTTATTCTGCCAAAGGTGGGCAAATGTGCCCTGGACCAGACAGCTATTCCTGCTCGGCGAGACGCATGCTAATGTCTGACGGAGCTAATTACAGTGTCAGAGGCAGGTAGCTAACTGTGAGGAGGGTCAATGTGATTCAATGCCTGCAGGAAGGTTTCTTGGGGAAATTGACATAGCGTTTTTGCATCTGGAGGGAGAAACGTTCAAGCCTCACGTATATCGCCGCTAATGGAGTTGATCTCATTAACTGGCGGACTGCGCTGGCTCTTTTGATCAGCCGTGACTTCAATAGCAAAACGGGGAAACCGCTCCGATTGTGGCAGGTGCAGCCCGGGTAATGTTCACAGAGCAAAGAGCTCATCAAGCTCGAACTAACAGCCCCGGGGAGACGCGAGACGCACTTCAACGCTCTCTGTGGTTCTGAGCTCCAGATGCAGATAAGACAGCCGGTGAAGCAGCTCGGAGAAAAAAAAACCCAGAGGAGACCGGAGGTCTCGGCAGAGGCTCCCCGAGCTAAAGTGCTGCTATCTGTTGTGGGAGGGCTGGAGTTATTTCCTGGCACGTTCCTCTATTTGCAGAGCCGTGCTCATTAGCTCCACTCTTTGTGATTTTCCCCGCCATGCATTTCGCGGCCCCCTTGACCGCATCTCAATGAGACTGTTTTGCACGGTGTCAGCGATCAGCCCGGCCCCCTCGGAAAAACAACACCCGGGGGGCACGCGAACGCACGCACGTTCACTCACGCGGGTACACAAATGTTCACAAACCAACGCAGATTCGCACACAACATGCTCTTGGTCTGCTCCGATGACGGTTCCCCGGGCAGGCTCTGTTAAAGGCACAGAGAAATGTGTTTCGCTCATTAGCAGGGCTCAGATGGTTGCACTTCACACACGCATGCGCACATCCTGGATGTGAAGGAGATAGATAGAAAGAATGTTTCGTGCGAACCGCTACGCCCGTCTGCCTCATAACGCTCAGTATGACGGCAATTCACAGCTGTGGGTGAGTGAATAGATTTGCCGTTTAGGGAAGCGTAAAGCGGAGATTTCGGACACGAAAGGGGGAAGTGTGCATCAAATGTTAAAATGGGTTTTGAAATAAAAAGGATGATGTACAGCAAAATAAACCCAGAAAGGGTGATTAGGATGTTGTATCATTTCCATTGGGTTAATTTTGCAATAACCACTAGATGATTGTACATTAGGTTTATGTTGCTGCATAGTCAGTAAGCAACAAAGCGGGCATAAAACATCAAATATTTACTAACTGAATATATATTTTTATGTCTTATATTTTTTAACAAGGAGACTACGGTATTAAACTGGCAAATATGTATTCACATTTATGCATTTGGCAGAGGCTTTTATTCAAAGTGACTTAGGGGCTGTTTACACTTGGTATTAAGATGTGTTTTACAGTAGTCGATCGGATCACAAGTGGACGAGAGGGACACATCACTTTTACACCTGGTATTTAAATACGTCTTTTTGTACACTTTCGACCCCTTCTGTCCTGAATACTGTGAGGGGGTGGTCTGTCGAGACAGTGGGCGAATGATGCGGGAGTATGACAGCGGGAGTAATGATGAGTTTATATGGACGTGAACTAATATTATGTCGGAGTCCGCTGCTTGTGTTGAAAGTAAACATGTTGCACAGTGTTTTGTACATGTATATGTTAGAGCTTTCTCTGAATTTTCAGCGCAATTGATGAAATAGGATCACGCAACTTTCACACGTTTGCAAAATGAAACTGCTGGAGATCAGCCGCTTTAGTTTTATCAATGAAAGGCTAAAAATAAAAACCGTGTGTTTGCGCCAGATTTTAGAAAAGACGTAAAACATTGTGCTCAGTACCTCAGATTAGATAAATGGGCGGAGAGAAGGCGGTCCGTGTGGCTGTTCGAACACATTCAACCACATGTGCGTTTACACTACAAAAGCAATCCGATCGAAAGGGTTTTCGACTACTTCTGAATGTGGTTGAAAGTGGTTGAAAGTGGTCGAAAGTGGACGAGCTCAAAATGTTTACACCTGGCATTAACTTCGTCCACTTGTAATCCGATCGACAAAAACGCCAAGTGTAAACAGCCTCTTACAGAGCATTCAATCTATACATTTTTATCAAAATATATGTGTTGCCTAGGCGTCGAACCCTTGACCCTGAACACAGTGTAACTGATTTGATAATAAATAAGTTTTGATAATGAAATATGCAGCTGCTGTTTTCAGGGATGCACCGATATATCGGCCAATAACTGCAGACGCGTCTAAAGAGTTTATGATAAAAGAGACGCTCGCGTTTGCCAGATACTCTCATGCGTAATCAAAATTTACTGTTAAGGGAGTGTCTTGCGTGTATGTTGTGAATGTGAGCGTCTCTTTTATCATAAACGGTTTTAACAAAACTTTTTTTGACAAAACACGTGATGCACACAGGATCTCTCGAAGCGCAGAACACATATTTTGGAAAAAGGAACCACACACATGACCCTCCAAACACTTATTTTGAATTTGCGCCCCACGAGCCACCACTGTTAAGTTTGTAGCATCGCTACTTGTAATTAACTACTCCCAAACACTGATTTCATGACATAATAATTTGAAAAAAGGAGTGAAAAGCAAAACCATCAGTATCTATTGGTATCGGTAGTCATTCAAAAATATCACGACAGAAATTTTGTATCATGCGAAAGACATACTGTAGGTTGAATCTGGCCTGCAACATGTTCAAATTTATTTCCCCCTTTTCCCCCTCTTTTGCTATCAATAAAATGGCCCCGAAATATTTATCTGCTGGATTCTGTGTGCACTCAGCTCTCATCCCAAAGCTTCTTTTCAAGACTTTCTGTTCTTTATTTCTTTTCTTATCTCCCGCAGCCTGACTCTTCACTCCCGTTCCTGATGTGGTTAAGGAGCTTGCTGCCCTCCCTCTATCGGGGTTAAACCTCTTCTCTGAAGTCTATTTTCTGATGCGGTTAAATGAGGCAGGCGCTTTGTGCAAGCCAGACTATTAGCCCCTTAAATATGTCCCATCATCTCGGCTGGGTGGGCAGCTAGGTCTGGGTTTTAAAGAAGACCCTCGCTACCAAACAACCATACAGGTCTTTCCACTTCAATGCCCTTCTAAGGTCAATCGGCACGAACGAGCAAAGAGAAAGTGGGCTGAACGCCGGCCCATCGAACAGTTGTGTCTATATTCCACGGAGAGCTGTTCTAATGAGATAGATATTACCTGGCCCTCTGGAATTCCATCATAGCCCTAATCTCCTTTATGTGCTAAAGAAATTAAATTACGTACTGGCTTCTTTTTCTACCAAGCCTCAGAGGGTCCATCTAGATCCATCTTCACTTCAATACACATCAGTAAGACTAATTTCTCTTAAGACTCGCTCTTTGTTTGCATGAGACTGCAGAAGTTTTCATTTGAGTACTTGATCAAATTAAACTTTTAAACTGAATTTCATGAATGTTTAATTGTAAAATGTATCCATTAAACCGTAACTTAAAAAAAACATTCTAGAGAATATAAAAGTTTTTCTAATGAAGGAACCATCTGTATATTAAAAAAATGGCATGTAACTTTAAAATGCTAAAAATAAAGTTTATAAATTAAAAATTATTTCACTCAACCCTAGGATAACATTTTTCAAATTTGTCAAAAATCTTTAAGGAGACGCAACAAAACGTTTCAAGTTATTAAAATGTTTCCATTAAACCTTAACTTTTATTAAAAAAAAAACATTCTAGAGAATATAAAAGTTTTTCTAATGAAAGAACCATCTGTATATAAAAAAGGCATGTAACTTTAAAATGCTAAAAATAAAGTTTCTGAATTAAAAATTATTTCACTCAACCCTCGGATAATATTTTTCAACAAGAAAAGTTGAATACTTTTCAAGAAGTTATTAAGTTTTAGAGGGACAAGCCTGAAAGACATTTTGGTAAAACATTTAAAACTCTTTAAAATTTGTCAAAAGTCATTAAAGAGACGTTTCAAGTTATTAAAATGTATCCATTAAATCATAACTTTTATAAAAAAAAAACATTTTAGAGAATATTCAAGTTTTTCTAATGAAAGATCCATCTGTATATATATATAAAATGAGGTTGAGCTGTGGGCTATTAGCTCCCCATCCTGTTTCTTCTTAAAACAACAATTCCACATGTGAGAAAGGTGTATAAACATGAAACGATTCATATTTCAGAGTTCTTGTTTCTATGTTTAAATGTAAAATCAATGATATCTGATACCGTCATTGCCTCGGGTGCTTCAGCACATAAATATTGTTTTTTTCAGCAGTACTATTTGCTAAGCTGTTAGCTGACTTTCCGTCAATAAAACTCTTCAAAAACACAAATCGTTCTGCTTGTGTCCCTTATGAAAGAATGAATTGAGCTCCCACGCTATTTTGCTTTACGTCCCCGGATGCCCCTTGCCTGAGAACAGAGGTATTGTCAAAGCCCTGGCAGTTTGGTCTAAAATTATGGTGCATCGTGTTGGGTTGCCCACCTCCTACTTGCATGCTAGAATGAAGAACATCAGTCAGACACTTTCAGGGTTGGAGTCATCCTCCCGTTGGGCAGACTCACAAACACACATACAACAGTTGAGCTCTGCTAATCTAGTGTGCACACACAAAAACAGGCAACAGGCATGCACCCCACTGATAGGAAAATGCTGTCAAAATAAGGGAAAGTGAAGACCCCACGTAGAGATAAAAGTAGAATAACACTTCAAACTACCAAAAAAACTAAGCGACATGCAGTATTGTAATATTTTCAAGTCTCTGCAGCATCGCATATGATTTTATTGTTGTTTTGAACCTATGATCATCTAGGTGGAAAACACATGGTGTGCGTACTAGATGGTGGAATCGGCAGGTATCTGGAGATACAGGATATTAGTTTGTTATCTAGGTTACGATGTAATAATAGTGTGATTTTTATGTTTAGGGATAGCTGAGATATATTGCATTACGCATTTATTTGGGTGATTCTCACGAAATCCAGACTTAAAAGATGTCCACCATCAGATTTTTTTTAAAAGCCATTAAAGCCAATTTTTTTTCACAAATAAGATTAAGGTCTGAACTTACTATAACCATTATTTTTAAAAGATTTAAAACATATTTCCTATAGAATTATTTACATTTTTTAGATTATCACTATAAAAAATTATCATTACCACAACATGATATTACATTAAATATATGCATTTACAAACTCATGTTTCGGTAATGAGAACTAAAAAGTTGTCTAGGTACTATGACAAACAAAATTTCAATTTATATCTGGAGAGAAAAAATATGAACTGCTTACCTGGTAGCCATCTTGAGTGTCACAGTCAATTATGTCCCTTCCAACTCATTTTTCAACTAATGAAAATGTTAGTTCCTTGAGGGCTTAAACAATAATTGAAAATTGTTGCGGAGTATGAGAAAATTTTTCTTGGACACATTTATATTCCTTATTATTGTCTCTACATTTACCAATGATAGCCAAATACCACATGTTTCTTTATTGTAAATGTAGTATAACATGCACTGAAGCTTTTTATTTTTTAGATTTTTTAATTTCAGTCATGGACACGTTGCGGTAATGAAAATTTTCCCCTTAAATGTGGAAAAAAATATTTGGTTTATATGATGTCATTTGAAATCATGTGCAAAATAGTACATGAAGAGATGTTTGTAACTGTATGCTTCTTATTTTGATAATCTTACTTCGGGGTTAAACTTAAAAATTTACTTTTTATCAACATGTTTCATGACACCTCATAAGTCTAATTTTGCCAGAATCACACATTTACCTGTATGTATTAAGGAAAGTTTTGGGCAAATCAACGTATATTTGTATGTTACTTTAACTTAAAAAAAATATAATTTCAATTAGATTTTATAAGTAATGTTAACTTTTCACATGCCAAAACATTAAATATTAGCTAAATGCTGCATTTTTTCAGTACATAGATTTTATTAGCATGTGTATTCCCTGGGAATCGATCCTACAAATTTTAAACTGCTATTGTGATGCACTACCACTTCAGCCACAAAAACACCAATTCAAGTACAATGTTTAATGCTTTGCAATTACAGTATGTCCCTCCTGAGTTAAAACGTGTCATTTAAAATGCTACATTACATTTTACCTTCTCTTAGGATTGCTCTGAATGACGGTCAATCTCTTTGGAAATACGTGCCGTTTGCGTATGTTGTGTATTTTGTTAGCTCATCCATCTGGTGAGTTATGGACAGAAAGAGTTTTTGGTTCCATTACGCGGTAAAGAGTATGCGTATGTGGGCAAGAGCGAGTGTGTTGATGGCTTTTTATGCGAAGCAATTATAATGTTTACGTGAAATATGAGTCTGTGACATTGTATTTGTTTATTAAACATTCAATGCGAGCCGTGCTGCAACTACAAAACTGAGGCTTCTGCAATAATAAACAGGCAATTAAAAAGTGAATTACTGCAGCTCCAATTACCGGACTGACACCACAGAGCTCCACACCAACTGGGTAATTACAGGCAACAGCTCGAGCGGAACACCGGCCAACCTAACAGTGTGCGGATGTGCTAGTAGATGAGCTTGTGTGTGTGTGTTTGATGCCGGTAAACTGGCCGTTATCATCAGCAGAAAGAGCAGACAGGGTGTTCATTTGTGGTTTCTGCCTCCTTCCCCTTAGGAATCGACTTTGGAGGCTGCTTTTAAATTAAGACGTCATGTTTATGACGCGGAAAGCACAGCTCGGCGAGTTTTATTGTGTGTATGTGACTGACATGGCTTATGGATGGGAGTTTTCTGAAAGGCGGTACTGTATGAAGGAAGAAACAAAAGAAGGAATTGAAGAAGTATGAAAGGTTTGCAGACTCCTCAGGATTCAGCTGAGGGTCCACACGGACGGATCTAATACTGCGCAGTTCCCAGACGCCTCATGAGTTTGATTTTTACATGCATCATTGGCACTGTCAAAACATTTTTCTTTCCATTCTTTAATACACTCTTCAGTTGTTACTGTAAGACCTGAGGGAACCGAATGAATCAAAACTAATACAATAAAACCTGTTCTGAAACGTAAAGTCTTCTGATTTACTGCGGTTTTCATGTTTAGTGCCACATAATTTGGGAAAAGCAATGCCCGAAACATCTATCGCATGAAACTAAAGAGCTGTGCGATATATAGCGCATTTTGTACAACGTTTTCTGTGTGGAAAGAGAGCAATGAGAAGTGAAGGAGGCATGGGGCACTGGGGTTTGTGGTCGTGCCAGAGCTCTGGTATTTCTCTTTCTGACCTTTCCGAGGCCAATTAGGGTAGAGTTGGGAATGAGCGGTCAGCGCTGTGCTGGCTGAAAGCCTGTCTGCTGTGGCACTTTACTGGATGTTGTTTTGATTTGCTTTGTGTTTTATAACGAGCTTTCGGCTCTTGAGCACCTCCGGGGGTTTAAGAGCCGATGAGGCTTGGGGTGCGGAACGTGTGTTGGCCTGTAAGTGTATGCAAGCATGTTTGTTCATTTGTGTTGATTTGCATTTCGGGTTTACGAGAAGGAAAGTATAGATAAAAAATAAAGAAGGAATAAGAAAGAACAACTTTAAAAGAAACGTAAAGAAGGAAGGAAGGAAAAAATATTTAGGAATCAAGAAAAAGTAAAAAAAAGAAGGAAGGGTTGCTTCTCTACCGAGCCCCTAAGGCGACATTTTCATGAGCTCACGTGAAACTTTCATGTAGTCATCCGAAACCTTCATGTGCAGAATTTTTTTTTAAAGTTTAGTTTTGCGTGCACACGTGAAACTATCGCATGCGCACATAAAACTTTTGTGTGCGCACATAAAACTTTCGCTTTCATATGCGCACGTGATAGTTTCATGTGCACATGCAAAACTAAACTTTATTTAGTTTTTCTCCATGACCCCTTAGGGGCTCCGTACTTCTCAGTTGCTATTTGTTGCAAGTCTTTTCCTTTCCTCGATTCGTTTCCTTGAGTCTTAGCCAGACCCCTTACTGTTGGTTCACACCAGCCGTGTTTGAGGCATCAAATTTGCGCCTACCGTGTCTAGTTTGCCGCTTGAAAATTTAGAGTTTACTCGCTTCATTACTCGCTTCAATTCTAGTCATCAATTCAATTTTTTTCAATTCAATTTTATTTATATAGCGCTTTTCGCAATTGGTAATTGTTGCAAAGCAGCTTTCCATTAATAGAAGCAGTGAAAAGCACAGAAAATCGACAGATGGCACAACATAATACACAATAGCATAAGCAGCTAAATTTGCTGCGGCTATGAATCAACATTATAAGCGAGCGTATTACTAATGTAACGTATAGAAGAGGGTGCTAAGTTAAGCCCAAGATGAATGTCTCATCGAGACATTCACACGTAAATTCGCGTCATGGGAGGGCCGTCCATAGGCTTCTGCGACTCCGCTCGCATCCTTAAATCATGTCACTACTACAGCAAGCTCCTGATTGGTTAACACGGCATGTTTTTCCACCAAAGGTCAACATTTTCAACTCGCGCATTTCCCGCGGCAACGCACAATTCGCGCCATGTGCGACTTTTTTGAAGGATCTCAAAACAGAACAACAATATAAAATACATAACGATATTATCAGTGGTGTATAAAGACATTCTTATCTACATACATCGCGGGTCCCCTTAATTGGAAGTCGCCGTTTTTACAGTAGCCCTAAACAAAAAACTATTATATATATCCCGTTTTGTCACTACGTTTCTCAGATGATTTTGTGTTTGTCCTGTGGTCTCTACCTTAGCTTCACTATGCGTTTTGAAAAGGAGGGGTGAGCTGTGGACTGAGTCGTTGGTGCAATTCACAGTCTCACTGCTAGATGCCGCTAAAAGTCCCACAGTACACTTTTAAGTAAAAGGGCAATAAATATAAAGTTTTAGACAAACTTTAGTTCATAGCCCCACTAAATTCAAATAAGTGCTCTGAAATGAATATAATGTGTGTCTATAGACCGTTTCAGCAGTACAGTAACAACATAAACAATTCCGGTAAACTCCGCGAAGAATAAATAACAACAAAGTCCTTTAAAAGTAGTTTATTTATATAACAAGCAAAATAAACAAGACGTAAATTACATAGGAACTCAAAACATTTGTTATTTTCGACGAGGTATTTGTTTAAAAGTTCAGTTTCAGCAACTAGTCAGACCTTTAAACAAACAAAAACCGGAAGTAAAGCTCGGCCTAAATGCGTATCGCGTCACTGCACGTGCGCCCGATGAAACGGTCTATACATCAATATTAAATATACTGTCTGAAATGAGACTATATTAACAATAACTTAATTATGAATACTACACTCTAAAAATGTCTGGGTTATTTTTGACCCATAATGGGTAAATATTGGACAGAACACACTGCTGGGTTAAAGCTGACCCAATGCTGGGTTGTTTTAACCCAACTGCTGGGTTATTATTACCACATGGTTGCATACCAACAACCCACCAATGGGTCATTTTTAACCTAGCACGGAGTAATTTTTAACCCAGCCATGTGTTCTGTCCAATATTTACACATTATGGGTCAAAAATAACCCCAATATTTTTAGTGTGTAATATCCATGCGTGTTTGCATATGATTACATATGATGAGAAAAAAGAAAGAAGAAGGAGTGAGGAAGGGAAAAACACAGAACTGCCTAGACTTTGAGTGATGAATTCAAATACAAGTATTTTATTAGAAGGAAGTATGTGTAATAATCTGCAGGTGTGTGTGTGTGTCAGTTGGTCCACTATAAGCCACCCTGAGCCCCATGTGTGAGCTTACAGTGACATAATGAGAAATCTCTCTGGAGGTTTGGCTTGACTGGGTTTAGATTACACACCACATCTATTGTTTTCCCATCGCTCTCTTTCTCTTCTCAACTCTCTTGATTCATTCAGGAGACTGTATATAGCATTTAAAGAATCAATCAGCACAATGCTATCAAGGGAACAATATGTCTTTCTTATATAAACCCACGGCCACTATATAGTCCTGTGTGAAGCCCTCTGGATTGACTCGTGAAGATACTGATCGTTTGTGGTTACATGCTGTCTTTGACAACTCTGATAATTCCTTTAACTTCCTCTATCTTTCTCTTAATCGGAACAACCTACGCTATGAACTCTCAGTCTCTCACTATCATATTTGACCAGGCACATCACCAATCACCAGCAAATCTATGCCATTCCCTCATTAACGCAATTCAGCCCTCTAGAACCACAGCTCTGACATAAAAGAGAGGAAGAGAGGAGATTAGTCAACCCAATGAGCTCACTTACTCAAACTCTACTGAGATTTGCAGTGATGGGGGATAGACAGATGAGAGAGAGAGTGAGAGAGAGAGAGAGAGAGAAAGAGAGAGAGGCAATATGAGGCAACATATAAAAATAGCTCCTTACACAAAATATGCACGAGTCTTCTATGTAGATGTATTTTCTATATAGCTTCAACTACTGGCACATATACAGTGCAAAAGTCATGGCCACCATGCCAGAATTAGATTAGTTGTTTTTGAAATGTTATAGTGATCATATATCATTGTTTCTCAGTCTCTTTAATAGAATACATCCAGAAATACAGGAAATGTCTATATAGTATTAAAAACTGTATAAAAATGTAAACTAATGTGTTAAGTTTATGGTAAACTCCCCTTCCACTTGAGCAATAGCAGGAAACTTCAGGATCTCTTAAACTTAAATAAAATTAAATCCTAATTTCTAATTTTAATGATATTAGTCTTTTGACTTCATTCTGCTCAAAAACGCTCAAGATGTGTTTAGTGCCAAGAGAGGTCACACTTAACACAGACGATGCCTAAAGAAGACATTTAGTCCTGAAAATGTAATTATTTTCTGTATTTTCTGTTTGTATCTTAATAAAATAGATTGAAAAATAAATATGGATAAGTCTGGTGGTGGTGGCCTAAAACTTTACTGTACTGTATATATCCAAGGCTATACCTATATATTTTAATTAAAAGATTGTAATATTTCTTAAAAATTACTCAAATATAATATTTCTATATGTTAATAGATTTTTTATAAATTTTGTTTAAACTGTGGAAAAATAGAAGAGTAAAGTAAAATGTTACCAAACTAATAACATAATCGGAAATGAGGTGGAAATGACACTTGTTCATGATTGTTTACAGAAATGAATCAAAAAGTATATTTATATGATCCATTTTTGTATGTCAGATGACTTACAGCTATCAATAATGAAGGCTATACACTCGAAAAATAGCTTGGTTATTTTCAACCCACCGTTGAGTCAAAAAGGGACGAACCCAGTCTGCTGTGTTTTAATTTAACCTTTGCTGGATTGTTGGATTGGACCCAAAATCCTAGGATGTTTAACCGATTGTTAGGCAAATATAAACATTTTGTGTGTTAATTTAACCAGAGGCGGACACTACTTAAGTATTTTTACTTTCTACATAAAAGTAAAATTTTAGGTATTTTTTTTGAAAACATACATTCCAAAGCATATTATCATAATTTTTACTCCACTACATTTCATAATTTCAAGTTTTTGGTTTATATTTAATATTTAAGTACATTAAACATCTAGTATTTTTTCTACTTTTAATCTTGTACTTTTACTAAAGAAAAGAAAATGTACACAAATTTATTTAATTAGGTATTAAATAAATTTTAATATGCAATATAAAAGGAATGCACAGTATGATTCATGCTTTAGAACAGTGGTTCTCAAACTTTTTCAGCGTGCGGCCCCCTTCCTTCGTGCCCTCCCCCAAAGAAAATCTATGACAAAAAACAGTTCTAAAACTTCACATTCTAATTAAACAAAACATTAAATTATACAAAGCAGTGCTGCCTTATTTTTTTCGGTTTAATTTCACAGAATTCATGATAAATTAATGTATTTTATAAAAATGTCATAAAACTGGGGCCCCCCTGGCACCATCTCGCGGACACCCTGGGGGCCCCGGACCCCAGTTTGAGAACCACTGCTTTAAAATGTAATGAACATTTTTTAGTAAAGTTAAGTACATTTTTTCCCAAGATAAACACTCTGATAAAGCACAGATGCTTGGAAAATTTACTTAAAATACTCAAGTAGTGTCCGCCTCTGAATTTATCCCAACAGCTGGGTACGTCCCTTCTTGACCCAAAGCTGGGTTGAAAAAAACCCAGCAATTTTAGAGAGTAGCAGTGGTATACGGCACTATACATCTATCTAATTTGCTGGTTTGTTAATAAGCTTTTCTACAATAGTAATGGATTTGCCAAAAATTTTCGAATCTGTAAATGTAAATCGCTTCTATTTTTCTGTGTCAATATCTGGCAGGATTACTTGTAAGGAATGAGTGCAAAACTGCGTCAAAAGAAAAAAAAATGGAATTCGACTTTAAAACAAAGCACTGAAGCCCAAGGTAAATTCTGATAATTCGCTTAGCTTTTTTCTCATCCTATGCAATCATTTTAATGGGAGAGAGGGCACATTTACTGAGACACAGACAAGGGCACGCACACGCACACACATTCCTGCACTCCACACAACCCACTGTTAATGGTTTTAAAATGTTAATTTTACTGCAACCACCGAACTCTTGCTGTTTTCAAACCCCTCATCACGGCATAATAACACATAGCTGGAAGCAGGTAGAGCTGGAGAGCAGAAGTGGCTCTGTTTCAAAGAAAAAGCCTGAAAGGCACCCGTCTGCACTGCTAATGGTGTGACAGACACATGTACGTAAGCTTTCACTGTTTTATTATTACAAATATCATTTGATTTTGCAAATAAAGCTCAGCTCTAAACAACGCGGCAGAATATTCTGGGTCCGGAGGTTTGGATTTGTTTGGTTGAGGAGGGGGGGAGCAATGGACCCTGATGCGCTGCCTTGCAGCCTGGGGGGACACATACAAGCAGCGGGACTCTGTGATCTCAGCATACCCTGCCATTAAAGACGCCAGCTGTGTTGCACACACAGTGAGATAGAAAAGGATAAACAAAGGTAGAGAGACAGGCAGTGATAGAGAGAGAAAAAAGTGATAGAGAGAGCCAAGGAGCCAGAAAGGAACAGAAAAGAAAAGTAAGAGGCTCTCAGAAAAGATGATAAATGACTCGTCTCACTTCACAAGCTTCTTCCTCCTATTCAATAGTGGTTTTTTTTATCAAAGCATAATCTGTGAGGATAATGCTAAGAGGCAGCCAGGTCTTGTTATATAAGTGCAGTGTATCACATACTGACAGCGCAAGCCCCTCTGCACACACAGCGTGGAAATCAGGCTGATAGTTTTAAACAGCCAGCCGCAATGAGACATTAGAAGACAAACTGGGGGGAAAGAGCTGGTGCAATAAAGCAGAAGGTGTTCAATTTATACGGTATACCGGTCTCAGGAGTGGTAGCCAGTGGGATTTAATGGCACCGTTGAAGTAATAGAGTTTCAAGGAAGGTGTGGGGGTTGTACTTTGAAAATCACCGGTTTGCTCTGGGGTGTAATAGTGGCATAAAAGCCTGTCCTCTGTCCCTTCTAGACCCAGTACATTCAATTTGGCCAGTTCGCTGCATTAAACACGCGCGCACGCACGGACACGGTGACCGCAGGCCAGACTGTGTCATTTAAATATAATTTAATTGTGTCAAAAGTCAGCCGGAGTCAAGGATGTGGCCTTTTTGCGGGAAAAGGTTGCGGATGTGATCCAGGTGCTTATATAAACAGCCCTTTCAATGACCCATAGAAAAACACAAGAATGTTACGGCTGATGCATGAGGCTGTATTGCTGTGCGGTAAATGACTGTGGTATGTGTAGCGGCTAGCATTTGTACCCTGCATAATGCATCTGCATAATGATCACAAACACCATTTGGATCCTGACCACACAATTGCAAAAGTACACTCATAGACCTCCGTCAATAATTATAAAGCATGATACCTTATGTTTCTTATACTAACATCTCTAAACTAAACATACTATACATATAAACACATTAGTTTAAAAAAGAAACATTCGCTTTGTGAAGCAGTGGTGAGAGGACAAATGTGGCAGTCGAACGAGCTACGCACCGTGTCCTGCCCGCAGGGGGGCGTGGGATCTGGCGGCAGGCACGAGGTGATGAGGCATATGCTGAGGGACGTACAGCTCCCCGGGCCCTTCTGCCAGAGCCAGAGCTGACCCCAAAGCCAGCGGGGGCAGCCAGAGAGCCAGGCGCAGGGTGATGCGGAGCAGGACGGACACGGGACAACCAGGAGCCCTGCTGGGCCACAGACGCAGCCCTCTCGCCAACATGCTACCGGAGTGCACAGGGATTTTTTTGAGAAGAAGCGTCTTTAGAGCGCTTGGCGACCCATGTCCCGCTTGAGCCTCGGACCCTGACCATACAACGGCCCAACTAGGCAGAACAACAGCACGTGCCAAATCCACATGGAGAGAAACTTCCAGCAGAGTTTTATGTAAAATGATTGAACTTCAAAAGAATAAGATCCTGTTTTACATTCCTCTTCTTGGCATTAAAGAATACAAAATCCTTCAAGGGAAAAATGAAATAAACCACCGATCCAGTACTCCAGTAAGGTAGGCGTAGAGCAGCCTTTTGTTACAGACCTCCCAGCACACCTGGACTTTCCAGCGCAGCCTATCGCCTGAAACCCAGCCGTATCCCGTGAAAACGAGGCTGCATTTCCCGCTCCCTCGCGGAGAGAAGAGCAGAGGAAAGGAGAGACGACCAGAAGCGATGGCACACACGAGACGAGATTGCCGCTGCAGCATTTAACTCAATACAGAGCGCCTCTCCCCCTCCCCAAACGACAAACACACTCGCTCTCTCGCACACACACACACACACACACCACACGGTTGCTGCTTCTGCTGGCTGAGACCGCACTGCCTCTCAGAGGAAATGTTAGAAGACACACCAATGAAGAACAGGAAGAGAGGGAACCGAGGAGGGGCAACAGCGGTCAAGCGGTCCTCCCGTACGAAAGTTTCTGAAAATGCAAGTCACAAGAACAACCTCCCTCCTCTCTTGCTCTTTACATTTTTTATCCCATCCCGTGCTCAGAGCAAAAGACCCTTCGAACTGTAGAAAGCGTTGTGGATGCTAAAACGGAAAGCGCTGAAGCTTGGCTTTGAGTTTTCAACCCCCTCTATTCCTCCAGCCCTCCCCTTTCGATCATCAGGGAGGCATGTGCAGCTGTAGAAAGGGGGGGGGGGGGGTTCTCATCCTAATCTTTCTTTCTCTCTTTCTGGCTTCGTTTCTCCTAGACAGAGGGGTGGCTCAGAAAGTGTCCAGCTGGAATTCAGAGAGCGTGAGCTAGCTTTCCTTCACAAACAAGTCAAACCTTAACACTCCTCTTTCTCCAGTCACTGTGTATGAGTTCTTTCATATGAAGGACGACCACTGGGTGCACTTCAGCACCACGGACAGCGGCGAGAAATTGCAAATGTAGGACGAGCTTCAAATAAACAACAAAGAAATCGACTGAAGAGGTGTTTTTATTTATTTAAATGCTGTTTTCAGTTTAATATTAAAAGTGAGACAGGTAAAATAGAGAATTTTGAAATAATTCAATAGAGGAAACACAACAACACAAAAGTTTTGATGATGTGCACGAAAGGGAAAATAAGTTCACCTTTCTCCTCATAATAAATGTGATGTGTGTGCGCACTCCAGGGCTCAAACAGGAAGCATGCAGGTGTGCTTCTCCACAGAGAATCCACTCGGAGTGTGAAGCAGATGCACTAAGTGTGACACTGGTGACATCTCCGCTGACACAAGGAGGTCTTTGCTTCGCCTTCCTCTCGGCTCGGAGCATCGTTAGCACTGTATAATTAAAGCTGACAAAGCCGGGTGATCAGATCCGTCTCGCCAGGGGCTCTCAGGCGCACACCACCAGGAGCCCCAAACCGTTCTATTTGGAAGATAATACCCAGAATTGCACTTAAATAAACATCACTCCAAAACAATGTGGAAACCAATCTGCTGCATAAAGGGCAAGCTAATCATTCCTGTTAATATCAACTGCGTTTCAAAGAAAAATCCAGCCCGCAGCCTTTCTGTTTACAAGGTTGCCACCTAACGGCGACAGCCTGGGTGTCGCTTCGGGCAAATCTCAGATCATCACCATTCTTCAGTAGTCACATGTTTCCAATCCATTTTTTTCCCTAGCTGACCTCAAAAGCAGATTCAGGGGAAGTGGAGCATGTTTTAATACTGGAGCTTTCATTCTCCGGGAAAATGCTTTCAAGTATTTTAAACAGTGAAATAGGTGGAAATTTTTGCTTTTTTCCCCACTCCGCACACATTTAGTGCCAGCATTGTGTTGGATTTTATAACGTTGCGCTGTTCTGCGCTGCTGCCATCTCCCCCTACCCCCATATTTTTCTATAAAGAAAGGAAGATGATAAAAGAAAATAAACAAATAATGCACAATTATCTTCCTCTCATTCTTCTTTATTCCTCACCCCCCTCGCTTCAGGAAGTCTAAATCTAAGCCCCCCCCTTCACAAACACCCTACCCATGATGCTCTGGTAACCGCTGAGATTTTGTTTATTAAGGAACAAGATCTTCGATAAGCGAAAGCTAATTAAAATGAAGCACGTCTTTAAAGACATACTGCTCGGTTTGAGAGTTCCGTCGCATCAGATTTAATTTCATGCGCGTTATCACCCTTTTTCTATAGCTGCGGTCATTTATTTAATCATCCCGTAATTTTTCAGTCTCTTATCTGCGCTCTGTCTCTTTAATAGTATTTACAGCGAGCGAATGAGTTTTGCATTCAGTGCAGAAGTCTGTTTCTGTCCTGTTAATTATAGTATTCAGCAGGGCCCTTTGAAAACCAGCTTAAATAAAACCGCTCATATCCTCCAAGATCTGAATGTGTCAATGACAGACTTGAAGTGCAGGAGGGACTAGGTGCATGTTTAATAGGACCAGTGGGTCAAATAGTCCCACCCCTGCAGGCTATTGATAAGATTGTACAAGAGCTTGTTACAAAGATGAAGGAATAGATGCTACAGCATGAGCACCTTTGGGCGTATGTGATGCCTGCATACACTGCAATACTTGTGCTGGATTGATGTGTTTGTAAGCCCCACACGCAGGATTTACTCTTCTGCTACCGGGCCCAGACAAAGCTTCTTTCTATCTGCACTGCCTTCACGGGCTGCTGATCAGTGGGCTTTCACACATCTAAATGAGCCGGTGTGTGCGCTCGCTCGCGCATGTGTGCGTGTGTACGGGCAATGTGACTGCAAGACCATTAAAATAGTGTACACACACCAAATTCTGTATTTATTTGCATAAATCAGGGGGTATGAGCGAGTCGGTCTATAATATGTGGAGTAAGCTATCTATTAGCATTTCCATTTATCCCATTCATTAGCTTTCGGCAAAGCCCTTTTATGGAGTCTTCGCACTCGGTGGCCATGTTTGCAAATGCATTCAGGCAGCTATTTCAAACCAAATCCTATTTATTTGAATAGGGGATGACTGATATCTTTAAAATCATTACAAATAAAAAAAATTTTTCTGACTAATAATTATGCCTAATATTAACAGTACTATACATTTCATTTCTTAAGGTCAAAATTGAGCAACAAAAATTGCTACTGCAAATGCGCAATGGCTGGTAAATACTTTACATCACTCTATACAGAGCTAAAGGTGCAGTGTGTAATTTTTAAAAGGATCTCTAATCAGAAATGCAAAATAATATACAAAACTATATTATCAGGGGTCCATAAAGACCTTTTTATAATGAACCGTTATGTTTTTATTACCTTAGAATGAGACGTTTTTATCTACATACATCGAGGGTCCCCTTACGTAAAAGTCGCCATTTTGTGACGCCATGATTCTACAGAAACCCTTAAAAATGCAGTGTGTGAATTATAGCGGCATCTAGTGGTGAGGTTGCGAATTGCAACCAACGGCTTAGTCCACTGCTCACCCCTCACTCATGAAACACATAGAGAAGCTACGGTAGCCACCACTGGACAAACATGTCATCGTCGGAGACAACTTAGTAAAAAATTTTTACGTTTGTAGAAAAATGGCGACTTCCATGTAAGGGGACCCTCGATGTACATAGATAAAAAGGTCTCATTCTAAGGTAATAAACACATAACGTTTCATTATGAAAGGTCTTTATACACAATTGATAATATAGTTTTGTATATTATTTTGCATTTCTGTCAAGAGATCCTTCTAAAAATTACACACTGCACCTTTAACGAACAAACTTTTTTTACTAAGTTGTCTCCGTCAATGACATTTTTTTTGGTGGTGGCTACCATAGCTTCTCTATGCGTTTCAAAAGCGAGGGAAGAGCAGTAGACTGAGCCATTGGTTGCAATTCGCAACCTCACCACTAGATGCCGCTAAATTTACACACTGCACCTTTAACGATTGACGATTGGTTCTGACGTCTGTCGCTCAGGCTGCTGTACTGAGTTTTGCACTTTTCCCCAATCGTAGTAATGCCACTACACAATCTCTATAGTCTTTACTTCGAAATATGCCCCTCACCGGCATTTACAAGCCATAAATACAACATAACCAATCATTTACCAATTACTAGCCCACTACTAGAAAATGCAGGGCCTAATAACCTTCCTGACCCGTTGGGCATGCAAGCATAGAACTGTGCTGCGTAGCAAATGATAGATTGATTCGGCAATAATAAATCCATGAGTTTACGTAAATTATCATATGGTAACACCCTGTCCAGCCTAGATGCAAGTGGCATGATGCATTAAAAGCAAATGACCAATGCCCTGTTCTACTAATAACATATAGGAGATCTATTCCAGCCATCTATTTTATTAATACATTTATTTTTGTAGATAAGTTTCCTTTTATAATTTTAAGAAGGTAGAAATGCACCCTCAGCCAATCCATCTCCCACTGCTGTTCTGAATAGCTAAAACTACACACCCTCAATAGTATCCGACGAGGTGCGGGGGTGCTGATGATGTAATGCAAGCCGTCTATGTGGATTCTTCCCTCTGAACAAAGACGGGCTCTTATCAGTTTGGAAAACCCACAGAATGGATTAGCTGTGCATGGCTTGAGACTGAAATACATCCTCTCTGTAAACCATCTGAAGGACTTTTCTTTTGGCACTCAGCACTTTCACAGTCCACTAGAACTGAGGCTTTTAGACCACATTCATCCAATGCCCTTCTGTCGGTACAGACGGCTTAATTTTATAAACCCATTCATAAATGCTCCCATACACACTTGTGCATGCAAAAAACCCCGAAATCATTTCCTCCAAACATAATTATATGCAAGAAAGCCTTTTACTCCAGAGAGTTGGAAGATTTGGAAATATACTGCAGAAGAGTGCCATGCATGCACTGTCCTCTAATGCTCTCTAGTGGTGTAGCAGAAAAGTGAAGTTTGTTTTTACTGTAAACTGGATATATGCCATACTAAACTACCATGCTAAGCTACAGTATAGCTTTGTGTTGTTACAATGTGGATGAGAACTGAATATTGGCATTTGTTTACTGTTTTCTTGGAAAGCATTGGAGACTATTTTGATTTTTGAATTATATTAAACGTTATTTGGCTTTAGGATCTAAAATTGCGATACGCAGTGGCATACTTCGACTGATCATTTGTCGAATTGCATTGTGGGATAAGGTCGCTTTAGCTTTAGATCTAAAGTAAAAAAAATTCAAGAATTCACATTAAATATCAATTTAAACTTGTTAATGACAAATGAGGTCAAGTGTTGAAAATGAGTGTTGAAATATTCCTGCATAATACTGTTACATATACTACTTTTAAAAATAGTATGCAGTGAACATTGTATGCAACTAGAGTTCCATTTCCATCATAGCCACTGAGATAAATATGTAGTGGCGGCCAGTGACTTCTTTTTTGAGGGCGCACAATGCGAAGCTTGTCACAACATGTATGTAGCCGTCATGTGTGTAGCTCGTCTTTTTAAAATATGTTAACTTATATCATGTAAACTTTTGTGATGTCAAAATATGAGCCTGCTGCAGATGCTTAAAGGGGTTTATGATAAAAGCAGGGTTTCCACACCTTAGTTACTTCAAGAACTTTCCAGGTCCTATTCCCTCAAATTCAAGGACTAAATATGTGGACACATTTCAGGTAAGAGCAAGGTTACAGCGTGTTACCTTTTAAGATACATTGTTACAGTTCCCTTTTGAGGGAACTCGTGCTGCGTCAGTGCGGTGACACTTTGGGGATGCCTCCAAGGGTAAGTGCGTCTGAATGTGTATATCAAATTCAACCAATGGTGAGGCTTAAGGACATAGAAAGGGTGACACGGGAGACAGGTATATTGCTATCTGAAATATTGCCTAAGACGGCGTACCAGGACGCAGGAAGTATGGCAAGGGAGACGCAGCGTCTCGTTCCCTTCTTAGGGAACAACAGTTACATACATAATCCGAGACATTTTTATGTTTTTATTTAACACAATTATGCAAAAATTTTCATGATATTATCCTCAGTGTTTGGCAAGTTACTTCCAAAGTGTAATACATTATATATTACAAATTACTGTCATTTGAAAGTAATTAGTTACATTACAATATTACTGACTCTGAACTGTAATAAGTTACACTACTTTTGCGTTAACACGGTCTAATTTTTAAAATGCATTGTTGTAACGCGCGTTACTAAGACTGTAACGAGTAAAATATTACCAAAATTTTAGTAGTAATGCGTTATATTACTGCGTTACAGCAAAAACTAATATATTACTGTAATATATTATATTTTGTAATGCGTTACTCCCAACATTGATTATCCTACACTACACAGGGAATAATATGGATTTTTTTCCAGAAAACTTCTTGCATAAAATAGATTCAAGCACTTTCAATGACCTGTATCTATGTATGTATATTTTCAAAAACTTCCTTGAATTTTTTCCCCCGGATTCACAAACTTTCAAGGATTTCAAGGACCTATGGGAACCCTGTAAAGAGACGCTCGTGTTTGCCAGATACTCGCTTAATCTCATGTGTAATCAGAGTTTATGTTAAATTAGTGTCTTGCGAGTATTTCGTGAACGTGAGCATCTCTTTTATCATAAATTCTTTCGACGCATGTGCAGCAAGCACTTATTTCAACGACACATGATGACCATGGTTCACAACAAACACATATTTAAAATTTGCGCCTCTTGTAAGAGAACTCACCGGCCGCCACTGCAAAATGATATGTGATACATAAAAAGACTCTTGGTTCTTAATCTCACTGTATTGTAGATTTTTGTGTTGTTTAAATATACGTATATGGGTGGTTTTGGTAAAAATCAGCCAGTCAAACAAACTGATGTTAATAGTACTATATGTAACAGCAATGTATGTATTAATAAAAGCTTTAGCTATAAACAGATTTAGTTCAGAGTGTGAATCATTGTGTTGGGTTTTCTAGTTGAAAAGCGAGAGAGGTGTCAGACTCACGGTCGTTGCACAGTGGTCCTCCAAATGATGTCATGCTGCAGTCGCAACTAAACCCCTCCCACTGCTGCAGACACACGCCCTGATTGGAGCAGGAGTCCTCTTGACAGGTCGTGCTGGGGCCTGAAAAAACATGATAGAGAGTGGAGAGAGAGAAGGAAAACACAGGGAAAAAAAGAGATGGGTATATAAAGTCACAGAAGCTGTACCACATTAAATCCAGACTAGTGAAATAGCTTTTATTGCAGCAGAAACAGCCACACAGAACCGTCCCATCTGCTCGCTCCCCGCTATCATTGAGAAAAACATCTACTATTTCAAATACATATTAATCTTCCTCACAGAATGTTTAAGGGTTTAGAATTGGAAAAAAAAGAAAATGATTTAAAAACGGTTAGATTTGATAACATTATAATGGAATGAAAAAAAAAAACATGTGTGAGGAAACAGGAAATCTTATAATTCTTTGCAATTCAAGTGTGACTGCTTTATGTAATAAACAGTAATAAATGTTACAGTAAAAAATGTACATAAAGCATGATTGCTGTTTTAACACAATAAAAATGAATTGTTAAAGTATTTAACACAAAACCTAAAACTTAAACCATTGAATTATTCGTGAAAATAAATGAGAATGGGTGACTGGATTGTAAAGTTAAATCCAATAGGGAAGGATGATCAATGCTAATATCGGTGATAATGAAAAAAAATCTATTAAAAGACAAGTTGGTAGATTTTTCTGTACAACTACTGGCCTATTGCATTAGTTGTTTATCTACATTAGTTGCTATGTGAAATACTTCAATGCTAAACTGCTTTTCTGCAGCATGCTCACCATGATATCATTCCTATCTACCTATTTGCATTTTTTCATTTTAAAGCTCATGAAAGGCATTCATTTGAATCCTGAAAGAAATAAAGAAAACACCTAATACAACATTAGTATTGAAAATATCGATCTGCCCATCCCTGCAATCCAAGCACTGCACCGGCGACAGTAGTAAAGGTGTAGCGCTTGCAGTAATGCGCAGAGTATTGGCTGTACTAATAACACAGGCCCCCGTTGTGATAATAACATCTGCTCCCGGTATTGCTGAGGTAAGTTTAAAGTAGCACGTTCCCGGGGGACACGGTCCTGTAAGATAAATGGGGGCCGTCTGGAATAGCTCATTTTGTGTTCTGTCTACAGAAGCAGGGCGATGGGCCAGCCATATTACAGCCCGCAGAAACACTTCTGTTCTCATTTCTCTCATTACTTTAGTCGGCATGTAAAACAGGCCCCTGGCCCTCCGACTCTCCCTGTTCTCCATCACTCAGCCATTTGGCCAATCAGTCGCACATTTGTGCATTGGCCACTTGACTCGGAAGTGAAGCGAGTCTGGCAGGGAGAAAAAGGAGAGAGATAGAGAGCACGGCGGAGCGATTCAGATGAGATCTGTTCTTCCTGTCTCACCTGATCTATCTGACTGAAACTGATTTAAAGGCTTAGGCAGAGAAAAGAGAAACTGGCACCGGTCCCTCGATAAAACTTCCTTCAAACCAAACGTTATACGTCTGAGTGAAGGTAATCAGTGTTTGAATTTCACCTATGAGATCTCCTCCCAAACCACTTGGGAAATTTCATCCAGTTTTAAACCCTTATAAGGGAATAGAATAGACTATTTTCGTCGCGTTTGTGTGGACGTTTAGATTGCATGCTGTGGGTGGGGACGGGGGACGCATGCCTGCACTATACGACAGAACAGATGTAAGCTCCAAATAGATAAGAAAAGAGAGGTGACAGGGTACAGTACGTGAGGGAAAACTATGAGACAGGACAATCTGAGACCTGGGGCTGTAAATACAAGTTGCGTGTAGGGTGCTTGTATTTACTGTGATGGAGTTACTAGACTGACTGCTGGGCAAACGTGATCTATAACATCAGACTGTCAAACTAAGGAGGGTAAAGGGGGCATCAGTTAAAACACACATGTGTCTATCTACCTTGCAAGTCAGCTTTCGGCAATGCAACTTTTGTCAGCCAAACGAAAAAGAAAAAGCAAACAAAATATATAAGATGTTAGTAAAGGCACAGGAATGTATGTGATTATAACAAAGTAAGCTGTTAAATGTAAGGGAAAAGAGAGAAAAGGAGACTTGTGTGTAAAGGTGTGATGATGTTAAGATAATGAAACACAGAGAATAAAGGAAAATACAGAATAACATTTTTAATCTAACATACAAGGAAAAGCTATTTTATTTAAACACACATTTTTCCCATGTCAGGTTTACACGGATTGTTAACATTGTGGATTTCTACTAACTTGTAATTGAATAAATTATATGTTATAAAAACAAAGTATATACAGTATGTGTGCAAGCCACACTTCGGAGACAAAATTGCTATTGTCTTTTAACAGTAGGGTTAGTCTTTATGGTTAAAATGAGCCTCATTTGAAAACAAAGATGATTAGTTGTTGTTGGTATGTTACAATTTTGAAAGCCAGGTAAAGATGTGTTTATGCTTATTTTCTGGATTATTACAGCTTTCACTGTGGATCACATTAGATTGAGGGGTCTTCTGCATTACCAATTATATGCATGGTTTCATTTATTTCTTTTAGTTTGTATCTGATGATTTTCCGTGTATGTTGATCATTTATGTTTTTAGTCCATTATTATGTGTTCCTATGTTTTTGTTCCTTGACTATGATTAAGCTGTGCACCCATACAACTTAATCTAAAGCTGTCTGATAATTTTAAACCTGATGCTGCTATTAAGGTACTGCTTAGGCGGAGCTTGCGGGGGCCAGGCCCCCCATTGGCTAAAATAATTTTTATAAAATAAATTATATGCAACAAATATAAAAATGTATTTAGGTTCTTTTAAATTTAAAAGTTACTTTGTAAGATACTTTGTAAAAAATAATTGTTAATCTGATAATAATATTAGTATTTATCAAAACAGCTGTCCAATTACAATAGAGTAAAGGCTGGACAAATACTACACCAACCAACCAGAACATCCTGTCTTCACTATTGAACAACCACATAAAAGTTAATACAGCTTGTTGATTACTATATAACACCAAGCAAGCGCTACCACAATATTAATACGCTTTGATTAGAGAGAATTGTCTGCAAAATTTGATACTTATATAAGACAGTACTTCTTTAAATGTTTGTTTTATAGCAGCCAAAGTACATCAGCACATTTGTTTTTAGAAAAAAAGCCTGGCGTGTTTAGCCACCTAAAAATCTTTGGTGGAGTTTGTAATTTTAGCCCAAAATAAATTGTATGAATTAATGACCTAATGTACTGTTTACTGCATATGAATTTTGCGTTTAGTTTTTACTTGTATTTTGAATTAGGCGTTTAATTAATTGTGTTGTGTTTTAGATGTGTTTTCCTAAAATTTACTAACCCTGTGAATTTTTTTGTAGTGTATAGACGGTTTCATCGGACGCACGTGCGGTGACGCAATACGCGCTTGGTCTGAACTTTACTTCCATTTTTTTAGTTTTTTTTAATGGTCTGACTATTTCTAAACTGAACTCTTAAACAAATACATCAACAAAAATAACAAATGGTTTGGTTTCCTAGGTAATCTACGTGTTGTTTATAGCTTGTTATATAAATAAACTATGTTTAAAGTACTTTGTTGTTATTAATTCTCAGCGGAGTTTACCGGAAGTTACGTGTGGACCACGAAAGCTGCTTGTTTATGTTGTTACTGCTGAAACCGTCTCTTAACTTTAATATAACTGTTGTTCATATTTACTGACAAACTGTAATTCATTATGATGTAGGATGCTTCAATATTTGATCAATGTTTATAATAAAAAATTGTTACAGTGAGAGCATTTTACAGACAAAAGTATTAATATTATTAAAAAAAAATCCAAATAATATTTTTTACTGTGGGTTACAGTTACAAAACATGAAATCTGCTATCATGTTTTATATTAATCTAACATTCAGAATAATGTTATTTTAATGCAGTCAACGAAAATGTTTGTCATTAATTATCTTTGGTTTGCAGTAAAATCATCTTGTTCCAGTATAGATACTATGATAGACCAGTCTGTCCCCCAGCTCAAATATCAAGCTATGCCTACAGTATGAGCTAGTGTATCACAATGTTAAGTGATCTATGAAGAAAAAACCTGCACATGTTAAACAATAATATCACAATATTTATAATATACACAATATCTGTGTAACATTACAAGGGTTGACACTAGAATAACATATACCACAGTAAATAAATATCAGCCTTAGTACTTTAAAAAATATAAATTAAAAATAAAAATGTATTTATTTTCTTTAAATATATTTTTTGTAATATTTGAAATCAGTGTAATATATGTAACCTTTAAAGGATAATTCCGGTATTTAACACTTTGAGTCTCATTTCTGGTTTGTTTTGGATGAACTACAGTGATGGACACAGAAATTTTGACAATGGGTCGTCGTGTCTTGACTTTTCGATTCATTTAGAAGCGTCTCTTGACTGCTTCAGAATGGTAGTCAATGACCATGCCCAAACATGTCATTAAAACAACACTTAAAGTTCATTTTCAAAACTGTACTACTCACCGAGTGGTTCGTGGTGTTCGTTACATTCACATTACTTTGGCAGCACTAATTAATGATAATCGTTAAATGCTACCAACGATCAGGCATGCATGCCAGTTATCATTGCTAGCAGTGATTCATTTTAGCCAGTGTTCCAATTATGTCAAAGATTATAAGGGTTCCCTAGCTAAGCCCCCCCTCCAGTCATTATAGTGTCGCCGTAAGATGTGATACTGAATCAACGTTTTAATCAAAGAAACAAATTAGTGTGAAATAATAGTTTGAGAATTTTTTTTTAAAGCTTATAACCCTAAAGATTACTAAAGATAATAACTAAAGATAATAACTAAAGATTCTTACAATCAACGAGGTGAAAATAATCCACACGCAGATACATTGAGAGTTTACATTTATTTATATTCATTTGGATTTTATTGCGAAATTGGGACAAATAATGGACAGTATCGACTTGTGGTGACCTGCATGAGAATTTTAAATTCATGTAGTAGGCTATTTAAATTTTAATAAAAATCAGGGGACCCCCCTAATTTATATTTCTGTGCTTTATATGGGGTCCCTCAATGCAACATGTAAAAAGTTATACAAAAACTTAACTAAGCTTAACAACAGGAAAAAAATGAAGAAATGGCCCAGCATAAAAAATGAAATGCAGAAAGTGAAAAGAACAGAAAGCAGAGAAGATCAACAGAAGTGCATGAGATGAAACAAGGGTTGCAATAATAAAGCGCGGGTTACGGTAAGCCGAGCTAGTAAGTCTTTGTGCAAATCATACCATTTTCCTCACCTTCACAGCCTCTCTCCACCTGGCCAGCGTTGGCTAGCGCGTCCGACAGCAGGTCTGGTAAACGGCCGTTCAGATCTACCGATGCTAAGCAGCCCTGGAAACCTTCTTTAGAGTGCACCAGCTTAGGCAAGTCCTTATACATCTCTTTGGCCACACCGCCTACATACAGATCACCTGTGGAGGGAGAAAGAAAATTGTTTGGTTAGTGTAACTGGCAAACAGATATTGATGATTTGTTTACAGATGTTTAAACTAGAAGTACATTAATGATAGATAATTTTAGGTCAGTGGGACTTATTAGTTTTTTTGTGAACTGTCAGGACGCAGCTTGTGCACCCAGGATTGACACAAGTGAGATGTGTACTGTAAATGGGATGTCCGGTCATAATAATCAGGAGAGCATGTGAATGCCTACACACCACGGTACACCACTGCCATCTGCTGGTTCATTTATTTATTGCAATTAAGTATGTGTGAAAAGTGATTTTAGGGCTAGCACAAAAAGCACACTCCAAAAAGTATTAATACACTTTAACAAATTGTGTCTAGTTTAACTTGAATATAAATATTACAGTATCAAACAATTCATCGTGAGAATATCACAGTTACCTTTCAGATCCAGATTCTTGGCTCCCATGGTAGTCTGTGTGGTGATTTTTGTGTCTATTTTGACAGTGTGAAGGTTGTTTGTGTCTCGTGAGATCATCACATTGTGCCAGTGGTTGTCATTCAGAGGTGTGTTGCAGTTTCCTTTAATGAGATGGGCTCCATTCCCCAGGTCTGACACATAATGGAGATACCTGCATACACACGGTCATTAAAACATGTTTTCATGACGTGTACCATATTTACAGTGCCCGCCCTGTGCATTCAAATCAACTCACCCTTTCACCAGCTCCACCACTATGAAGTCATTGCCATCTCCTCGGTTGTAGAGGATGAGACCATCTGGCGAGGTGGTTTTAAACTGGAAAAACAGGTGCATGGAGTAGTAGGCCTGCAGGGTGGGCAGGGTCACGTAGCTAGAGCGCGACTTGAAGGTCACCGGATCTGCCACGATGCTCCTGTAGCCGATCATGGCGTTCAGTTCGCAGTAGTCAATGTCCCCGTTCTTGCACAGGTCAATGTAGGACATGCCGTTGAAGGACAAGCCCTGCAGGTGGCCGATGAAGTTGGAGGGCACGGCGGGCATGTAACGCTTTTCCGTAACTATGCCAGTTTCCACATTGTGGAATTCCAGCTGCGTGTGGTCCCCCGTGATTTGACCTTACCAGGGTAAATAATCAGAGGGAGAGATTTATTGTAAGAAGTGCAGAGAGTTGTGACATGATACAGTGGCTTCGTAGAAAACTGAAGGCAGGTGCAGATTTTAAATGGATAGTTCATCTCAAAATTAAAATGATGTCGTCATTTACTCATCCACATGTTGTTCTAAACCTGTATGAATTTCTTTTTCTGATGAACACAAAATAAGATATTTTGAGAGAATATGGTAAACACACAGCAGATAGTGACCATTGACTTCCATAGTAGGAATAAAAAATATGATGGAATTTAATGGGTACCGTCAACTGTGTGCTTACCATCATTATTTATCAAAATATTTTCTTCATCATTTATCACAATACTTCCAAAATATTTTTTCCTACTATGGAAGTCAATGGTCACTATCTGCTATGTATTTACCATCATTTCTCAAAATATTTTCTTTATCATTTATCACAATACTTCCAACATATTTGTTCCTACTATGGAAGTCAATGGTCACTATCTGCTGTATATTTACCATCATTTCTCAAAATATTTTCTTCATCATTTATAACAATACTTCCAAAATATTTTTTCCTACTATGGAAGTCAATGGTCACTATCTGCTGTATATTTACCATCATTTCTCAAAATATTTTCTTTATCATTTATCACAATACTTCCAAAATATTGTTTTCCTACTATGGAAGTCAATGGTCACTATCTGCTGTGTATTTACCATCATTTCTCAAACTACCCTCTTCATCATTTATCACAATACTTCCAAAATATTTTTTCCTACTATGGAAGTCAATGGTCACTATCTGCTGTATATTTACCATCATTTCTCAAAATATTTTCTTCATCATTTATCACAATACTTCCAAAATATTTTTTCCTACTATGGAAGTCAATGGTCACTATCTGCTGTATATTTACCATCATTTCTAAAATATTTTCTTCATCATTTATCACAATACTTCCAAAATATTTTTTCCTACTATGGAAGTCAATGGTCACTATCTGCTGTATATTTACCATAATTTCTAAAAATATTTTCTTTATCATTTATAACAATACTTCCAAAATATTTTTTCCTACTATGGAAGTCAATGGTCACTATCTGCTGTGTGTTTACCATCATTTCTCAAAATATCTTCTTTTGTGTTCCTCAAAAAAAAAAGAAATTCATACAGGTTAAGAACAACAAGAGGATGAGTAAATGACAGACTTTCATTTTAAGGTGAACTATCCCTTTAATAGAAAGGTAAGAAACCTGCTTTCAGAGAGGCTTCGAAAGCACCTTATCATAATGACCTATAATAGATCTAAAATGATCTTAATATAATTTTGCAAATATTTAATGACTATGACCCATGTCTTAATAAAAATAAAATCATATGTTGGATATTTAGGGTTTAATTCATGTCTTTCAACCAATCCCAGCAATTACAACACTGCATGCCCAGGATTGTGGGATATGGAGGTAGACCAGAAAGGCAGAAAATAACCACATGAAGATATTTTGTAGGTTTTACCGGCCTTGGCACCTTCTTACCTCATTATGTACCGCTTGAGAAGGCATTTTTCAGATTTTGGAGAGTTTAACTCTTATTTAATTCAGTTCATTTGAGATTTTATTTAAACATTGCAAAAATAGCAAGTAAGGACCTCAAGAGTTTATCTTTCATGTCATACACGTTGAAAGCTTTTTAAGAATACGTAAAAACAGTTATTCTGTGTGAGATCCAGATTGAAAGAGAAGTCCTGTAAATATTTAAGAAACCCCTTTTAAAGCCTCCCAAGAGGACGTTTTCGCTCTTTAAAATCACTAAGGTTATGTGAGTATTATGTATTCCCTTAGCGGTCTGGCCTCGGTTTGCACAAGCATTAGGTGAAATACCAAGTCGATTTCAAAGTGTTGAATACATGCCAGCAGGACCAGCGAGAAGCCAAAAATAATTGCATTGTGGGAAAATATAGCTTTGTCCATATAATGCTTTACTCTATGTTTCAGTGGATGCTGGATATTATGAGAGTATACGAGTACCTTCCGAGGGCTGTAGATCATCCACCATTAGCTTCAAACTTTTGCCTCTCCTGACCACGCGAACTGTGTGCCATTCGTTGTCATTCAAGTTCTGGCCCGCAAATATGGTCTCTGGACCTTTACCTACAACATTTCCCACACAGCGGTTAACACAGAGGCCATAGAGAGAGAGAGAGAGAGTTAGAGATAGAGCAAGAAAGAGAAAGGAAGAAGAGTGATAAAGAGAGGTAGGGGTCAATCAAAAGAAACAAAACAGGATAAACTAAGTAAAAAAGGTGACAGTGAAAAAATGCTGTAGTCATGTATTCTGTCACACATTCTCACGCATCACAAACACACACTTTTGTGGTCACCATATCAGGTTATGAACCAAGCCAATTGATTCAGGACCTTGGAGTCTCCGACTGTCCTCCAGTGCAGGAGCAGATTGTGAGTCTTGATAAATTTATTTTACAATCTGTCCCAAGCATAAATTCTACCCTTAACCCATCCTGCTAGCCTATGTACAGTACACATTTACTTCAGCCACCAGATGGAGCCATGCACCAATTCTTTCTCGCGTGAATCAGGCAGCTGTTCAACTTGAGCGATCTCCGCTGCATATGCATATCACGTCCCTTACAATTCCTGAGTGGTTTAGGAGGCACATCCAAAAAGCCACAGACAGTAAGCTCTATTTCGAGAAAGCAATTTCTCGCCTGTAGAGCCTCCCCCCTTCTCCCGGTCACATGTGCGGTGAGTTTGACGGGGCCGCCGGACCTCCGGGCTCCAATTGAACCTCCGCTAGATGATCAGAGGGAGCAAAGAGGAGCCCGCAGGGTTTGTGATTTCCAGCTACTCTCTCTCTCTCTCTCTCTCTCTTTGACACATTGTTGTCTCCCCTAATCAGTCAGACTGCTGCTAAGAGGGCAGCGTGTCATTGTCAGCGGCCCCTGCAGCCCATCTCACTTGATAACAGGTAAAAAGAGTTGCCATTAAAGAACTGCCAGGCTCCCAATCGATTTTCTATCCCTCCCTTCTCTCAATTACTATGAATCCAGATCAGCCGGCCATGAGCCAGCTAAGGTAAAAAAATAGCATATTGCTCAACAGCTCCCTCTACAGGAATCTCTTTTTAACAATGAACGCAACCGCTGTGAGGTAACACTAAGGGGCAGCAGCACCATTGCGCCTCTGGCGATACACAAGATGCAACATGAGCTTTCTAAGGCCTCTGACCATTACAGCAAAGAATATATGTGAAAAGGTGACAGCGTGCGATTGGACAGCTGGGGAGATACCTAAAGGTCTGGGTCTGCTATGCTTTCATTAAACTCACAAGCAGCAAAGACAAAAAGCCTTTCGCTTTGTCTGGGAGGGCAGCTCGTTGCCATGGATCTGGGGCAGATGGTTGCATGTGTCCGGTCACTTTGATTCCCATCTCCCAGGGTGGCGAGAGAGGGCAGAGTTAAATAAGACAGAGGCGGGCACAGGCTGGCTGGAACAGACAGGAGAGGGCTAACAGGAAACACAGACCAGACACACACACACACACACACACACACACACATACATATACAGACACTAGGTGCAGAAACAGAGAGATGAGATACGTTCATATCTAGTTCATCTTGCTGATACTCATGGTAAGCAGCTATAGGCAGCCATTTTGAGGATAGTGTTTAAATAAAGACAAAAGGAGTGCACTGGGATTATAAAGTATGGTGGCAGGAGGTGAGAATAGAAAATATGTAATCCTTCTTAAATGCTTAAATTAAAGATATTTTAGTAAATACTTCATCAATTGGCATATTCATAAAAATAGCATTTTTAAGAATCTCACAGTCCAATAAGAATTAAATAATGCATCTTTTGTATCTTACGTTTATATTTATGCATTTTGGCTTTTTTTGATACTTTTATCTAAAGCGACTCATAAGAAATACATTTTTTATCAGCATGTGTGTTCCCTGGAAGTAAAACCTACGACCTTTACGTTGCTAACGCAATGCTCTACCATTCGACCTACAGGGACATACAACGTTCACAGCATGCCGCGACAAATAACCATAAACACGCAACCTTAAAACGACATCCCTCACATTTCATTTTGCCACATAAAGCAGTTTTTATAGAATGTAATTTAAAGGTCATCAAAATCCGAACAGCCGAACCATTTCAACCATGTGATTGTAAATGTCAGACTCCTAAGGTGAAAATATGGACCCCTGAAGTGCAAACCTCTAACCAGCCCAAAAGCCGCTCTCAACCTATAGCCTGATTTAGCCGAGAGTGCAGAGTGACCCCGCTAGTTTCTAAATATACATCCTTCATAGCACTGACACTCAAGACCACATTAACAACCCATGAGCTGATTTGACAGCACACTCTTACTTGAACACACTGTCACCCCGGGGGACGGAGGGGGGCAGAGTCCCTAATTGGCAACGGCTTGTTCTTCGTGTCAGATGGAGAATAACACTCATAAACACACGCGCGCACACATACACACAATTGACAGGAGCGGTTATGGTTGACACCGATAATTAATGAGGATACCGAAGCATAGAGATGAGCCTGCACAATAGCAGTCCACTGAAACATCTAATGCCTCTATAAGAGCTCCTTAAAAAAAACTTTGGTCTTTTTATGGATTCAGACAATTAAAGGCCTTGAGCAAAATAATCCTTGGCATAAACAAAGGTAACAGGATGGAAAAAGCGCATTTTAGAGGTTGAATCCCATCAAGTTCACATGCGCAAAGAAAACAAAATGGCTGCCGTTCGCAGCCTGCTTTTGATGGACAAATGTAACAAATTATACATTTCCAATTCAGTCAAAGACAGAAAAGCAAGTGTGATAAATCTAATAAATGACACATAACAGTCCTGAGACAAATAATGCTTCCCGGGTGACTTGTAAATAGGGGTGTGACGGTTATTATATAACCGTGAGACCGACGGTTATAGTTGAACACCGTCATTAAAACTCTATAACCGACAAAACCGTGTTATTAAAATATTAAATATATATACCTTTCAAATCATCTCTTCCTTCTATTTAAATAAACAATAAATAATTATTCAAATAAACATGAACGACCATAATATGTTTTAACCGCAGAAAGGCTCCGGTTCAAATCCTCCCATGTTAATCTACTAACTCTCCTGAAAGCACATTCACTGCTAGTTGTCTTGCTGTTAATTGTAAATAAACGTAGAACAAGTAGCTAATCAGTGTTTAGTTTATTCAAATGCTGGTTTCACATCGCAAGCATGAGCACTGAGCAGCGCGTATGCGGAGAACGTTTGCCGCCCGTGGCCATTGTGCTTTTACACCGGCTGCGTTTGCAGCGCATACGGCGCAGTTAATAACAGTATAACAATCTCAAGTTCACATTACTTTATTTTACATGCATTTATGAGCAAAACCTCTTCAAGACGCTTTTTAATCCACATTGTTTTCGTGCTGTTCTGGTCCGTGTAATG
This sequence comes from Misgurnus anguillicaudatus, assembly GCF_027580225.2. Lineage (NCBI taxonomy): Eukaryota > Metazoa > Chordata > Actinopteri > Cypriniformes > Cobitidae > Misgurnus > Misgurnus anguillicaudatus. Next base: position 21,007,620 of record NC_073340.2, on the reverse strand, counting down.
ACAGATATAGACACAATAATAGACATTAAAAGCCCATGGCACAAATCTGTTTCTCTGAAGATTATTAAGATAATGATAGATAGAGGATTCATTTATGCTGGGCAGAGAGTGACAGCGCAGTCTTCTGGCAACAGTGTTTTTTAAATATTTAATTGCTTTCTGTTAAATTTCATTACTGTTTAAAACACACTTGGCATGACATTCATGATTTTATGGTAAAATGACACTTTCGCGTCAATCCACGAGCATTTAAACAAGCAAACCCCCCCCCAGACGGTTATGTGACGAACCGTCACATTTGACTCGCGTCATAACCGTCATCACCAATTCTGAAACCGGCACAGCCCTACTTGTAAATTGAAACAGCAGCAGAGTCAGCCACTTTCTGTGTGTAGAGTTAAATGGTAAACTCTCGGCAGGAGGCTACAATGTAAAATTTCTCCATTTCTGATTTGTTTATTACTGTACGGTAGATGTGGGCCTTGTACCTTTTCTGTCGGTGGGTGACAAACCACTCGTCACAAACATTTACGTCTCAGGTGCTTTGTGCAGGAATTGGTTCCTGTGATTTTCGTCAGACTGTTCGCACCTTTTTTGGTCCCACACACCAACTTTCGCTGTTTATTTGTACTTGTTTATAATTATCTCCCAAGGATCCTTGCTGTGTGGGTAGATGCCCAACTGTGAGGGAGATGTGGTGAATCCTGACAGCTCCCGGCAACTTTTTGTTTCTCACATCGTCCAGTTTTGCTTCTCCATTGCCAAAACACAGCGGAACAGGCAAGGCGCTGTGGTTTGTTAAGGTGAACGTCCGAAGGTTTTTTTTTGCCGCTTAACTTTCAATCATTCTATCTGTGAGTGTATCTCTCGAGTAATGTACTGGTAACTTTTTTTAACCTCACCCCAACTACTGTAGGTAGCCATCCCATAAAAGTACAAACACAAATTCATTTGGTAAACAATGGATGTTTCTACTGTTTTTTTTTAAAAAAAAGACTTTATTACAAATATACTGTAGCCTCCCCTAGAACCCACATAGGACTCTGGATGGCTTGCTTTTAGAGACAAATTGGGCCTTTTTAAGAAGCACCAAATCATTTAAAAAGCCAATGATGGGGGATAAAAGGTCTCGGTCTGATGCCCAATAGTACATGAACAAAGTCAGTCCTGCCCAGATTTGAGCATCACAGCAAACTGGGACCATCATGGAGCGGATTCCATGATTATGTGACCATCTGCTCTATTGCTCAAAAATTAGGTTGTGGATTGTGACCTCGGTAAATAGTCTTTTAATATTTTCTCAAATGATATAACCACAATGTGACAAAACAGTGTAAAACTGCACAGGGGCAGGGTTGACGCTCTCTCGCCCTGTCCTCGTTTATACCTGCATTCAAAATGAAAGAGGAGCATCGCCGCTGAATATTTACAGTATGAACACGGCTGCTTTAGTAAGTGGCAACGCTGCTGCATATTTATAGATGAGGTTGTTTTAGAGAAATAAGTCTCTTTTGAATTTACATGAATCTCTTGATTTGCTGGAAGGATGTTGTGAATGCATTGAAATGTCTTTCACTTGTCAACGGTAAATGTGTCTTTGTAAAGACTGAGAGCAAGGTGTTATTAAATAATCAGACTGGAGTTTGTTCCTGCGTGAGATCTTCTGTCAGGGGACGACTGAATGAGGAAGAGGTCGTCCACACAGTATGTATATTTTTGTCAGCCCATTTACACAGTGCTTGTAGGTAGTTTCGTTGTACTTGTCTGTCTTTTTAAAACAAGAGCGCATTGCAAAATTATATATAGGGGTGGTTTCCCGGAAAGGGCTTATCCTAGTCACAGATTAAAGTGCATGTTTAAAAACACCTTGCACCCATAAACTGTCACAGTGGTTCTTAAACTTTTTCGGTGTGTGGCCCCCCTTGTGTGTAGGTGGCCCCCATTTGTGCCCTTCGTGGCCCCCCAAAGAAAATTGATGACATAAAATATAGTCATCAAATTTAAATTAAACAAAACTTATTAAAATACAATGTAGTGCTGTTGGTTAGTAGCCTTATTTTTCTGATGTTTAATTATACAGAATTCAGGATAAATTAAGGTATTTTTATTAAATGTCATAACACTGGGGCCCCTCTGGCACAATCTCAGGGCCCCAGTTTGAGAACCACTGCCTAAACATATATCAGTGCTGTTATTTTGTCTCAAGATGCACATCTTTAATGAATTTTCTAAGGTTTGCTTGTAAAAACTACTTAAATGTCATATAACTAAGGCCTAGTCCTGCATTAATCAAACCCTGTCCAGGAAACCGCCGCAAAGAGTTCAGATGCAAAACCCTCCAAGTGCATCTGATACGTTTTCTTGTAAATGAGCATTTTAATCAGGCTATTATGTTAAGGTTAAGTAATTACACTGTATTGGCAACGAAAAGTTAATTAGTCAAAAAACTGAAATGATATTGGTATTTATTGGTCTTTACCAATTTTGACTTTTACTGCAAAACCCTCTAAATGCATGCAAGCTTTTGCCAAAAACAAAATGCAAGTGGCTGCCACATTCAGGTTGTATTCAAGTTTCCTGAAAAATGTATGCAGCGTTTGAAGGAATCTGTCAACAAATTGGTATTTCCTAATGGCATGAAGCTGGGATTAAGCGGACATGAAGCGAAACTTCCAAAAGACCGTGTCCAAAATTTTCTGAAACTATAAACTGTTCAAAGACTAAAATTTTTTTGCAAATGCAATTAACGAACAGGTACTAAGCATGTCACGGTAAGCAATTACAGATTCAAAATATCTTCCAAAATTTTGAAAAATCCTTCCCATAAATTCTCAATGCTTGACATTTGTTTGCACCTGGTTCAAAGCCCTAAAGCACTGAATCAAAGCACATTTGTCACTGGCCTGTTTAGAAAATGTCTTTCTGAGAGTGTGTTGTCCTCCCATGCAGAGAGACTAGAGGTAAAGATGTAGCAAACCCCCTTGAGAAAGCTCAGGTGCTTTGTTATCTTGGGTATTCAGGTTAACTCAGCTGACTGCCTCATTGTCAAATGAACGTAGCTCAGGGTCGCGATGAAAAAACAAAACAACAACTTTCTCACAAAAGCCGTAAAGGTGCACAAACAAAAAACACCCGATGAGAGAGAAGGATAAACAGATCATCAGATGATTTGATGAAAGTAAAATCCTTGAAATCTCTAGAGGTTTCTGATTGGATGAGACATCCAGGCGCTCCAAATAACCGAATTCACTGTTGTTACTATGCAACACTGGAAAGCAAATATGTTTTGAAGGCCAAATTTGGATACAAAGTCAAATTACTGTCTGATGATGAGAGCTGGTCATTACCTTCGTTCTTTGAATGCGAGGAAGGGCAGTTTGGACACATAACCACCCCGTGATGAGTCACTCAAACCAAGAGACATAAAGAAAACAAGCAAACACACACACACACACACAAACAAACAAAGACTCTTTTGAAAGAGCTCTTGTGAGACTGTCATTAATTACCCCAAGGCTTTTCGAAGATCAATGCCAGGGGAGGCTGACGCTCTGAAATTTATAAAAGAGAGAAAAAATAGATTGGGGAATGGAAGACATCTATGAGTCTCATTTCACCTCCTTTTCTTCTTCTTCAGTACCATGCTAAATACGCCACATCTCTTCCCGCTGTTAGGGAAAGTTCACCCAATATTGAATATCTTGTCATGTTTACTTGCCCTTATGTGGTTCCAGACCTGTGCGCGGCTACTGTCTGAAATACCAAATGTAAAGTTCAAATGACCATGTCTGTTAAACACCAAAAATGAGCAAAAAATAAAAGTAGTGCATATTACACTATAGGGCTAATCATTAGGATTAATCAAGACTAATCGTTTGCATATATTTGTGTGTGTGTACTGTGTATAATAATTATGTATATAAATACACACAAGCATATATAAATACTTAATATTTAAAGGGACACTCTACTTTTTTGAAAATATGCTCATTTTCCAGCTCCCCTAGAGTTAAATATTTGATTTTTACCGTTTTGGAATCCATTCAGCTGATCTCCGGGTCTGGCTGTACCACTTTTAGGATAGCTTAGCACAATCCATTGAATCTGATTAGACCATTAGCATCGTGCTAAAAAATAACTAAAGAGTTTCAATATTTTTCCTATTTAAAACTTGACTCTTCTGTAGTTACATCGTGTATGAAGACAGATGGAGAATTAATAGTTGCAATTTTCTAGGCAATTTATATGGCTAGGAACTATACTCTTATTCTGGCGTAACAATCAAGGAATTTGCTGCCGTAACATGTCTGCCGGAGGCGCAATGATATTACGCCTGTCTCACACACACTCCGCACGCAGTGCTCCTGCGGTGCGAAATTTTTTACGTGTCCATGTTAACAGGTTAGAGCTTTCACACATCATACGCATGCGGCCCGTCCGGTCCGTTGCAGATGCGGTGTGGTGCAGCAGTGCTGGGATCGTTTCGGCAGCGAGTCTATTTTTGCTGTACGGCACGCAAGCTGCACGCGCTGATTTAAAGTGATAGCGCATGTTTTGTGGTCAGAATGAACATGGATTTACACAAAAATGCAGTAATTTCACCCTAAATGGATGTAAATAAAGTTTTTCAGTAGTTTTTTCTGTAATCTTATTTGTTTAATCCCAGTATGAAAAAATTAAAGCAAAATACCGCAAGTTGAAAAATTATATGTATAACATCTTGTTAAATATTCTACCGTGTTTATATACATGCATATACATAAAGTATGCTATTATTTAATTTTTATTTTAATTGTTTAACATAGTCATTAACATAGTCTTTTAGTTTTTTATTTGTAAAACAACAATAACCAAATTTACTATTGTCTCACTTAATAACCATGGAATTTTTAGTTAAACTATTCATAATCAATCTGACAAAAAACGTTTTCATTATAATAAAATTATGGTTAATTTTTCTAAGGAGAACTATAGCCTAAAATTATCTGTTTGATAGACGGGGAAGCGCACCTGTCAATCAGCGCTATTATAAACGAGCGAGCAGTGACGAACGTGCTCAGTAACGGGAGTAATATGGAATAATGTGTGGATCTTGAATGATTGTAAGAATACATTTCTTTTAAATATAATGTTTGTCATATAACGTTTTGAGAAATAATAATGTTTTTTAAATGTAATTTTTATTGAGCTTATTAAGACTTGTTACAGTTGCAGCGTGTTTGGCGTATTTACCTCATTAGTTTATTTCAGTAATATTGCTGTTTTTCCGGTAATAATAATACAATGTGCATGTCACTTCTGCTTCCTTGTTTGTTGATTGGTGTCATTATGCTGTTATTTTAATTATGTAAGAATATTTCTTGCCATATGAGACGTTCATTGCCGTTATATAAATACTCTCGTCTATGCAAATATATAAATAGTAGGAAATGTAGCCTATAATGTAACCTTTCCTGTCACCTATATTTTCTCTTCAAAAGTTATAATGCTAATTTATATTTATGATATATGTGAAGATAAATAGACCTTTGATCTATTAATGTGTCCTGACCACTACAGTAGAGATTTTAAACATCCTAGTCTATCAAATAATATCTAAATCTAAAGTATATTGTTTTGTGAAACAAAACACAGCAGGCTATTATATTGTTTATTGATGAGGCGCTTTTCAACAGAAAGTGTCAATCACATGATCATTTGATACACAGAAGCAGCGGTTACCAACGCAGTGCAAACGGAGTATGTGTGAAAGCACAACGGATGCTTGACGGATCCCACCGCATACGTAGTGCAAAACGCACCGCAAACGCACCGCACACGGAGCACGCGTGAAACAGGCGTTATGCAGCAGCCGAAAATAGTCCCCTTAGTATCTTTCAATAGCAGGGGACCACTTTCAGGCACTACGTAATATCACCGCGCCCGCCGCAGCCATGTCAAGGCAGCAAAATCCCTGCTTATCACGCCAGAACGCGAGCACAGTCCCAGCAATATCTGCCTCTATAGAAAATCGCAAATTTAATTTTAGTACACAATGTAACTACAGAAGAGTCAAGTTTTAAACAGGAAAAATATCAAAACTCTTTTGAGCGTGATGCTAATGGTCTAATCAGATTCAATGGATTATGCTAAGCTATGCTAAAAGTGGTAGTGCGTGACCCGGAGATCGGCTGAATGGATTCCAAAACAGTAAGAATCAAATGTTTAACTCTAGGGGAGCTGGAAAATGAGCATATTTTCAAAAAATGTGAAGTTTAAATATATATTTATTCTTAAAAAACAGCTTCAGAAAATATGAGATTTATAGCACACTTTAAAATAACTACTTTTAAAGTGTGTATTTGGTACATTAAACATCTAAACAGCAATGGTCCTTATGAACTGCTGTTGAATACTTGAAGACTTTTCAAAAGATTGAAAGTAGAGCATAGAGGTCTGAAACAACATAAAGGTAAATATATCACGACAGCATTTTTGTAGCAAGAACCGTCATATTAATGTGAAGAAAACATCCACCCTTTTTGTTTCCCACTGAATTAACCACCACTTCCTCATGGTCTCTCCTACAGCAGTCATCATTAGAGAACAACAACGATGAGAGGAGGTACAGAAAAGCATCATTGAGTCATTGGCTGGAAAGCTTCAGGCTGAGGAGGGATTTGAGCAGAGGCTCTCGGAGGAAACGATCTGGGCGAGGGTTATTGGAAACGGCGCGAGCTGGAGTGTGATCTGCGAGCGAGAAACCTCATCGCCTCTCCTCTCATTCCAGGCGGCCCCGTTTCTCACGTTCCTAGAAAATGGCTGCCAGCTCGCCCGAAGGCTCCTGCAGCCCACAGGCAAAAACTAGCCGCACCTGGCAGCTCGCTCACACGTCGTAAAAGCCGCTCAAAGCCCCGCCGGCCGCAACACAGGGCACGCGTAACAGAAATGCTTTACACTTCAGAACACACACGCACTTGAACGCACACACACATTCACACAAATGAACGGTACACATATACAGGGCGTTTTTATTCAGAGGCAGAGAGAGCGAGAGAGAGAAAGAGACTGAGAGAGAGAGAGAGAAAGGAAGAGGAGAGGGGAGAAGTCACTTACTGGTAGTACAGTTAATCCTGATACAGTCTAGATGGGGGAGAAGACACAAGATGTAAATTCAGCCTTCAAGGTAATGACTGCAGACATCCAATACAATACATCGCCCACAAACTGGGGACTGACACGCAAACTAAGTGGACGGACGAGAGGCTGCTTCACTGACCAGTAACTCTCCTCCGCTTTTAGCTCCTGCATGGCGATAATGAACCCCAGGTGGAGCGACCACGGAGTTCATGAATATTCATGCGTTCACCGTCTCATAATATATTTAGAATTAGGGAAATCTGGCATGTATTGAAATGTGATTATACCCAGGTTCATACGAGTCTCTGGGCTACTTAATATGCAGAGGTAATTGATTAATATCCTCTCTGGGTTAGCTCTGAAAAATGGCAGCGGAAGGCGGAAGGAGAGATTTTCTTGCGAGTAAAACAGCCTGTGCTCGCCACTGGCGCTTCTGATGCTCTCATATGCACATTTTCGATACCAGTTTGGTTTCAGTGAGTTGAAATTGATGACAAACAAACCACGTTCTATTTAGTACCAGACGGATACGTTTGAAAGGAAGATCTTATATTTATTTCTTTATGGACATGTCATAGCAGAGCACCAGAGCTTGTCCACAGTAAGCTTGAGCCTTATGGGAGCAGAACTGGATTTCGAATGCTCTTGTAGATAAAATCAGTCCAAAACCCTCAGCCCTTGACATGAGGTTCAAATCCTGCACGCGTTTGAGAACAACCACCATGCTCATGAAAAAACATGGAAATAACAGATTTTGTGGTGGTTTTTGTACAGTGAAGCTTCAAAGAAAAGCCTGTATGGATAAGGTGTGTGGGGGGAATAACGTATGATAGGAATGTCCAAAATGAAAAGGTACTGAGTGTAAATAATATGGCCATGCAACTTACAGCTACTTAAAGGTGCACTGTGTAATTTTTAGAAGGATCACTTGACTGAAATGCAATATAATATACATACCCATATTATCTTTGGTGTATAAAGACCTTAAAAACGAACTGTATTGTTTGCATTACCTTAAAATTAGCCGTTTTTATCTTAATGGAAGTCGCCATTTCGTGCCGCCATGTTTCAACAGTAGCCCTAAACTGACAAACTGCTTTTGTCTCTACATTGTCTTAGCCGATGACATGTTTGTCCTCTGGCACCTACTGTAGCTTCACTATGGAGCAGTTTCCCGGACAGGGATTAGCTTAATCCAGGACTAGGCCTTATTTTAATTATGAAATATAACTAGTTTTAACAAACATGCCTTCCTAAAAACATTATCTGTGTGCATTTTGAGGCAAAACTACGGAGCCCCTAAGGGGACATGGAGCAAAAATTAAAAAAAAAATGTGCGCACGTGAAACTAAACTTTTACAAAAAATTCTGAACATGAAGATTTCGTGTGAGCACATGAAAGTTTCACGTGAGCACATGAAACTGAACTTTTGATTTATTTTACTCCAATGTCACCTTAGGGGCTCGGTACAAAACAAAGGGCACTGATGTTTTTAAGATATGTAAGTGCAAGTTGTTTTCAGTTTGAACAGGTCTTAAAAATGTTTTAGTCTAGGACTAGTCTAATCCCTGTCCGGGAAACTGCCCCTAAGTGTTTCGAAAAGGAGGTGTGAGCTGTGGACTGAGCCATTGGTTGCAATTCACAGTCTCACCACTAGACGCTGCTAAAAATCTACACAGTGGACCTTATACAGTACTGTTCAATATTATTTCATTGCTCAGGGAGTCGAAATTTTATTGCTCTTTCTTTTATAGCTCGAGAGTTGGCTGTGCTTCATTTAAGCATCAATTTAGTCGCAGATGTTTCTTCTAAAATTGCTCAGGAGAAATAAAAATAAAAACAAATGTGAAATGGTTTAAAAAACGTTAAGGGGCTGTTTCCCAGACTAGTCCTAGACTAAAATAAATGTAAGAGCTGTCCAAACAGAAAACAACTTGTACTGTCTTTAAATACATCAGTGTCATTTGTTTAGCCTCAAAATACACACAGGTGATTTTTTTTAGTAAGGCATGTTTGTTAAAACTAGTTATAATTCCTAATTAAACTAAGGCCTAGTCATCATCCCTGTCCAGGAAACCACCCCTAATAGTATAAAGCGGTAAAATGAGTGTATGGTAAATATATAGTTAAAATAATGTAAATTTGGGTAAATATAATGATAAATATTTGACTTCAATAATTTTTGAATGCAGACTTCTGGGCTTTTTCTCGGGAGAAATACTTTTACATTTACAATACATTTAATCTCCATTTAATCTCATTGCAGTCCAGGAGAAATAATTTTGATTATCTGTGCTTTTCTTACTTTTTGGCAAACCTACTGAATTAACATTCAAACCGTTTCTATTAAAACTCCTTCCTGAGGTTGTGCTCCCATGTGAATTTATCTCAACACTGTTGAGAATAAACTCCAAATCTTTAAAAAGTAAACTGTTTAAAGCACACTGAAACAACTACCACTGAGACAGCAGTGCAAAACACAACAGCCTTTGTTCTGGTTGGTACTGTAACGTACACAAGCCCTCGTTCGGAGTCTTTTGCTACTGTTTTGAGACTGCACCTCTGGAATGGGGAATCGATATTTCTCTTGCACAGCCAGGGTTGTCCCACGCCTGAGTGTGTGCTATGATGGAGTGCAGGACCGGGAGGAATTCAGAGCATTACACAAATCCAGCTCAATTTTTTTTCCCATGAGGCTGCAGCCCGTCGCGTGTCGTCAACCGCAGCGAAAATCGTGGTCGCTAACAGCCAGAGAGCAACGTGTGTCCACCCTAACAGGAAGTGCAGTGCCCTGCAGGCCAGCATGAATGATTGGTAATTGTGTTGGTGGGTGCATGTATGTACTACTACTTTCAATCCTGCTGGAAGTTTGTATTTATGCCACATTTAAGTGGACACGTTAAACAGCAGATTGCTTGACACGCTGATTCTGTAATTGGAAACAAACGGCATAGCGTGGCAGTGCCGAACATTTCTGCACAACATTTCAGCCGAGAAACACCTGACATAATGTGGGCGGACAGAATGCAACCAGTTAAACTGCTGATGTTCACAAATACTTAACGTGAACCAAAGCTGAACTTGTGAATAACAGTGCTGGTGCGTTATAAATGAAGCATATAAGGCTGCGTAATATTAGGTATGTGCAGTGCCTTGTGGGTAGAAGAAATACATGTGCAAAGGAGATGCACTGGGAGGAAAAATGGGTTGTCAGAAGTTCACTCGAGTGGAGAATGCGCAGGAGTAGACTGAGGTATATACGAGTGTATATATAATGCAGATGTAGTACAGTGTGGATCAGGGCAGGGACTGTGCACTCGCTGGTAGGGGAGGTCTACAACGTGCTCATCTGGGAGTCAGCGCTTGGCCGCAGACTCTGGCCTTTGAAGGTGCTACATCCTTCTCTTCAATGCACAAACACAGCAAAGGAATTTGTGATGTCTGTCAGACTGTGTGTGTATGTGTGTGTGGGTTTACTTAGCCATACAATAGGGCCAAAAGGGCCAAAAAATGAGAGTGTCTTCATGTGTCAAAATTCTAAATAATTAATATTTTTAGTTAAGTAATTCAAATAATTATAATAAACTTTATGTAAAAACAATATGTACGTCCTATTTAGATAGCTAAGTAAACGTGTGTGTTGGTGTGTGTACAGGTTTGGCTATACTTGTGAGAGCCCATTTAACATTTTTTTTTAAATATAGTGAAACACGTCTTGTAAGGACATCCAGTATTTGAATGTTTCAGGTCATCCAAACTGGTATGGTAGTGTATATACTAGGGGTGTAACGGTTCTCAGTAAAGAATCGAATTGTCCCGTTATTCTCCTACGGCTCGGCATGCACGTGCACCGCGGTGCACCGTGTTTGATTTGACCACGCATTTCGAATATAGTTTGGTGAAAAAACAACGCATAAAACTGCTAATAGAGACAGAGCATAACGCGTCATAACCTTAAAACCACGCCTACTGGGGGGGATTGATTTGACCACGCAATTCTAATATAGTTTGGTGAAAAAACAACGAATAAAACTAATAATAGAGACAGAGTGCAACGCATCATAACCTGAAAACCACGCCTACCGGGGGGGACAATCCATCCGTCTCCATTGGCCCTGTCCCAAATGGCACACTCCGGACTTGTGGTCCTCCTCAGAGTCTACTTTGATGACATCATGTAGTGCAGACTTTAGGGACCTTTGATGCGAGTCCACGTGTGTGCACCGGAGTCGTATTTTGGGACAGACTTGAGCGTCACACCGGAAACAGGAAGAGAAGTTGCCCGTCAGTGTGAACTCCTCCCTTCCGTCATCTGATTGGTCTGATTGCTCTTCGCAAGGACTTCTAGGTTTGTAAAGTGCGCGAAGCCTGGTGCAGTGCGGGCTTCGCTGAAGACCGCATCAAGGGGGCAAAGGAGGCGCTGATGAGCACACTTCAAAGCGTAAAAATGACAGATGGGGCACCCTACGGACTCGTAGACTAGAGAGCACGCGCAATTTAAGGCCACGAGACTGGAAGTCCACATGAAGTGCGCCATTTGGAACAGAGCCATTGACTTTGTATTGCGAGAGGCCGCCTCCTTGTCATTTCTGGCTTATAACAAAAAACTGAATAATGCCTAAAAGCTGCTGTGTGACAGCGTGTACAGCTAACAAGCCAAAAAAAACCTGAAATAAGTTTTTATAAGCTGTCGACCCCAAAAACAAGCGTTTAAAGACACAAAAGTGGAAACAGGCAACTTTTCATAGTACTAATATTAGTACAACTGCGCCCACTAGAGGGAAACATAGTTGGCGATCCACTTTTTTCTCCTTAAAGGCTGGGTTTTACGGCTCGACAGCTTATAAAAACTTATTTCTGTTATTTTTGGTTATTAGCTGTACATCTTGTCACACAGCAGCTTTTAGGCATTATTCTGTTTTTTTGTGATAAGCCAGAAATGACAAGGCGGCGGCCTCTCGCAATACAAAGTCAATGGAGACGGTTGGATTGTTTTCCCCACCGGTGGGCGTGGTTTTCAAATTAGCAAAACTGCGCTCTGTCTCTATGTATGGTTCTGAATAAGCTCTTGGTGCGTTTATGTGAGAGTACCTGTCCAATCAACTCGTAGTATGCAAATCTGTTGCTACCTCACAGTTCCTCC